>NC_141149.1:103355667-103663667 GCF_053477565.2 Lygodium microphyllum | reverse complement strand
AAAAAATTTATTTCCTAAACATCACTCCCTGTCAGTGCCATTGAGTGATGAAGGGAGAGGGAGTAAAACTCCGAGTTGACAAGAGTAAGGAGGAGACAGAAAAGGTAAAGAAGGGAGGGGAGGGAGCTGAACATGTAGTCGAGTAGGAGAAGAGGGTGATGGGAATCGCTGAGCTGTAGTGAAGTTGACAAGGAGATACGTGAAGGAAACAACGATTACAATGGGGGGAGGGGCACACGTGTGCCACCTCCAAACCCCCCCCCCCCAATATCCCTTCCTTCTCTCAATTGGCCACATGGTGGTAGAAAAATCTAGGGGTCTTGTGTAGTTAAGGACCCCCTATCATAGCATTCCTCCCCCCATTTTGACCCACCTCACCCTTATAAATCCCCCCTCCTTAAACAGAAAGGAGGAAACCCTCTTCTTTTTCCCTTACTATTATCACCCTTCCCCCCTTTTCCTTTCAGCAAGCAGAATCATTATTCTTCTTCTCCCCTTGCTGCCAATTTGAGAAGGAGAAAAGGAGAGGGAGAGGTAGTGGAGGAGAGGAAGAGAGAAGGAAAGAGAGGGAAGGAGAACCTAGAGTGAGAGTGAGAGTGAGAGATAGAGAGAGAGAGAGAGAGAGAGAGAGAGAAGAGGCCAAGGACAACTCCTCTCATGGGCAAAGGCTCAGGTACCCTCTCTTTCCATCGCAAGTCCCGTAACCACTCCATCAATTGCCTTTAGAGTGGACAAGAAATCATGAAATTCAAGACAAAGCATAGAGGACTCTAGTACCAAGGAGTCTATCGAGAGAAGTGAAGGTCGCTTCCAACTCCGAAATGGCCCCAAAGCGTAAACTCTCCCAAGTAACTGGAAAAGCCATGACTACGAGAGAAGGATCAGGCAAAGACGTCACCATCAACACGAATGGTTTATCACATGTGAATGCTAACTCGACACTCTAAAACTATGTACCACTACTGTGTCTAGAAATTGAAATTGAATATTTAAGCATGGGTATCATTAGGAAAAAGTCATACCTCACATCGAGTAGCTTGCATATTTTGAAAGGTAGTTGAGAAGGGTTGAATAACCATGAGTTGTCGAGAATAGATTAAGCATCTACGGGTTATTGCAGAAATTAAGTCAAGTATTAGGTTTGATCTTTCACAAATGCATCATAGATTGTCGGGGTACATAAATATTCCGTGTAGGTCAATTGCATCCCGTAGACCAACATAGTAAATTAACTCACATTTACAATGAATACATGTATACTCGCATTTGAATAATTAGGTCGTGCCTTTTGATTTTCATAAATGCACTAGAAGAGATTTTTATGAATGGGGATCTCACATCGCATCGACAACTCCAAAAAAGCCTACATCATTAGGGCCAAAAACGTTTCAAAATGGCACTCGTAAGAAAATGATTAAGTTGCTAATTAGAAGAGGTTTAGAAAAGAAAAACCCTCCAAATTTGGCTACCTGGATGTGATTAATGAGAGAATATATGATTCATTTAAGAGGTTGGGTATTAAATATCTTCAATCTTTAATGGACGTTAAGTGTTACCTTTTCAGTTTTATTCTCTTGAAAATTGCAAAATCTTGTATTTTTGAATTTTCACACCAAAAGACATCGCTCGTTTGTGTTCCTCATCGTTTATTTTCTGCACCTCTTTTTTCTATGGTTCTTATTTCCTTCTCTATGATATTGTTGTCCTGTTTAGGGTTCCCTACCAAAATGTTTACCAGTACCTCTTCTAGCAATACAAGCGCAGTCCCACCATGCAAGTATAAACTTACTATTCAGTTAGATCATGTTTATTCATCTTGGAGAAGTATACACCATCGAGCATTGTTGGACAAGTATGAAGCTAACAGGTTGCGATTACAAGGAAAGAAGCATGTAGACTTATGGATGGATGGAAATATTTATCCTCCGGACCCTTCTACATGTAAGCATCCTCCTTTTTACAATATTCACAACTTCGTAAGGTATGTTGGAGATGGTTGTGATGGGATGCTTGGCTATTGCATGAGGTTATATTCAGCATCTTTTACATTTACAGAACAAATGCACGAAATGAAGGAAGCATTAATATTGGTACAAAAAACTATTTCTGAGCTAAGGGACAAGGTTGATAATCTAGAAAACTCTAATCAATCATTGCAAGAAAATTTACTGCACTTGAAAGAAACTCCAATAGGGTTTAGACAGAGAAAAAGACCACTTAAAAATGTAATGGACTTGTGTAGTCGGTGAGGAAAAGGAGACTAAATCTTGCAAAGAGATGTGTCTCTAGTATTTCAGGCATTAATATTCGAGAGAACAATGAGAGGATTAAGATTATTAAAGAAACCATGACAAAGAAGGACATTATAAGGATTCTTAAATCACCTGAAAATGTAGACTGGAGAAGCCAAACTCTGAAAGAGTTAGTGAAAGATTTAAAAGGAACAGTTAAACCAGATGAAATAGTGGAGACATGTGACAATATGGGTATCAGCCGTAGAGGTTATCGTGCTCTCTCTAAATTGTGGTTTACAAATCTTAAATGTCATAGAATAAGTGCATTTGGTTTGCCTCGGCCTCTTATAGTTTCAATTGCTAGGACAGCTATGAATCGTAGGATTCCAAATGTTTTTGGGGAGTATATTCATATAGAAGGATCCATGCCCTATGAAAAACATAAAAACAAAGGCCTTTTTTGAATACAACACATTTAATAATATTTGGATTGATCTTAAAAGAGTCCAGATTGCAATGGTCCATATGTATAAATTTATTGTCCAAGAATGTTGTGGTATTTTGAAGTTTGCACTAAAATTGGATAAAGTACAGATTCAGAAGGGACAAAAGATGGAAAGAGTCAGCATCTCTATCATGAAGAGGGCATTGGATTACAGTACCGGCAAGGAGCCAAAACAACAATTTAAGATACAATCCAAGATGGAGCTTTGGTGGATTGGTGCGGCCCAAGTACCAATTGAAAGTCATGAAATCTTGAAATGGTTATTCTCTCATACAGGTATTCCTGATATTATAAAGTCTCAAAGTGAAGGTAAAATGTTGATAGTCGATGGTGTTGGTAGTTTTAATGTTGAATGGCATATGAGTGTTGACTTAAAAACTATCAAATGTATGCTTGGAGTAATGGGGCCAATACAAAATATCCTTGTATTTATTGCATGGAGAGTTTGGGATCCAAAGAATTGAGTACTTTGCGGCCAACAAGAAGAGACCCGACTCGAAACTTTATAGATTTAAGTAAGTTCAAAAACGTGGATGGCTTATGGGATCCTATTCTCTCAATCTCTAAGGAACATTTATAGATTTGAGTAAGTTCAAAAACGTGGATGGCTTATGGGATCCTATTCTCTCAATCTCTCTAAGGAACATTCATATTTGTACATTACATGCAAAGATTAGAATAATTGATAAGTTGCTTACATTGCATCTTGACTATGCATATTCAATAAAACCAGTATCTTTGTCAGATGATTGTATTGATAAATGTGAGGCTTTACTATCAAAAATAGGTTTTCATGGAGGTCAAGTTCACCTGAGAAAGGATCCAAAAGCCTCAGGGAAAACAAGAGAGGTCTTAGCATATGTCTCTATGGGGGGTGCGAAAGCTAGACGATTTCTAAGAAATCATACTGGTAAACAAATGAACGCATTGTGGGAGTGTTGGACAGAGTTGTGTGCAATCACAACAAATGTGGCTAGCACACCATGAATTACATTCCTACGAATGGAGGTTTGGAGACACCTTGACATATTTTTAAAAATGCTCAGGGAACAAAAGATAACATCTAACTATTTGGAAGAGTACAAACGTTCAATTGTGAACAAGAGGGCAGTATATGCTGCGGGAAAGGGCTTTAGCCCTTGGCGACCTTGTTTTTTTTATTTGAGGCCATTTCGGGGCCTGTTTTGGAGGCGGAAGTTTTCTGCACGCACTCAGGAAAAGGCCCAGTTTTATGCTGTGCAGTCACTGTTCTACAGATCGGTGAAAAGTTTCTGTAGAAATTGCATCGTATGCTTGTGCGCAGAGACATTGGGAGTTACAGAATCATCCCTATTGCCTGTTGATGCAAAATCGTCACTAGGAAGTGACTGTGTGGTCAAATACCACTTTCGTCAGTCTTGCAGATTTGCCTTTGTGAGGCTGAAGCTGTGTTGTTTGCAGTGACAGAATTTTTTGCAGTGTTCTGTAATGGCGTCTGATTCTCTTTCACAGATTGTCACTGAAAAGATTGACAAGAACAACTTCCAGGCATGGAAGTTTAGAATGACAAATTTCCTTATGGGAAAAGGATATTGGGAATTTGTTGCAGGAAATGAAGAAGAACCAGTTCTTCCTGATGTTCCCAATCAACAGCAAATGCAGGCATTTAAAGCATGGCATGAGAGAGCCAGGAAAGTTATGTACTGGCTGTCTATCAGTATTTCAGACTCTATGATTGTGCATATTCAGGATGCAAGTACGCCAAAGGAGGCATGGGATACTCTGTCAAAGATGTATAGCACAAATACGCAAGCGAGGAAAATGCAGCTCAAGCAAGAGTTGCACAATGTGCAAAGAGAAAATATGAGCATCAATGACTACCACATGAAGGTGAAGAAGATTGCAGATGCACTTGCTTCCATTGGGTCGCCAGTGGAAGATGATGATTTAGTTTCTGTGACCTTAAATGGTCTAGGAAAGGATTATGCGCAGTTTCGGACATCCATTTTCGTCCGTGAAAGATTTCCTGATTTTGAGGAGTTGATTGCTCTTCTAATTTCTGAGGAGCAGAGAAATGGTGGTGCATCTTCTTCAGGAGGAACTTCAAAAGAAGCTGTCTTCTACTCAAATGCTGGAAGAGGTAGAGGCAGAGGTAGAGGAGGCCGATTTGGAGGCCGTGGCAGAAATCAGAATATGCAACAAACTCAAGAAAACCAGTCCTATGGAGGAGGACGTGGTAACTCTAGAGGCAGGGGGAGCCAAAGAGGTCGTGGTGGATGGCAAAGAGGCCAAAATGCAAACAGTAATGTTGAATGCTACTACTGTGGTAAAATGGGTCATATGGCTAAAGACTGCTATAAAAAGCAGAATGACATCATGAATGGAAAACTGCAACAAGGGAATTATGCATCTTCTAGTAGACAAGGTGATGACAGAAATGAGCACTTGTTTATGGTGCAGCACATGAACAATTCTGTGACAAGTGCAGAAGAAAGCAATGATGTATGGTACGTTGACTCAGGTGCATCAAACCACATGACAGGTCATGCAGAATGGATGGAGGATGCAAGAAAAATGGAAAAACCAGGATTTGTGGAGACTGGTGATGATACTGCACATCCTATTGTGCAGATTGGAAAAATTCCCTTGTCTATGCAGGATGGGAAAAAGAAATACCTGTCCGATGTATTTCATGTCCCGAATATCACCAAGAATCTGGTTTCTGTTGGTCAAATGGTTGAGCAGGGCTTGCAGGTCAGATTTAATCCTCATGGATGCTTTGTTGAGGATATGAAAAATAAAGGTCGCTTGATAGCAAAAGGAAAGAAGAAGGGCAGAATGTTTACATTGGATGCAGACATGTCTGAATTGAGTGCAGCAATGTTTGCACATGGGACCGGTGTAGTTGCAGATATTGATATCTGGCATAAACGCATTGGTCATGTTAATGTACAACGACTTAAATCAATGCAGGCCCAAAATATTGTTGCAGGATTGCCAAAATTCAAGGTTGCAGAAATGCATAAGGTATGTGAAGCCTGTCAGTTTGGAAAACAGGCAAGGAAACCATTTCCTAGACATGTTCAAGAGAGTGAGAAGCCATTGGAATTAATCCACTCTGATGTGTGGACTACTAAAGCTGCATCTCTTGGAGGCTGTCATTATTTTGTCACTTTTATTGATGACTATAGCAGAAAAGTTTGGGTGTATTTTATGAAAAGAAAAGTGAAGTTTTTGGGCATTTCAAAACCCTTAAAGCTATGGCTGAAAAAGAAACAGGTCTGCAAATAAAATGCCTAAGGTCAAATGGAGGGGGAGAGTACCTCTCAAATGAGTTTGCAAAGTTCTTGCAGGAGCATGGCATAAAGCAGCAATATTCATGCAGTTATACCCCACAACAAAATGGAATTGCAGAAAGGAAAAATAGGCATATTGGAGAGGTATCTCGTGCCATGCTCAATGAAAAAGACTTGCCAGATTTTTATTGGGCTGAAGCAGTTGCTACAGCAGTCTACATAATGAACAAGACTCCCACTGCAGCAATACATGGAATGACTCCAGAGGAGAGGTATACTGGTAGGAAACCAGATATTTCTCATTTGAAAATTTTTG
The DNA here is from genome assembly GCF_053477565.2 of Lygodium microphyllum. Classification (NCBI taxonomy): domain Eukaryota; kingdom Viridiplantae; phylum Streptophyta; class Polypodiopsida; order Schizaeales; family Lygodiaceae; genus Lygodium; species Lygodium microphyllum. Next base: position 103,657,337 of record NC_141149.1, on the reverse strand, counting down.
GTTGCATTGCCTATGTACATGTGCCAGATGAGCTGAGATCCAAGTTGGATCCAAAAGCTGAGAAGTGCATCTTTATTGGTTACTCTCTGCAGCAAAAAGGGTATAGATGCTATAACCCTTCTACTCGTAAGTTTATAGTGAGCAGAGATGTTGTTTTTGATGAGATGAGTAGCTGGTATAAACCAGTAAATGTGATTGATGATGTAGATGCACAAAATGGTAATGCTGCACAGAATTCACAGCAGCAGTCACAAAATATTAGTGGACCTGGAGCGTCCTCTAGCAGTGGTTCACATTCTTCGCCATGGACAGGCAGATTGAGATCAGGAGAATCTTCTCAAAGCAATGCAGATAGTGGTATGCAGGTATCACGAAAAGGAAAAGAGAAGGTTGATCAGCCCATGGTTGATGTGAATGCAGGTCACTCTTATGTGGATGGTGAATCCAGTGGCTCAGAACAGAGCATTGATGATGAGTTGGGTATTCCTTCTATTGTTACACCTGGAGTAAGGAAGACCAGGGATGTTTTGAGAGCACCTGGGAGTGAACCTACTTTGCGCAGGTCTACGAGAGCTAGGTATCCTGTGGATAGGCTGAAATATGATGGATTTACAGCCATTCACTATGCATATATGGTCAAAGTGATACAGGAACCAGAACCCACTTCTTTTGAGCAAGCCATGGGAAAAGAAAAATGGGAGAAAGCCATGGATGAAGAAATGGATGCCTTGGAAGCAAATGCTACATGGGAGTTAGTACCTTTGCCTAAAGGTAAGAATGCAATTGGCTGTAAGTGGGTTTATAAGGTGAAGCACAATGCAGATGGTTCTGTGAACAGATACAAGGCAAGATTAGTAGTCAAGGGATATGCACAAACATATGGCATTGACTATGAAGAAACATTCAGTCCGATTGCAAGGATGGCAACCGTAAGAGCAGTCATTGCTATGGCTGCATCAAAGGGATGGTCTTTACATCAGATGGATGTAAAGAATGCCTTCTTGCATGGTGATTTGCAAGAAGAGGTCTATATGGAGCAGCCACCAGGTTATGTGCATGATGTTCATCCTGAGTTTGTTTGCAGGTTGAAGAAAGCCTTGTATGGCTTGAAGCAAGCACCTAGAGCATGGTCTGACAAGATAGGACAGTATCTTGTCACTATTGGCTTTCAGATTTCCAAGGCAGATTTCTCACTTTATGTGAGAAAAACAGAGAAATGTATTATGCTACTTGTCATTTATGTTGATGATTTGATTATGACAGGTGACAGTGATGAAGATATCCTTCATGTGAAAATGCTATTGAAGCAGAAGTTTGAGATGAAGGATTTGGGAGAGCTGCGTTATTTCTTGGGCATTGAGGTGATTAGATCACCAAGTGGGATACAGCTCTTGTAGAGGCAGTATGGATTGGACATGCTGTCCAAATATGGGATGACAGGCTGTAAGCCTATTTCAGTTCCTTTGGAGCAGAATGTGAAGTTGAGCACAGATGCAGGTGAGCTTCTAGAAGACCCTACTATGTACAGACGCATAGTAGGAAGTTTGATTTATATGACTATTACCAGGCCAGATTTGAGCTATGCTGTTGGATTGGTAAGTCAGTTTATGCAGGCTCCAAGGAAACCACATTTGGATGCGGCTAGACGCATACTCAGGTATGTGAAGTCCACATTGCAGTATGGACTATTTTATGAGACTAGGGTTCAGATACAATTGCATGGATACACTGATCCTGATTGGGCTGGTAGTATTTCTGATAGACGATCTACCAGTGGATATGTGTTCTCTTTTGGGAGTGCTGCAGTCACTTGGAGCAGCAAGAAACAGCCTACAGTTGCCTTGTCGAGCACAGAGGCTGAGTACAGGGGTGCAGCAATGGCTGCATGTGAGGTAGCTTGGTTGCATAAGCTACTTTATGATATGCATCAGTCTACAGATGGGCCAGTTGTCATTTATTGTGACAACATGAGTAGTATACACTTGGCAAATAACCCAGTCTATCATGCTAGAACAAAGCACATTGAGGTGCATTATCACTATGTGCGAGAGAGGGTTTTACTAGGTCTTATTGATCTAGTTTATGTCAGCACAGAGGATCAGGTAGCTGACATATTCACGAAGGTATTGGGCGCAGAGAAGCTGCGCAAGTTCAGAGACCTGCGTGGTGTGCAGGAATTGGGATTGAGCTCGAGGGGGAGTGTTGAGATATCGAGCTCCACTCGTGATACGCCAGGGTGACCGTTGTGTATTTATGTCACCGACTTGTCAGTTGCAGATGCGGTTGGTACACCGCCCCTGAATAATAGCTACATGATAGCTATCCTTATCTACTCTAGTTCGTGGCTCAATTAGTATGCCACCTTAGTTAGTTGAGTTTGGTTTTGAGACCCATACCTAGGGTTCTTCTATTTCTTTGTACTTGAGTTCTTTTGGCTTACACAACTAAGAAGAGGAAAACTGTTTTCAGCCTCCACCTCTGTGTGTATTCCCCCATTGTGCAAGCAAGAAAGCTACAAGTGAGACTCCTTCCTTCTCTCCCACAATCTTGACATCCTCTGAGAAAGTGCTATGCAAAACCAACAGAATATTGGGATCAATCCTCGATATGTAATGCCCAAGTGCAACATCCTTTAGCGAACTACCACCAACTCTCAATCCTTTGGCTCTTCCCAAGAAATTATCCTCATCTACAATCTCCAACTGTAAAAGCAATAGTCAGAATGAAAAAAATGAAAATATGTATGTGATTCCACAAAAACAAAAGAATGCATTACCATTTGATTTTCATCACTCTCAAGTTTGCTTGGATTCCATAAGCTGATTGATGTCTTCTTGATATCCTTGAGCTCCTTTACATATTTTGATTCCTCCCTTCCAAAATTGGAGATTCCAAGCTTCTCTTGAAATTGGTCAAACTCTTTGTCAGCAGGCTAGTAACTCTCTCTCAACATCTTTAACCTTGCTTAAACATAAGGATAAAGCATTTGATGCATCTATAAACATATCATCGAACATTTGAGTATCTAATTTAAGTAAGTCCTCATTGGACTCATTTTCAATATCCACTATGCCTTTTGCATCTACAGATGCCCCTGCAATAATTTCCAAGCAATAATCTTCTCTCAAATTGAAAAGAGTTTGGAGATCAGAAAATAATATGTATTCCTTGTCTTTAATTGGGAAAGTAGGCAAAGATGGAACAATAAGGCTTGAAGGACTGTCAGATGACTCATCAACCTCTATAGTGGTTTCTTCAATTACAGTCTTTGCTTTAAATTCAGCAACATCCAGGTCCTTTGAAACTAGTGCTTTCATCTAGGTGTCTAGTTGCTCCTCAACATCAACTTCATCTATATCTCTTAAAGAAGGCAACAACTAGATAATTTTGAGGTTTATTTATGCTTTTCATCAGATTTAAGAGGGTATTTCACAAGGGAAAATACAATGAATGCAGTAGACTTAAGCATAAGCCTGCATTTTTTTGGGTGTAAAGAGTATAACTTAGCTACATAAAATCTATCAAGAGAATGATAACCATATTTCTTGGTAAACAAGGACTTCTCGTGCCTGACCTTCCAACACAGGTGTGAACATACTCCTTGGAATCCAACTGAACAACATGATATGCCAACTCTTCAAACTCTGCAAAATATTCATTGCAAAAGTCCTTTGAGAAATTAAGAGCTTGATCAAGATCCCACTCTGGAATGAAAATCTCCCTAGCTGTTGGATAGAATATAAGGTCAATATTATTTTCTATGAGAAAATCCAGGAGCTTCTCAGAGGCTGTAACATCTATAATTTGAGAAAGCTATGGGACCCTCATAGGAGACTTTGAAGCCTTCCTTGAACCTTCACCTGTCACTGAAATATGAGATGCTATTAAAACATCTGAAGCAACTGACTCCTTTGTCATTGTGGCCTCAAGGACTCTTTTTCCCTTTATAGATGTGGAGGCAGATATGTGTGGCATTTCTGTTCCTGACATCTTGAATCAATAGCTCTGAACAATACTTGCCTATACAAAGTGAATATAAACTTATAGAGCTCTTGAAGTGCAACCCTCACTCCGTGTTGGAAGATCAATTTTTACGACACAAGTAGAAGCATTTACGAGCCTCAAAACTCCACCATGGTGCCTTGCCAGTTCAGAAGTCAGTTGGGATTGTACACACACAATGCAAAACAAAGACACATGTGTGAGAAAACCTTGCAAGAGAAATAAAAACCTTGCGCAAGGTCTTTCCAATACAACGCAAGTGGAGAGAAATGAAAGCCTTGCTATCAACCCTATTGCGTTGTTTTGGTGGAGGACGACACGAGTGGATGACGAAATGAAAGCCTTGCTATTAACCCTATCGCATTGTTTTGGTGGTGGACGATGCGAGTGGACACGTGAATACGGCATGAATAAAATTTGATAAGAAATGATTACGATGTGATAAAAACCTTGCGCAAGGTCTTTGCAATACGACGCGAGTGGAGAGAAATGAAAGCCTTGCTATTAACCCTATCGCGTTGTTTTGGTGGAGGATGACACGAGTGGAGGACGAAATGAAAGCCTTGCTATTAATCCTATCGTATGGTGGACGACAAGAGTGGAGACATGAATACAAGAAGAAAAAGATAAAAAACCTAAGGATTGGATGGACTTTGGGAACCTGCTCAAGCGTGCATGGAAGGTTACTTTGACAGGGGCGGGGGACAAGGAAGTTCTACGGCGGATTGCGTACGAAATGACGTGCGGGTTGGGAACGATATTGGACGTGGATTATGGACGGAGTACAGAATGTGGGGGCGACGGAGTGGGTGACGTCGAGGGAATGGGATTATGGACGGACGGGCATCTGTGATTAAGGCTTAAGGGGACGGAGATGGAGATGGGTGTTTGTGATTAGGAAGGAAAAGGAGCCAAGGAGAGAGGAAGAAATTTGGCGCAGGAGGAAATGGGGAGGAAAAAGGCACAAAATTTTTCGAGTGGGCTTAAATAGGCGCGAGGGGGAAGAAGGAACTTTCCAAAAAAACCCTAATATCGAGGCGAATGGGAATGTGACACATGGACATTAGCAACCCAAGTATATAAGAACTTCTCATTTGGCGGGAGCGCGAATTCAAAACTTATATCACCACTGTCGTTCGTAAGACAAAACCTTACATCATGACTATCGTACGACTGACAGTACTATCGTACGTCCGCCTGCTCATTGACTCCCGATTTGTTGGAATCCCCCAATACGAAGAGATTAGAAGAAAGAAGGAGATCAAATTCACCAAATCGCATTGTATTGGGAAATTTTTGGCGAACAAAGGGAGACAGGTCCAAGGCATTATACAAAGCGGTAATGTCAATGCAGGGTGTCAAATCTTCTTAATCGTGTTATATTGGAAATCAGAAGCAACGAGAATGGGTTCAAGGGACAGCATCCTTGTGGCTTTATACGAAGCAATAAGGTCAAAGTTTAGACCTCAAATCAGTGCTACCGCATTGTATTGGACCAAGCATTATTTTGCCTTTCATATTGCGCGAGAGGAGCAAGTCGCCTTTGTATTCAGCTTCCTGATCGCGCCATGTTGGTTTCAATGGCAAGGACAAAACAAACTGCAAGGAAGGTATTGGTGAAGAAATATTCTAAAGAAGGTACTGAGCTAACTGTTGAGGAGACAATTAAAGAAATTGTTATCCCTGTTACACCAGTTGGTAGTTCAGGTGAATTTCCCTCAGAGAACAAGTCATTTGGTTTGAGCCCTCAGCTTCTCCTCAATCTCACCCTGGCAAGGAAGCCCCTATGAGGAAAAAGAGAAAGTCAAGATGGTTTTACATGTAGAGGTGTTTTGCAGAGATAAGGAAAGCTCAAAAGTGAACCAGGCACCTCATTCCTAACGCTGCATTTTTTAGACTGGTTAAGGAGACATCTAATAGGTTGTCCCTTGTTGCTTCTATGGATGGCCTCAACAAGAGATGGCAACTGTCTGCCCTCCTATGCTTGCAAGAGGCAGCAGATGATTTTTTGATAGATTTTATGAATGATGCTTATATTACAACTTCCCATGCACATCAAATTACATTAATGAACAAAGACTTTAGTATGGTTAGTAGACTTAGATATAGGTTTGACAAAGTTTTGAATCCTTTTCCATCAACTGATAAAAAGACATTTGAAATCCTCAATGTTCCACCCAGGAGAAAGCGAAAAGAGTCACCAGCACCCAAGATTGAAGAGGTTACCCATTTGTATCCTATAAGGGTTGCAAGTGAGCAGGAATTTATCATGGAGGAGAAAAGGAAAGAGGTAATAGAAAATGAGGATTTGATCTATCAGAGAAAGATTTTGACTCTTGGCCCAGTGAACTACGAGAGGATGGGGAAAGTGTACGGCCAAATGGTCGTGAATGTTTCTGTTAGTCCTGAGAAAGAAGAGTACCTCAGCATTTCTCCAAAGGATAAGATCCTATTTGAGAAAAAGGATACTCAACTTACAGATTCAATAGTTTATTGTTGTTTGAGGTATGATCTTTTGCTTCTCTTTATTTATAATGAATTTTTCCAAGGGTCCTTATATTGTACTCGTTTTCTTATTTAGTCTTTACTTTGTATACATGGCATATGTTAGTTCTCTTAGCATTAATATTGCTAAGAGTATATTTGTTATTGATTCACTTCTCTCAGTGGATTTGTTTTCAAAATCTGATTCAAATATTGTAAGTTTTTTTAAGGACTTCAATAGTGTCACAAACCATCATATTTTTTTTCCATATATTGAAATGTACTTTCTTCAACATTCTATCTCTTGATGATTTGTCTTTAGGGTTATTATTGCTCACTTGTGTTTTGGTTTGCAGAGGTCACTGGAGTCTAATCTATATCGACATTCCTGCAAGAGAGGTCATTTTTATGAATTCTCTTTCAGGAATCCATGGCTAATTAAAGATGTATTGTCAATAAACACTCTTTATTTTTTCTTTATTGGATAAAGTTTATAATATTCGCTAATAAGTTAATATGTGCAGTGCTACTAGACTTCTTACTAACCACTTGGACACTAGCTTTGAAAGCATTGTTGATCCTCAGAGACATTTCAAGTTTCTGCTTCAAGAGGTCCCATTGCAAAATGACGTACATAGTTGTGACTGGAGAGTGGTTTCAAATGCTTCGAGGATAATAGATTCAAAGTTAGTGAATGTAGAGGGGGTGAATGTAAGTCTCCTATACTTTATCCTTTTTATAGTGAAAGTCTCTTGCTACTTCAAATAACTTGTGTGCTTTGTTGCAGTGCAAAGACTACCCTGAGGCATACATGTGGTGGATATGGGAGAGGTGTATTGAACTAGTTTTGGATAGGGGAATTACACCGATGGACCTAGATTCCCCTCTCCTAGCAGTTAAAAATTCCAAAGGACAGGCAACAACGAAGGGCAAAGGCAAGAAAATGGCAACCACCAAGAAAAAGAAGTCTCCAAGGTCCAAACAAAAGGGGCAAAAAATGAAGGGCATGCCAAAGCTTTCCCCATTGAAATTTAGTCCATCTCCTCTAAAGCCTAAGGAGAAAAGAGTGCCTGAGGTAATCAAGGTCTTCGAGCAACGAAAGAAAACACCTAAGAGGAAACTAGAAATGGCGAATGAAGGAGAAAAGTTCTAAGGATGGAGAAGCTAAAGAATAGCCTTATAATTATCAATTTGTCTATTTGTACTGAAGTAACATTCCCCTTGTATTTACATCTGTAGTGCAATATTCTGACCCAAAATGTAATTATATGTCATATTGATCTTACCCATGAAATACGATTTTTTGTTCATAGAATCATAGATAATTATAAAGCTTGTACCAAGTCTTTCCTATTAAATTATACTGCAATTTCATAACTCATGATATAATGAAATCATTTTGATCCACAAATGACGATTTGTTATTCACAGAATCACTGCAAAGCTTATACTAAGATTTTTTTAAATAGTACTTCTCAATGTGTATAATTTCATGTTTCTGGCAGCAATATTTGTGAGCAAAAGAAAGATTCAAAATTATTTGTACATGCATATTTATGGTTCGAAACTCACAACACTAGGAGGCAAACAGCTCGTACATGATACAGAGCTCTCAACTCTTTTTCCAATTACAACACCATTTATCTTGAACTTATATCTAGGAGTAACATTTTCTAGAAACTCCAAGGTGTCTCTTACATCCTTAAGACTCCACTTTGAAGTAATGTTCACCTCTTTTACTTCTTGTGCAGTAACTTGCAGTGTAAATTTCAATGTCTTACAATCAATATCTGAATCTAGAGGAACCCAAGCACCCAATCTAAGTTTGTATCTTCTATAATCAAAACCTATGATAAGAGATTGTTGAGATATATTATAGGATAAATTGAATGATTGAGGGCACACATTGCACCTTATAAAGTCACCTTTGTGGTCAGATTCCTTGACTTTCCAACATAGACCTAAAATTTTGTCCAAATCTTCCTCTGAAAATTTTCTATTTAGCCATGAAACCTTTGTGCGTTGTAAACATGTTGTTTTAAAGCAAGCTACAAAAACATGCAAGGGTAAAAACCACGATAAGCGTACTCTTCTGGAGATTCTTCCAGGAGTCATAGCCTTTTGAATATCTTGAGCAATTTTGAGTTTAAAACTCTCCATTGTTGCTTCATCAGGCATCTCCCAATCCAAAGATGAGAGGCTCGGTAACTACAGATCTTCAAGGTATCCATACCCACCTGCTCTTGAAGGAACCACATATTGTGCATAATACACAAAATTTCCACTTTCAAGAAAAAAACTCATGGTCTGATTAGCATAAATAATGTCTCCAAATTCTTTATGAATGGCATGGAATGTTTTGCAAAGGCTCTCCACAGGTTGCCACTCAGAACTTGTTGATGGAAAGATATCTACAACCAATAATCCATTATTTTGCATATCCTTCAAACAAAACCATATACTCACGTATATTTTACAACTCAAACTTACAGTGTACTTGTTGGGAAAAACATTCCCGTGGAGCCAAGTGCATATCTCTAGCCATGTAAACATGTTGCACCAAAGCAAATCAGCCTTGGGGCATGGTTTTAAAGGCAAAGATACGTCCCTTCCAATGATATTTGATATCCCCTCATTTTGTTTTTTTCATTCTGTGAGAACCCTTGCAAGATGGTAGCATTGTAACCCAATCATTTATAGTAAATGTTTTGGGTTCCCATTCTCCATTTGCGCTCTTGCTATACATGGTGCAAGAGTTTATAGAATGAGAAGGACGTCTTGTGGACGCCATGTAAAAGACAACGAGTATGCAGACAATGTGCAGAGAAAGAAACCTAAAGAGAGAGGTCAAAGAGACATATTAAAAATACTATGAGCGCCAAGAACTTTGAAAATTCTCCCGAGAAGGACGTATTGTGGATGCCATGTAAAAGACAACGAGTATGCAGACAATGTGCAGAGAAAGAATCCTAAAGAGAGAGGTCAAGGAGACAAATTAAAAATACTACGAGTGCCAAGAACTTTGAAAATTCTCCCGATTCTCAAAATGGTCTTGATTAAATTAACTTTTTCATGTCTTTGTGAGAGGTTTTATAAGCTTTTATTAGTTAATAGGGGCTGTTGGGACTACCAAAACTTATTAGGATTTGAAGATTTTGGCTAAATAGGAGGGGAGAACCACAAAATGAACTCTACTATCTCAAAAGCAGAGGAGACAAGAATACTATATTTTTGTCCACGTGGAAAAATCTATTTGGCCCTTTCCTTAATCCATGGATTAACAAAAGTGTAATTTTTAACATTTTTTGGCCCTAATCTTCTAGATTTGCATGGAATCATGAATAGCCTCGATTGCACCACATAATAGGAAATGCATCTAAAAATGTGGATTAAAGATGCGAAGGTCAAGGGTTAAGCTTAACTGCAAGGGTCAGTCTCGTAAATGAAACCTTACATGATGAGTGAGGCTAAGATTGAGTTCGACTCAACTAGGGTTCTAATTGCAAAGAGGTAAAGTTGCCTTACATCCATATTTGTAATTAGAGTCAACATACTCCTTGGTCCCTACCCCAATAGCCAACTGCGATGGACCCAAAACACTCTTGAGTATATCATTTTCAAAAGATGATATTTCTTGAAGTTGACACAAGAAGGTTAGAATGTCAAACACACATGAAGAATGAATTTTCACCAAATTACATTCGATGCTCACAACTATTTCGGAATGGTAAATAGACTTAGTTTACACTTGACTCGCAAGAGAAGTAAACACAAGTCCCTACTATCTTGAGGGGAGAAAACCCTAGGGTGAACTTGGAACCCTGACAAAATTCTAAGATGGGAAAATGGTTATCAACTGACCAAATAAAATCCTAGACCAAGATCTTACAATAAGAGCCAAAGGATAGTAACCTAAGAAAGTTGTCATCCGAAACTATAGTGTAATTGCCTACCCCTATTACATAGAAGAGAGATCAGAAGGAGGGTATTATCTATCCCTCGAAAGATGATGGAAAATGACACCAAGGCAAGAAAGACCCAAGAAGTGCAACGCTGAACGTTTAAGTGAGGACTCCACCTTAGCAGATGTCCTGAGCACTCACTTTCATTGTTGTTTGTGCTTGTAAATCTAGATTCAATGTCTGTGAAAGGAATGTATGACCCAAGCTCACAACAAAAATGTGAATAATGAATCAGGTTGAATTCAAGGAGGGTGTGCCAAGCTACCCCCAACTGGCCACCAACCCTAGCCAAGGGGGTTCCAAATAACCATGACGGGAACATGGACCGAACCCGCAATGAGAGGTCCCTTCGTGGATTAGTTTGAATGTAGGAGGATGCTTGGATACCAGGGTGGACTCTGGCTATAAATTCCCTACCTCTGGGTCCTACTCAAATGATCAATGTTACTCGGGATAGATTCTCAAGTCCCTATTACTAGTACAAGGGCAAAATCTTAGAGGAAATAAGACGCAACCTCACAGATTGTGGAATTCGTCCTTTTTTGGACAAGATTTGTATTTCAGTTAAAAGGATAATATAAAGTTCACTTTCAAAGAACTTGTCTAGATTGTTTTTGTGTCAATGCTATAAGTTACGCAAACAAACCCTGTTTCCTAAAAGGCTTAATTAAGGAAGCTATTTTTTTTTAAATGTCACACATAAATGTGATAGGACCTAATTAGATAACTACAGAATGCCATTGAGGGAAGTGGGTGGGTGGAACCCCTGATGGATTCGCCCTATGGTAGGGTGATCCCAAAGAACTGGGAGGCTTCTCATGAGGTTCTATAGACGTATGACCTTTAAGTAATATTAGATTAGAACCCTATTCATGTCATTTTAGGGGATCGGAATGGGACTATGCCTTATGGGCAGAGAGGTTGAGTGGTGCATCCCTCTCGTTTTCCATTCTCTTTGAACCAAGTGTGGCATGGATCTGCTTCGGGCTGGATATCTCTGCTTAAAGTAGGATGTCCAGGATCTGACACTAGAATGTTATTAGGAGACCTCAGTAACTAGAAACCCAAATCTTAGGTCGATCCTAGTGGGTTTAGCTGCGAATGTTCCGTTGTGAGGCAGACTCGGGAAACCCTAGACGACAAACCCCGGAACATTCCATGGGAGTGCCAGGTGGCAACGCTTAGATTCGTTTCTCGATGGACCGCTAAAAACGTGCATATATAGTTGTTAGGTGGGCACATTACATTTTCCCTTGGTAGTGCAACAATTACATGGAGCAGCAAAAAGCAACCTATAGTTTCTTTATCGAGTACAAAGACTAAGTATAGAGGTGTTGCTATAGCAATATATGAGGTGGTATGGCTACAAAAGTTATCGGGTGATTTGGATATGCAAGGAGATGGTCCAATTATCATTCACTGTGACAACATGAGTAGCATAGAGCTAGCTAGGAACCTAGTGTTCCATGCTAGGACAAAACACATTGAGGTGCACTACAAAGCTTCAAAAGTTTTGAAGCTTACTTGGAGTTGGAGAGATATAGTTCAGCTTGAGGGAGAGTGGTGAGATGGCAAGCTCAATACATGTAGACATTGATGATGGATCACCTAGCTAGATGGATCTACACATCTGCACTTAGCACATCAGTGGTCATTATGATCCTCACATGGCCATTGACTTATCTCAGGTTGTTGCACCTACCTACAACTTGCATAGTTATAGCACTAGTCAATTAGTATTGTTTGGCTTAGTAAGCCACTTTCCTTTATATTATATTTTACATATACTTTGTGTACATTGTAGTGTTTGTGGAAGAAGAAGAAAAAAATCTAGTAAGAAAATATTTGTCATCCATCTCTCTTCTTGTGTTCTTGAGTGAGCTTCCTCTCATGTATGTGGTGTGTGTTTAGTGCAACAGGTCATGCAAGTCCCCCCACTACCACACAATTACTGACACCTATTTATTGGTCGAATAATCCATCTGAATTTTAGTGAGTTGTCGACCAGCAAAGTTGATCACAGGGAAAGTCCATGTTGTGTTTGTTGGGCTAGCACAATACTATCCCAATCGTGACTTTGGAGGTATCTATATGCACATTAATAGTAATTGACCAATCCAAGGCTCTTAGGATAGGTGCTATCATGAGTCTCTTTTTCAATGCTTCATTACACTCCTCAATCTGCTCCTAGGTAACTCTTAGCTTGTACAAAGGTCGAGTGATAGCTACATAATTAAGCAAGAAGTGGTGATAGTACCCAGTGTGCCCAAGGAAACATTGCACTCCCTCAGCACACTGGATAGTGGTGCTATGTTGATGATAACTTTGACCTTAGCAGTGTCTATTGCAATTCCATTTTTTTATACAACATAGCCTAAGATTATGCCTGTTCAACCCAAATTTTACATTTTAGAGGATTTAGGGAGACATGTTATACTATCAATACATTTGAAAGACAAAGAGTTCCTTAAAATGATCCTCCCAACTAGAGTGGGCATATAAATCATTGAAATGACAAGAACCTTAAGCCATTTCATACGCATGTCTTTGAAAATGGTACACATGAGTCTTTGGAACATCATAGGTGCATTAGTCAATCTGAATGGCATGACTATATAGGCAAAGACTCCCCACTTTGTTATAAAGGCTATTTTTGGTCTACTATTTGGGTGGACTTAGACTTAACTGTATCCCAAAAATCCATCTAGAAAGTAATAGGTCTCCTTCTCTCCTACTCATTCTATCATATGGTTAGTGTAATGCAAGGGGTAGTGATCTCTCATGTTAGCTATGTTTAGCTTTTTGTAGTAGATGCACACTCAAATCTAATAGTTTTTCTTGAGTACCATGATGATTGGGAATACCCAATTAATATGTTCAATTTCATAAATGATTCCAATCTTCTGAAATTTCTCAATTTCCTCTTTCACACATGATGTGCGTGGCATGGATTCATTGAATAAGGCCACTATTTTGTAGGCTTAGCATCCGTGGCCTGAGTGGAATTGTGTGAGTTAGGACTTGTGGTGGAACTCCTTTTAAACCAAAATAGCTCCATGTGAATAGGTCCTTGTATTCCTTGAGCAGTTCCACAAGTCTTGCCTCATCCTCCCTTACTGAGGTCTTCAACAATGTATAAAGTTTGAGGGGTCCCCCAATCTCAGCAATATTCACTTCCTTGACTTTGATTGGTCTCTCAATAGGTTCATTTGATGCACCTTCTCACTTGGCTCTAAGCAAAACAACGATTCTATCACTTTTCTTAAACTTGGCAAATTGAGGTGGTAAATCTTGTGGCTTTTTTTTACCACAAGAGTCTGAGTAAATGTAGCATGCATCTTTTTTCGAGTGCTTTCTTCTTAAATGGATTTGTAAGAAGCTACAAAGAATAGTTGTTTAGTGTGAAAATAATAGTAATACCATGTCACACTAACATAGGTATAAAAGGAAGGGACATGTAATTTTTCTCATATTTTTGGAAACATTAATGCAGTACTGTCTCTCTCTTCATTACCTTGGTCACAACTTCAATGGCTTCTCACTACTTTCTGTCTTTCTCTCTCTATTTCTAGTATTTCTCTCTCCTCCTCACTCTCTTTCTCTCTCTTCTACACTTCTCTCTCTTCTGCAATCTTCTCTCTCCTCTTTCTCTTGCTCCAGTTTACTTCTTGACAAGTGGTATCAGAGCATTGGACTTTGATCCATTTTTCCTTCTCTTTTCTTCATATATAGTCCAAATTTTCATCATAAAAAACCAATTTCAGACAAGTACTACAAGTACAATACATGGACAGTGACTAGAGTGTCTTGTAGGACATCTACACTTGGAAGAAGACTATATCTGGAGATCTTTGGGATAGATATGGTGGTGGAAGGTCAAAATAGTAGGTCGTCATCAAATTTTCATGCAATTTTGAGGTAACCCGATCAAATGGGAGTTAATCGATCTTAGCAGGAAAATAAACTGTGGTTACTTTTCAAGAGAGGCTTCTCTTTTCTCTTTATTCAAGCTTTGGTCAAGCTTCCATGGAGTTTTCAATAGAGTTCTTCTTCTAGCTTCCAAATTCATGAAGTTTCACAATCATTTCATGCTTGAATCTTTCTCTACTCTTCATCCTCAACAAGAGGAGTACCAAGTTGTACCAAGGCTGACCAGAATGCTACTGTAAACAGCCTCAAAAATTACAACACAATTTTTGGACTGTTCTTTGGCTGATTTCTTCTCCTGCTATGATTATCATCATTTGGTATGAGGCTTGGTCACTGACCTTTGGCATGCTGAAGGTTCCATAAATTCTTGACAAAGTTGGCATTCTCCTCTCCTCCCATTTTTAGAAACCCTAGCAATGGACAACCATGAAATCTTTAGCTCAATCTTTCATTTCTCTTCAATTTCTTGAAGATTATTCATCATTTTAGCTCATGGAATCATTTTAGTTAGGATTCTTGAAGAATTTGCAAGGATTGAGCACGAATGGCCAAAGATTAAAACTCAAGAGCTTCTATGGAGTCAAAATTTGGAAAAAACAAGTTTAATATTTCAATCTTAAGCATCTGAGGCTTCAAGATTGCTTCCAAGAATTAAATACACAAGCATTGAAGATTATTTCAACAACATTGGGCAACCCAAGGCTTTATCAAGCATTTGGGGAACAATCAAGCCTTCATCAAACATATAAAATGTATTTCTCTTCAATTATTAATCTCTCTCATTCATCCATTTGCTAAGCTTTATCCAATTGATTGAGAGATTAAATATTTATATAATTTTCATCAGATCTCAGCCAACCATGGCTTAAATCAACCCATTCATGTAATGCAATGTTTGCTTGATGCATATTGGATCCAATCAGTGAATTATAAGCTTCTAACTAAAAATTCCAACATTGCATTCAATCCAATTGGTTAAGCCCCATTGATTGATAAGATTGCTTACTCTAATCCATTAATTTGCTTATGATTGTTCATTCATGGCAAAACATATCATAATCCCATTGTAAAAAGCTAAGTTAGCAGTGAGTCACTACTTGGTAAGACCCTCTTCCCATTCATTTTGCCAAAATTTCAATTCTCTTGAATTTCATGAAAAGAGCTAAATGTACATTTCAGTAATGCATATCATGCTAATTGATAAGAGTAGTATATCATTGCCATGTTGATATTCCCACTAAGGAAAAAGGTGGATGCCGAGGAAGATAGTGAGACAAAAGAGAGATGACCCTCCCTCACTATTAAAGATCCCAAAGGGGTGCAACCAACTGATTCGGGGGAAACTTTGCCCACCTTCCAATGTATCAGAGCCTATAAAGGGAGCCTGTCCTATCGTTTTATCCCTCACAAAGGTACAATGATTGGAGAATATTAAAGCACTTTCAAAGACTCAAGTACCTTCAAAAGCAAAATAGGGTAAAACAAGGGATTTATTTTAGTAAAGTACATGTGTAGGTACTAAAGGGTTGAAAGGTGAGAAGAATCGAAGCTTGCTTGGAAGTGAGCTATGGCGGAGAGCAAGAGTAAGAAGAGAGAGAAACACAAATGAGAACTCCAACAGTCACAATGTGTGACCATGACTTCCTTTATTCAAACTATCACTAAAAGAATAAAGAATAAAGTGATGGTGACGGGCACCCACCACCTGCAGTGTGCAATGGCGGGTACTGTCAGTATAGTAATACACGGGCGGCTAGGCAGAGGTGCCTTTACCCCCAACAACCTCCCACTTAAAGGTGAATATGCCCAGTGAGGAGTGAAAAGAAAAAGAAAAGACAGTACAATGTACACATGTACAACAAGATGAGGAAAAATATCATCTCATCCAATGCCCATCAATCTCCTGAGGAAGGAAAAGCGCTCAGTAGTGAGGCTTTTCGTGAGCAGATCTGCATGATTTTTGGTAGTGGAGATCTTGACAAGGTCAACATACTTGTCCTCCATGACTCCACGTATGAAGTGATACCTCACCTCAATGTGTTTCGTCTTCGCATGGAAGACTGAATTCTTGGCTAACTGAATAGCACTCATAGAATCTGAATGCAGCGTAGGTATAGTATCAATCCTAAGGTCATGAACCAAATGGCCCAACCATATGACATCCTTGCTTGCCTTAGTGGCCGCAACATAATCGGCCTCAGTGGTAGAGAGAGTCATACACTTCTGAACCTTGGACATCCAAGAAACAGCACCTCCAGCATAGGTAAAGATATAGCTGGAAGTGGACTTCCTACTATTTGCATGTCCTGCATAATCGAAGTCTGTGTAGCCCACAACTCCTGTATCATGGCTGCCATAGCAAATACACATATCTGTTGTGCCCTTCACGTATCTCATGATACCCTTTACAGTATCCCAATGCTTTTTGCCAAGTGTAGCCATAAAGCATACCACAACACCAACTACAAGGGCAATATCTGGACGAGTGGCTATCATGGCATACATCAAACTGCCCACGGCTGATGCATAAGGGATCTTGACCATCTCGGCCCTCTGCTCATCGATTTGCGAACAATCGGCCTGTGAAACCTTCACATAAGAAGGTAATCGACAGCCAATAGGCTTTACGTCCTGCATGCGAAAATGCTCAAGGACTTTATGAATGTACTCCCTCTGTGAGAGGTAGAGTAGTCCTTGATGCCTATCGTGCTTAATGTGCATACCAAGAATGTGAGAGTCCTGCCCCAAATTCTTCATCTCAAAGCTCTTCTTCAGCTGAGATTTAAGAGAATCCAGCTCATCATGAGCATTCCTTGATATCAGCATATCATCCACATAAAGTACTAAAATAAGTAATGAGCCATCATGGGCTTTCTTCATGTAAAGACACGGATCCATAGCACTTCTGCTGTAGCCCTGTGACTACATAAAGGCATCAAACTTATGATACCACTCCCTAGGTGCTTGCTTCAAACCATAAAGACTTTTCTTCAACTTGCACACTAGGTGCTTCCTACCAGGTTCTGCAAAGCCCTTAGGCTGCTCCATGTATATCTTATCATGCAAATCCCCATGCAAGAATGCAGTTTTGATATCCATCTGGTACAAGTCCAAGTCAAGCTGTGTGACTAAGGCCAAAACCAAGCGTAGGGTGGTCATCTTGACCACATGAGAAAAGACTTCATCAAAGTCAACTCCATGCTCATATTTAAAACCCTTAGTGATAGATGATTTTTGACATCGAGAAGTGCTTAAAAATAGCCAAAAATTTTGAATTTCAAGGGAAAAATAGACTTTGTTGAAGGCGGCAGCTGCAATCAGTATGATTTTAAGCGGTAAGGCCCAGAAAGTGCTTAAAAGAGCCACTAGACGGCGGTCGGTGAATTTTCATAATTTTTTGGCATGTTAGATGAGACCCTGGGAGATGCCCCGTAGTGGCGGACTTCAAGACGAATGCCCAGGATATTTTGATGGCCAAATCGGAGGCCAAACGATCGATTGGGAGTGCCCGGGAGGCCAAGACCAAAGTGGGCCAAGTGTAAATAATCTTGAGAGCCAAAGGGGTGTGCCTTTTGGGGGCTACCCTTGGGGCCCCCAAAAAATTGACTATTTAAGAGGGAGGTGACTATTTTTTGAAAACAAAAAAAAAAGGAAAAACTCCTCCATGGCGCAATGCAGACGAATGGAGAAAGGGGGGGGCTTAAGCCAAGTCAGAGGTTGCAAATACTCATAGCAACCGATAATAGCCATGGATTGCGAATGTTTTCACCTTCCAATTACCAGTCTCCGCACGTGCAATGGTGGCTGCCTGAAGATGGAGATCCAAAAACATTCTTTCTCTCTCCTCCCTCTCTCTCCCCTTAAGAGGCAGCTCATGCCCATGAAGAGGATTGAAGACTGATTGTTCAGCATGGTACCTGATCACTCCCGCATTGGTGGAGGGCTAGAGTTTGCTGTTTGGAGGTGGGTTGAGCCTTGAATGAGGGCTAATCTGTAGTCCCACATTAGATTTTAAAACCCGCAAAGAATGAAAAAAACCAGTATTTCTATTTTACAAAGGAAAATTGCTTGTTTTTGACATTTGAATGAGTCAATGTTGTTCTTATGGAGTGAAAAATGGTAGAAATGTTGTTCACTGTTTGTTCTATGCTTCCATGATGAAAAAATCAGAAAACATAAAGTCAAAATGCTGGAAATAATTTTTAGAAATGCGTAAAACACGGTTTTTATGAGGAAAATGGGGTTTTTGGTGTTTTTGGGTGGGATAAACCAATACACATGGGATAAAATTCTGACAAAATCTATATTTCCATTTTTCTAAGAATCAAGAGCCACAGCTCTAAAAATATATTAAATTTTAATTGGAAAAATAGAGAAAAATGAAAAAAAATAAGAGAAAAATAGGAATATGCCTTAGAAAAATACAAAAAAATATAATAAGTGGTTGTGGATGTTTGGTAGGGCAAAGCATGAGGTTTGACCTCAATTTGCCCTATCTTTTTGTTACAATGTGTGATTTATTGCTCTTTATACACTAAATCATGACAAAACAACCTCTATACGCTTATGCAACGAAGCAAAACTTAAACGGTGAGGGGGAGTAGGATTTTGTGCAACAGTTTGAGGGCTGAAATAATAAAAATTTTGATTTTTTTTTCTATGCACAGCATTTAGAAAACGGCCTATTTGGAAATTAGGGATCTAGTAGTACAAGGTTTGCCTTGGTACTAGATTCTTGCAACGAAGCATATACGCGTATTAGTTGAAATTCATGGAAAGATTGTTTGTGTACTAGCACATAGGCTGATTTTGAAACATAATTATTTGTGCACGATGAGACATCCACTATTTCATTAATCATACATGTGGTATCAACTCCTGAAAGTGCATAGCAATTCTTTGAATTATAGTTGACCCATGCTTGAGAGGGTGAGAATTCCCTTGCCCTAGGTTAGCCGTTCGTTTCTTGGGAAAAATTATTAGTAAGAAACATGGTATCTCCTAGATCTCGCTGACAAAGAGAGGAGTCTTATGCGAATGTGTTTATATGTAAAAGCAGCGCATCGAGCGGCCAATCCCCAAGATGTAGGAGAACTGCAGTGGGGTCACGGCAATCAGCCGATGGGGTGCCTCCTTTGTCTATGATACGTGGCACTTATTGCCAATATGTGTGGAATATCCCCTTTGAGGGGTTTTGGGGAAGGTACCATTGGACTTTTCTCCAGCTAGAAACGCAATATTAGATGTATCTAGTATGAATTTAGTTATTACGAATGCTCCTGTCCCGCGAGGCAGGGTGGTGGTGGAGGTGTCTGTTGTATGCATGAGGTCCGGCTAGTGCCATAGCCAGTACCGGCCCATTTTTTATCCCATCACTTAGCGACAAGTCTTGCCTTATAAGCTGGCTTGGGGTTTCCAGGGGTACTTTTCAACTTGTATACCCATTTGCATGGCAAAGCCTTCTTGCCCTCAGGCAGCAGTGCAACCAAATCCCAAGTCATATTCTTGTGTAGGGAGTCTATCTCTGATAGAAATGTGTGGGATCTAGAGCATGGCAAATGCGAAAGCTATGAAGGTTGAAAGAGGAAGAAGAAACTCATGAATACATTGATCTTGACAAATGCGGGATCTAGAGCATGGCAAATGCGAAAGCTATGGAGGTTGAAATAGGAAGAAGAAACTCATGAATACATTGACCTTGACAAAGACAAATTGTCACACAAGTGAATTAGGTTCGAGGATTGAGACTTGGACTCATAAACACAATCTTGTGTATGGACAGTGATATTGACACTTTACTAGAAAGAAAAGAGTACTATCATTGCATTAGAAAAAGAGTGCAAGTACAATGCTTTATAGGAATTGAGTGGTGGTACTTTCTCCTACTACGCATATGGGATTCTGGTCTTGAGCCTTCACTGCTCCTCACAAAGGGACTGAAGTAGGTGTGATTGCAAATATCTCAACACCCCTCCTCAATCACAACCAAAAGTACAAAGTGTGTAGAGGCTTTAGTGAAAGCAACACCTAAAAGTGTGGGCACACCATAAACATAGCAAAAACACCAAAGGCTGTCGTAGAAAAGACTAAGTGTGTGTACCACAAACATGATGGACATCCAGAGGCTGTAGCAGGGACCTCACAAAGTGTACAGAGACTGTAGTATAAGGATAAATGAGGAGTTTACAAGTTTATGTTTGAGGCATTAGGGCTAGGAAATACACAGCTAAAAAAGTATGTCCAAATAGAAGCACTGATGAGGTTTGTCCTACTCCTAGTGGTCTTCTTCTTCTTCTTCTTCCTTTGCTCCATTTTCTTCTTCTTCTTTGATTGCAACTAGATAGGCCTTTTGGGACCTCTTTCTGGCATGGCAGAACTTCTCGGTGTGTCCGGTCCTTTTGCAGAAGTCACAAAAGAGCTGATCCTTCTTACCTTTGTACCTGTTGCCAACATATAATGCATGTTCATCTCTAGAGGTGCTAGGTTCTTCCTTAGTTTTTAGCTTCTTTTCCTCCTCTAACAGTGATGCCTGGATATCAACAAGTTCAGGGTTTGGCATATTAATTAGAGTTGTTGATACATTATTATATTCAGGAGGCAAACTCTTAAGTAGAACACCGATGCAAACATCTTCTTCCATTTTAATGTTGATTCCTACAAGTTGGGTTAGAAGTCCTTCCATGTAATTTAGATGTGTGGCAAGTGATGTGCTGGACTTCATTTCAAGCCTGAAAAACTCAATCAGGAGACCATACTTTGATGATTTAGACTGTGCACTGAACAAGGTGTCAAGTCTCTTCCATGTATCCTGTGAGGTCTCACAGTTATCCACATGGTGGATATAGCTGTCATCTAGCTCCAGTTTGATAATGGCCTGAGCCTTATCATCTTTCTTTTGCCAAGTGACAGCAAGATCCACATCACGAGGCTTCTTTTCTTTTCCAATGGTAATGGCCCAAAGGCCCTTCTTCATCAGGATGAGTTTGATGCGGGTCTGCTAGGTGTGAAAATTGACTCCTTTGAAGTGAGCAGTTGGAGAGTCTTTGCCCATGTTAGACTTACGGGAACAGTAGCAAATCAACTTCAGAATTATGAGATTTGAGCAGCAGAAGAGTTGGTTGAGAGACACAAGTGCTAAAAAGCACTAACTGAGTGTCAATGAACACCAAATCTACAAAATCCTTTACTCTTTAACACCATATGGGGAATATGGAAATTTCCCATAAGTTTGGGACACATGATCAAATCTTTGGATTTGTAATAACTTGAACACTATAACTCCAAATTGAGTACTCTATAACTCAATAGATTCCATTTTTTAAGTGCTTTCCAATGATAGGTCAGATCATATGGTTTTGAGAAACTTATGGGCATGTTATCTGGGTTCCACCTTTTTAGTATTCAAAAAATGGGAATTGGGAGATTCCCAAACTCACTAATATTGTGTTCTTTTTAAATCCAAGTCTAATCTTTCCCTTCTTGATTTGATGTTGATACCTTCAAATCTAAGTGACAGGACTTTAATGAGCTTCAGAGAGTATTGCTCAGTGATTAAAATCACTGTTGATAACTTCAGTGAGAGAAACGGTGAAAAATGTCAGAATTTTGAAGCTTTGGCTATGGCTTCTGCATTAGGGGATATGGGGGCAGCTTGGTATTTTGCTTATTATTTTGGGAGCTATAGTGGATCATTTTCAAAAGTTTTTTTATGGAAATGTAGCTCTCTTCAAGGTCTATCAAATCCCTATGATCTTAGGCAAGATCCTGACCTGCACGCAGTGCGCCAACAGTACGAACAGGAGCAGGCGCAATTCTGGACAGCGATGGCAAAATCACGTAATGCTGGGCTGGATGATCATCAATGTCTTGGTTTGAAGCACCAGGAAGAAGTGCCCTGAGCAGAGGAAGATATCTCCAGAAGGAATATCATTGAGATATGGCTTGGTTTGAGAGATATGAAGGCTCCAAGCAAGGTAGGTACATGCTGGCTATGGCTGCCAAGAAGATCAAGTGAAGATGGAGGTGGAAAATGAGAACCATGAGCTAGACTTGAGCTGACCTGAGGTTAAGAGGGACTGAGAGAGCAGAGAAGGGAGTTATGCCATGCCCGACTGGGCTCTGATACCATATTAAAAATGTGCAGGATCTAGAGCATGGCAGATGCGGAAGCTATGGAGGTTGAAAGAGGAAGAAGAAAGTCATGAATACATTGACCTTGACAAAGACAAATTGTCACACAAGTGAATTAGGTTCCAAGATTGAGACTTGGACTCATAAACACAATCTTGTGTATGGACAGTGACATTGACACTTTACTAGAAAGAAAAGAGTACTATCATTGCATTAGAAAAAGAATGCAAGTACAATGCTTTATAGGAATTGAGTGGTGGTACTTTCTCCTACTGTGCATATGGGATTCTGGTCCTGAGCCCTCATTGCTCCTCACAAAGGGACTGAAGTAGGTGTGATTGCAAATATCTCAACAATCTCAGACTACATAGCCCTCTCTCAGGAGTGATTGTCACCCCTGCACATAGCCTCATCATAGGTGAGAGGCTCTCTTGCATCTGTAACTAAGACATAGTGCATCGAGGGCTCAAATCTATCAGGTGGACGTCTATCTCTAGTAGACCATCTCATGGCAGGCTCTGCGACTGGTCCAACACCCTGGCCATGTGTACCAACTACTGCTGCAGGCTGTCCAACTGGTTGTGCAAGAGCACGTGGCTCCTCCTGGAATATAACCCTGCATATCTCTACCACCTTCTCAGGCTGCCTATGCATCTTGTCTTCATGGAAACTATATCATGGAGTCAACGCTTGCTAGCTTTTGTAGCCATTCGCATGGGTATGGAAGATAGTTGCTTTAATTGTGCTTGCATCAAAGTGCTACTATATATATTTTTGGAGATGATTGTTTATATATTTCATTGCAGCCAATGTATGGCCTCTAATAGAATGAATGTGCAAAAAATGAAAGAGGTGGCAAGGGGACAAGAGACGCATGTTGCTAAATGTATAAGAGCTACAAAGATTTTGAGAAACACAAGGGCTACTTCAAGTGCTTCAGACTTTAAAAAACTTGAGGCCAGGATGAATGAGTTGATGGAAATGCAGACGAGTTTATGTGCGCATGTTGATCATGCACTTGCCATGTACTTAATGGAGTTACACGAATAGGATAAAGGTTTGTATGGTGTTGTGTGTGAGACAAAGCACACGCAGATGTTCTCCAGCAAGTGTCGACTAATCTGGGTGGTGATCATGTTTAATTGCTTTTTATGAAAAAATTCTGATTTCATAATGATTTACATGTGCTATTTAAATCTTGCAAAACCCAAAATGCGGTTGTTAAGGGTAAAATGATGGTTTCGTCGTTTCGGGTGGGTGAAATGTGTTTCTATGGGGGGAAATGGAAAATAAAATTGAATTTTAGTATGTTGAAATGATTGGTATGAGGAAAATCAAAAAATAATAGTGATTATTAACAAATAAATGCTTAAAAATAAGAAAAAATAGGAGAAAATAGAAATACGCTTCATAAAAATAAGGAAAAATATAATGAGTGTTTGTGAATGTATGGTACTAGTGGAGCATGAGGTTTAGCCTTAGTTTGCCCTATCTCTTTGTCAAAGTTCATATTTATCGCTTTTTATACATCAAAACATGACAAAATGAACCCCTACACCTATACAACGGAAGCACTACCTAAACGTAGGGGGTAGGGTGTTTATGTGATTTGGGTGTTGTTTATTGCTGATTTTACTAATGCATATCATAATGTAGGGTTTGTATGTTTTAATTAAGAGGATAGTAGCATGAGCGTTGTCTCGGTGCTATCCTTGCATCGCCGCAACGAGTTATCAAATGAGCATTGGAAAGCTTGGTTGTGCATGACACGTGTCTGATTGAAAATTATGTTTGAGCACATTACGATCATCCACTTTTGCATGTGCATATCAACCATGGTATCAGAATATGAAGAACTGGGTGCATAGCATCTGTTTTCCATTATGATGACCTACGCTTGAGTGTGTGATACAACCTAATCTATAGGCTAGTCGATCGTTTTTGGGAATTGTTTGGTAAGGACACATGGTATCTCCTGGAATACATTCAAAATGAAAGAGTGAAGCTTATCTTGTGTGTACTTTATGTTGGAGCGACGCATCTTGGGGCCAATCCCCGAGATGTAGGAGAGTTGCAGTGGAGCCACGGCAATCAGTCGAGAGGTGTTTCCCTATGTTTCTGCTACGAGATATTGTGCCTATATGTTATGAGATCTCCCTCTAAGGAGAAGAGATGGTAAACATTGGACTATGACCTAATACAAACGCAAAATCGACATTAGCATTTAGTGTAGAGTGAGTCTCAAATGTTGTTGGCCCGCGAGGCCATATGGTGGGGTTGTCTATTGTGTGCATGAGGTCTACTGGCTAGTGCCATAGCTAGTGCCAGCCCATTTTAGGTCCCATCAGTGGTGCATTTATCGAGAGCCACCAATATGTGGTGGTTCCGAATCCAGGGTTTCTAGGGACCAAATAGTCAGTTTATGTACTCTGACAAGAATCATCAAGCTGATATACAAAAAGAGGAACGTGCTGAGAGGGCTAAACAGCGGTTGGAGATTCTAAGGTGCTATTCTCCTCAAAGGAGCAGTCCACTACGCATAAGTGGCAATGGTTCTAATAACCTAAGTATCACACGCAACCCTTTGAGTGCAAGTGGAATTCTTAATACTTTTCTTTTTCCAGCCAATCAACCCACTTCAAGTGGGGGTATAGTTTTACCTACACAAACTCTTGTTGTCAATCCGGTTGTAGCCATGGCACAACCCATCGCAATTCCAATAGGGACACTAGATTTACCGGAATTATGAGCACCTTTTTCCATCTTCCATGGGTTAGCAGAAGAAGATGGAGAACTCCATATTAAGGAGTTTCAAACACTCATGTTCAACTATCGAATCCAAGACAAAGGAAACCTAATGATATTCTTCAATATGGCATTAAAAGGAAGGGCAGCATTATGGTATCACAATCTAAAGGCCGGAACCATAACTAACATTGACCAATTATTCACAGCCTTCTGTAGAGAGTTTGCTCCTAAGAGGGGTGGATAGTATTGGTTGTGTGTCTTGAATGTAACACGCCAAGAGCCAAATGAGAATGTCTAGGCCTATGCCAAGAAACTAAAGCAAGCTCTTCGCAAACTTAATACTTATATCCCCATTCCACCAGTTGCATAGTTGCAATATTTCCTACATGGATTAGATTTCAATATCCAAGTGCAGCTGAGTAGTGTTGCTTTGGCTGACATTGACACTGTTATTACCCAAAAAGGAGTAGAGTCGCGCTTGCAAGCAACTTATGCAGCAAGGATAAATTGAAATGGTAATAATTTGGCATTGACCAATGGGAGTCAAGGGGACCCCCTGACAAATGCGAATGGAAGAGGGAGTATCATGCCAAATTTTCCTATGTTACGAGCTCCTCCTAGTCTGACTATGCCTATGGCTAGTCAATGGGCCCACTAGACAATCGCGGCTATAAGTCGAGTGCCTCTAATGTCCTTGGCAAAGTTAAGGATGATGAATCACTACACGGATATGATTTTTGAGAAATATAGACAAATAGTTGTGGACGTCAATTTTCGTAAGAAGTAGTAGAATTTGATAGGGAGTCGACGCCCTGAAGAGGGCCCCCCCTCAAGATTCAGCTATAAGTGGTGTGGTGGCCAACATTTCCCTAGGAATTGTCCGAATGTGTGTTGGTCCTCCGTGGGTAACAAACAGACACTTCCCCTGCGAGGTAGACCTAGGGTTATAGAGCCGATCATTCTAGTTAGAGTATGGATGGCGACGGCTGGAAGGTAAACTCTAGGTGACTACTAAAATTTACTTGTCACGTAATAAAGGCTAAGATCGCAATATTTCTCAAGAGTCTTATCCTATTTCTATTGAATTAAGTATTGGAACATATAAAAATTGAGGAGCCCTATACCTTCCCCAAGGATAGGTGTTGAATCCCCCATACCAAGAGGGGATGTTTTTACCACTGCGGAAGCATAGGCTGGCTCCGATGGTGAGAGGTCTCCAAGCAGGGATCGTATTAAGTTGGAGGTGGTTAGGGTGCCAGGGGGCTCTGGCTAGTAAATCCTTTACGCACCTAGGAACTACTTGGTCCCCTATATGTCCCAAGTTCTACTTGGGACACCTAAAAACAATAGCTATACGTGGATTTGATCTTGGTGACGTGCAGATGTGCCGAATGAGGCAGCACGTAAAATTGTAATTTTTCTCCTGTATGGGCGAGAGAACACACATTATGGAACATAATCAATGAATTTCTTTTCTTTTGATACACACATTATGGAACATAATCAATGAATTTCTTTTCTTTTGATTGTATGTCCATGAGTAAATTATGCAAACGAATAACTATGCATAAAAGGATTCTTTTTTATTAATGAAGTCATTTTTATATGTTTCACGTAATGTGGTAGGTAATTAGATAACTAAGAACTTCCATAGAGGGAAGCGGGTGGATGGATTCCTGATGAATCTAATCCTATGGCAAGGTGGTTTCGGTTAGCCAACAGGTTTTCCCAAAAACAAATGCTAGGAAGAAACTCTAGGAAGGGCCGATTCATTGTTTTACCTAGGGTTTGATCTCAGACCCCGAACTGTAAATTATCTTAGGGGAAAGGTACGGCAGTTGTGCCAGAGCACTACAAGGGATTTCATATGTATGAAACGTGATTTTACCATTTGCAAAGAGTTTTGAAAGTTTTTTATCATGTTTCATGAGTCCTAAATGTAAAATAAAAACTAATCGATGAAATGTGAAATTGCATGCCTCCTCTGTTGCTCAAGTAGTCAACTCGCTTTTCATCAGACATTGTATTTTGATCAATTTACCATGTGTGATATCTTAGGGATTTCAACATCCTAGATGAATGAAATAAGGTGTCATTCTTGAACATTGATCTGTGTTTGTTGGTTTAAGAGGAGAAAGATACATCATGAACTTAGAAATTCTATAAAGGATTTTACTTTGTTTTTCTATCAATATTTTTTTAATCTTGTACACATGTTAAACGATGTGGTTTTGATGTTCTAGATGCATTATCTTAGATAAGTTTTTTGATGTATAAAATGCAATAACGTCAAGTTTTTAAGATTTACTGATGTGTGAAACGCGATTCTTATGAATTGTGAATCGGTTTTTATCATTGTTGTCACGTTTCATGAGTTGTGAATGCAAAACAAAATTTGATCGATGAGACGGAAAATTTTGTGCTTTCTTTACTACTCAAAGGGAAAATTTGCTTTTTGCAAGGCATTGTTATTGTATTTTGACCAATTTAATGAGTGTGTTATGTTAGAGATTTAGACATGCAAGTTGAATGAAGTGAGTTATCATTGTTACACATTTTTCTGTGTTTATTGGTTTTAGAGAAGGAAGAGAACATTGTTCTGTGTTTGTTAGTTTAAGAGAAGAAAAGACACTTTGCTCTAAATTTGCTAGCGAGCATGTCATATATAAGGAGTCTAAACTTTAGAGCCAAGAGTGAGTTCTTGACAGAATATCAAGTAGTCAGAAATTCTATAAAGGGTTTGTCTAAATTTTTCTAGCAATCCTGCATTAGTTTTCTAAATGTGAGAAAATGTGTGTTGGTATATTATGCCCGTAAATTTACTTTGTTGTTTTTAGGATTTGATTCTGTGAGTAATCAAGATGACTAAAAGGAAGTTTTCTTTAAAGGGAATGGAGGAAGAGGATCTGGAGGAACAATATGATGAAAAGCTCTTTGATTTTCTTCATGCAACTAGAAATTCATCTAGATTGGTCGCTTCCAACTTCGAAATGGCCCCAAAGTGTAAACTCTCCCAAGTAACTGGAAAAGCCACGACTATGGGTTTACATCATAGATATGCTCAATGTTCCCTTTGATTTTCAAGAGCTCTTGAAAGATCTTGAATATAAACTGAAGGATTTTAGGGAGTTTTATGATAAACATGTGAAAGGCCTAGAGATTGAGGGATTTGTCCATTATAGTGATGTAATGGAAGCTACCAATGCCGCTAGAACAACTTTGCAAACAAGATTTAGCCTTATTTGATGAGGAATTCAAGAAGTGGAAAGAAAATTTCCCTTTTCATTAGAATCGGCATCAATGTCTTCTTGTACAGAAGGATGTTGGATTTATTGTATATCTTCAATATATGGATAGTTTTCTTCACATACAACACAAGAGAAGAAGATAGAGGATATTGCAAGCAAAGATAAAGAAGTTGAAGAGAAGGGGAAAATGTTTCAGGAGGATATTGAGAACCAGTTAGTGCAGGGATTTAATGTTGCTTTGTTTTAAAGTGAGAATATTACAAAAGTGAAAGAAAAGGAGATAGAGTTGAGTGCGAAGATTGAAACATGTCCTCTTGAATGTGTCCCAACATTTCCCAGTTATCTCATCAACAAAAAGAGATATGTATTGCTAAATGATATTCAACACCTCTTTGATCTTCGAGAAGATTATTACTTGGCAATCCTTGCAGCATGGGGTCAAAATGATAAGAATTTTATAGGTTATGAAGAGGAATTGCTAGCAAGTCTTGATATTGAGGGAGAGAATTTTCAAGACATTTCTATAGCCTTGCATTCATGTATTGATCACATCGTGGAATATGAAAAGGGGGGGATACCTACAGAGGAAGAGTTCTTACAAATTCAGTAGAGACTTAGTATTGATAGCATGGGTATGAAGAAAAATTGGAGTCTCTATTAGAGGAGAAACCAAAAAGTTCAATAAATCTTTATGATAATAGTCTTATTGAAGAAGATGAAAACTCAAGGTATGAAAGATAATTCTAAGATATCCCATTGTGATTTATATTAGAGTATGTTATGCATTATAGATAAATATTATTGGATATTTATCTACTGACATCTTACACTATTGTGGTTTATTAAGCATATAGAAATTGAAGCAACATCACAAATCAATACAATTAATTATAAACAAAGTCATATTTAATATTTTTAAAGTTAAAAAAATGTACATTGCTGCTTGGATTCTTTTACTACAACCACCTCCTCCTCGTCTGAGACACTCAATATTTCTAAGAGCCTTTTGTCGATTTCGAAGGCCTAAAATAGTTTCCTTTCGCTAATAACATTTGATGTGTTTCTCCAACAAATGAATCCTCTATTGGTAGCCCTCTAGCTTCTGTAGTAACTCATTGTTATGTTTTGATAAAAGATGGTTCTCCAATTTGAGGACATCCTTTTCTGCAACCAAGTTAAGTGTATAACCTAGAAACTCATTATAACCATCACCAATGGACCTCAACAATGAAGAGCTATTATAGAAAGGCGAAGTGCAATTTTTGCTAGGATCTTTGGGGTATAGCATGCCATCTAACCAAAGATCAAGTTTCTTCTTTCCTTCAAACGTGAGTATATGTTCCGTAGACTCTATAATAGTAATGGGTTTTGTTCTCTTCCTTATTAGTTCATACTCACTATCCAACTCATTATAAAGATTATAGAGAGGTCTTTTACTAAAACTACAAAGATCATTGGATGACTGATCCATAGCTAAGGATGTGATTAGAATATTGGATTGAAAAACTACGCAAATTAGAAACAAGAAGGAAAACGAAGAAGAAACTAGTAAGGATGAGAAAGAAAGAACAGAGTGAGAATGGAGGGAAGTAATCAAACGTCGAACAAAATTCAAATTGAATATTAATTTTCACTTTAATGAGGATGAGTGAGATCTTCATTATGATAATCTTTGTCACCTTTATAGCGGCCTAGATTTCTAGGTTTGATGTGACCACAAGAATATCACAACAATGACTTATTAACAATTTTTTATATATTTACTTACCAAAATATAAAAATATTAAAAAATCTAAAAAATAATTTTATTTTCTAAAATATTTTCTCTCTCAAGTATTGCTTACAGGGCATTTTCAAGAACTCAAAACTCCCCTAGTGACTTGTCACATTGAGAACACGCAGCCAATACTGACCACCTCTCTCAAGAGCAAGCTCTCTTTGAAAGTCCACATATAAAAAAGATCTATCATAGTTATAGTTCTGGCTTTCAAGCCATGATACCACAATGCAACTCTTCCTTTCATAGTCATATTGAAAAACATCATGAGATTTTGTTCACCCTAAATTTAGCAATTAACATTAATTTCTAGGACTCACTAATGTGGAGCTCTGCATCTTCCTCTGCTAACCCATTAAAGATGGATAGAAAAAAACCTAGGACTAAAAAATTCGGCATTCCTACAAGTATTGCAATGGGTTATGCCATAATGATGACCGGATTTACTACATGGGTCTATATCGGTGGCACTACACCCCCACTCGAAGTTGGCTGACTTTAGCCCTAGCCCTTTCGTCTCTTTCTTGGCGATGAATCTTGGTTGAACCTTGGCTCAACGATGTCTATTAGGAAATAATGAATCTATTTCAATGCTCTTTGGCATACACTAAAAAATTGGTCCCTATTAACCAACATTCAGAAACCGCCACTAATTAGCAGCTCCCAGCAAATCCACCACTTGTCGAGAGCTAAAACGGGCCCAACATTGGCTTTAAGGATCTAGTTAAGCTCCTATGCTCACAAACCACCCTCACAACCTCGCACCCAAGAGTGTCTAGAGGCTATATACTAATTTAGCTAAATCACGTGTTTGTATCGATTTGTAGTCCAACGATTTTTCCCATCCCAACTCTAACTAAGGGAGTATCTCACACATAGGTGACTAATACCTCGATTTACATACATATAGAGCACCCCCCCATCCAATTGATATGGCTCCTACAGCTCTTCTACACCCTAGGGATTGGCCCTAGGATTCGTGTCATCTAAACATGAAAAATAAGTGTAACATTGTTCACTCTTTTGATAAAGCATTCCAAGAGATACTTTTTGTTTCTTCACATAAAAGTCCCCAAAGAAAATTGTACTATCCTATAGCTCAGGGATCCTCACACTCTCAACATTGATTAATAGTTTTAGCAACCAATTCCAATACATCCAAAATACTTCCTCTTTCTTAATACTATGTATAAGAATGCAAATGCAAGGAATAATGCCATATAGTGCTCAAACAAATTAACCACAAATCAACCACCAATGTGTCATGTGAAATATATTCTTTCAATTATTTCATTTCTAACGTATTGCTTCCTTTCTTAGAAACAACACATCGGACTAATCCGTGCTATTATCCCTTTAAACTAAAATGAAGTGATTCCTATATGTCATGATACACAAATCATAATTTAATTTGTACTTAACTTTCCACAACTGAAGTGATTCCCTACCATTTAGGTTTTGCAATCGTACATCAGTTTAAGAGAGTGTCATTTTTTCCATGTAAAAAAGTAATAAATGCAAACTTTTACATAAAGATGGAGGTAGGCTGAGGTAAATCTCCATGCCCTACCTTCACCATATATCCACACACATGTACCTAATTTATAGTACTTTTTTATGCATAAAAACTAAATTTTTATCAAAATTGTATTTTTATTCTTTTTCATATATTATTTTCATATTAATTACTAGTTTTTTATTTTCAAGTTTATAAAGCTTATGTGGATTGTGATTCAACATTACATTCAATGTCACTCCATAGTATCACCATTTTAACCATAAAAACCCATTAAATTATCATTTTTATTAAATCTTACATTATTGCAGGTTTACAATTTTAATTTCCATTATGTGAATTGCTAGAAATTACTAATTATTGAATAATTTTATACATTTTCAAGCATACTCAATCATTTTTCATAACAAGAACAAAAGATTCATCATAAAATTTAATTAAAATTTGCTTACACTATAATCTGTATATGCATCCCATTGTATTTCAAAAACAAAAAGCCACTAATGCTCTTTTACAATCATTATGCATTCTTTGTGCTTCCTTAATCCCATATGAATAGTGCTTATGGCAAGAGAGAAAGAGGAGAGAGAAATACTGAAATCTGAACTTTTCTTGCGATGCAGAGCAAATAATTGTAGCATCTCAGTCCCAAGAGGAGAATCCTTGATTCGAACAGCCACAAAATCCAGTTTATAAAAAAATGGGGTGCCAAAAAAAACGGCGTCTTTCCCCCCTCCCCCCGCGATTGAATTTCATGAAGTTTCTTCTTCTTTAATCTTCATTAGCTTATAAATTGCAGAAAACCGGTTCACTCTAGTTGGCCAAACTGAGGGGAAAACAGCACGATCTAACTAGGCGGGAAACTTCCTAGCATCGAAATATATTACCTTGGCCTCCGTGACTTCATTTTTGGCTTCTAGATCAAGTAGATGCTCCTTGCGGCCATTAAATGGGGAGTCAAATGAACTTTGATTCGCAAACGAACACTTGCATTGGATTCCTAGCATCAAAATGCACCTAGAAAAACTCTAGCTCCTTGATTTGTGATCAATCCATTTTTTTCCAAAAATGCCTCTTTTACAACTCTTGAACCACTTTTATACTTTAAAATCAACTCTAAAATTCAACTCTCACTCCAGGCTACATGGAGTAAGGCCAAAAGGAGCTTGAGGTAGTTTATGTGGTCCAAGTAAGGTAGAGACAAGATGGCACACATAGGGTGGAGTACTTTGACAGAGGATAAAAAGTTGGGAGGTGTTGGTCTTAAATCCTTGGTGAGAAAAGCCCATAGTCTCACTATGGCACCTTATAGGAGGGTAGATGAGGCATAACCTTGGGTGGTGCTGATGAAACATTGGATTAAGGAAACCAAACTAAAGGGAAAGCTTGGCCTGATGTGGATTGGCAAGATGTTGTAGCATGCCTCTACTAGGTAAGCAAGATTCCATACTCAGAGGTGGCCCAAGGAGTGCTGAAGCAATGGCAAGGGATTATAACCAATTTTGATTGTTGTCCAAGAGGTGCATCAAGAGGTGATACCTCTTTAAGAAGGAACATATGGTTGTCTCCTCTAACCTACAACCACCATATGCTCCAGTACATAGGAATCTGAAGTTTGCAACTACCTTGTATAAAAAAGGTATAGCAATCCTCCAAGCTTACATTTGGGACTCTCAACATAACACATGGCTGCAATTAGGGAAGATAAAAAGGAAGTTCAATTTGTCACAGTAAGAAAGCAACATTATAGTGGGGATGATGATTGATCACATGGATGATTGGCCCACATTTATTATGGAAAATGATGGCTTGATATTGAAGGATCTCATGAGCCCAGCTAGAAAGAACTTGGCTTCTTGTAAGTCCATGAGAGGGTACCAAGTGCCCTCATCAGCTATTATCATGAGCCTACACCACAAGTGGAAGAAAACCTGCCCAATGGCAAACTCTACTTGGAAAAGAAGAACCTCTAATGTTTGGAAAGCAACACCATCTTATAGAATTAATGTCTTGAGATGGAGGATCGTGTTGAAGGTCCTTTCGCTTCGCACTTGACTTACCAAAAGAATAAGGGTTCCCCCTCTATCTTCGCTTTGTGGGTGTGCTGAAGAGATAGAGGTGCACTTGTTTTGGGAGTGCATCCATGTAGTCCCTGTGTGGAAGATAATGAGAAGATGGCTGCAAGATGCCAATCTGAAGAGCAACTTTCCTATGACCAATGCCATGTTTGTTGACCGTGCAAGCTTGGATGATACCGCCTAGAAACTCCTTAGTTTGGTCTCAAGCATAGTCTTGAAGTTTTTATGGTTCCAAAGGAATAGTGTGACTTTTAGGAGAGAGGTTTGTTTGCTATTTAATAGGTGTATTAGACAACTGAAAAATCGGATTCTTGCTATGCTTATTGTATGTACGAAAAGGCATTGGATCTTCAAAATATCTTTGAAAAAGTTGAGTCCAATGGCATAATGCCATGATGCATCATTGTGATGGTGTAACTATCTTATTTTACTAAATCAATACAAAGCTTATTATAAAGAAAAGCATGATCCATATGTAAGTGCAGGTAACATGAAGCTCACTAAACAAGGTCCTTTTAACCTAGTGGTTAGGGAACAAGGAGCCTTTGAACTTTTCTTTGAGAAATTGTTTATTCTCATGATGTGAGCCTCTCTCTCTCTCTCTCTCTCTCTCTCTCTCTCTCTCTCTCTCTCTCTCTCTCTCTCTCTCTCTCTCTCTCTCTCTCTCTCTCTCTCTCTCTCTCTCTCTCTCTCTCTCTCTCTCTCTCTCTCTCTCTCTCACACACACACACACACACACACATGCATGCATGCATTGATACACACACACACCCCCTATTAAATGTTAGATTTACGAGTAAAATAACATATTTGAGGATTCATAGTAATTTTATTTTCTTTAATGCATTTTGGAAATTACTAAAGCATTATCACTAATGTTATTTCTATTTGGGGAGACTACATAAATGTCCCCAAACCTTTCAAGGAAAAAAAGCATGTTGAGATCTCACAAAGCCATATCATTTTTTGAGCTCAAAGTTGGGTAGGTAAACTATGATAAATCCCATTTTTTTCCATAATAAAAAGAGATGGGGACATTAGCTATCAAAACAAAGTAGTAAGCATGATCAAGTTCTTCAAAAAAGAACAAATGCAAAACTATGAAAAAGGTTTTTTAATCTTCTTTCATGGTTGACAAAATGGTAACTATCATAAAGTAGGCCCAATTATGTTTCTATGGGAAGAAGACACAACAATTATTCAAATCATCGGGCATTTCATTTCATGCTCATGTGAATATTTTCCCAATGAAAATAATGTAGCATAAATTAAATTATATGTGAGGAGATATATATTTTAAGTGTCGATCATGGACTATGAATTGCAATTGTCACAACTAGAGCACCATTTGATTGAGAGGGATGATTATTTAAAGAAAGTCACTCAACATGTGTGAGTATGTGTAGGAAATCCTACCAACTGTCAACACAACTAAGCTCCCAATATAGAACCATCAAAAGTGCATTAGAACCATGTCAAGTTTTATTAAAATCATACCTTCTACCGACATGAACAACCATCACAACAATCTATGCTTGGATCTTAATAATGATTATGGATTAAGAAGTGTACATAAGTGCCATGAGCCTTACCCATGGCTACATTAACTTAGGATAAGGTTCCATTCAAATAAAGTAACACAATAATGTAATGTGGTGGGAAATTGGATTTGGATTATCTTATATGGCTCTATCTCTACATTTGTAAAATTGCAATATATCAATTCAATGGATTCGACCATTGTAACACTTTATTTGGGAAGAATTTACATATTGTGACTTGGTAAAAATATTGAAAGGGAATAGTCTAGGGCACATAACTACACGATTAGCCATAGCCATAGGGATCAATGTTTTGAAAGGGAAAGATGGAAATAAAAATTGATACACATGTTTAATATTAAAATTGTAAAGGCTCTAATGTGCCTCCAAACCTTTTTTATGAGGCCACATTTCATCTCTTTGAATATTCCACTTGCACATTTAGTAGCTTACTTAGAAGTAAAGGAATAGTTAGGGCATTTGGGAGAATTGAAAAGTCAGGAGTTGCATGAAAGCAAAAGGGATGAGTTGGATAACATTTTAAGGATGTTGATTGCTTACATGAAAAGGATGAATGCTTTTAATAGCAGATGCCAATTCTCTATCATGTTTTCTCCCATGTGCATTACCCTCCTTTTGAAAGGCATCTGACACCATGTTTCATTTGGACTCTCATGTTGCAATTTTTATTTGGACATGAAGAGACAGCAAACAAGAGAGGGGCACTCCACTTGTGGTCTTCCACATCAAACTACAAGCAAGATGCATGAAGAGACTTTCTACATGCGTGGAGAGAGGTGGGCAAGGTTAAAGTTCACGGAGAGAGCACCAAATGGATGGATGGTTATACAATTTTAAATTTGGTGCTACTTTCGTATGTGAGCATCATCATGTGGAGTAGAATATCTTCACAACATTTTTCTATCAAGGTGCCATGTGCATAGATGAAGTGGGAGGAGGCATGGAGCCAAATTGTTTATGAGACTATAAGCATGTGCATGTGGGGAGTGCCAAGTATTCTTTTGTGTATGGTGTGGAATATGATAACTTATAAAGAGAGGGAGTTGTGGAAGTTAGGACTGCAAGGGATATGTGTATAGATTTTGTCAACCACCTCCACTTTCATCACTTAGGAGAAGACGCTAAAAGAACGTGCGAGAGAGAGAGAGAGAGAGAGAGATGAAAACGTGAAGGGCGAGCCTCGAGGTATTGCAAGACTGTGAGAAGGGTGTTGGTTTTCAAAAAGGCAACGACATGAAAATAAATTCGAGAGACGGTGGAAGTAGACTCTTGACTCTCCACTCTCGAGTGTGGCTGCAAGTTCATGAAAGTGCGGCCGTGGCATCAGCTCACACGTGCAAACCGCGATCTTCCAGCTTCCAAACGCCCTACACTAACGTATAATCCTTAAGGTACGATCCCTATAATGATACCATTTGCCTTATTTCTAAATTGTAATCAGACATCTAGCTTCTTAGACACGAAATCATACGTATTATGTGCCATTGGTGATGGGGAACCTAGGGTTTGAACTTATGCACCCACCATACAGAACCCACACTCAAACCATCTAGATTTTAGACACATTATGATCTGTGCCGTTGGGGACGCAAACCCTAGGGTTTGAACTCACGTGTAGCCATGATACTAAAACCCACACTCAAACCACTAGGCTGCAACCCTGCTCACAAGCATCTAGATTTCATGTCATATGTTGATTTCTTTTGTCTGGAAAGTGCAACAAGTTGGTTGAGGTGCCGTGATCAAAAATCTATTCGTGGTGCTATGTTGGAGTTGCTAAACAATTTTTATGCAATTTCGTGCCTATTTTAGCATCATTATCGAGATCCCCAAATTTTCATGAATTAAAAAAATGACCTCTTATTGTAACGCACATTAAGGCTCGCAAAGAATTATGCATGTGAGAATTTTATAGAATGTGCACATTTCCTAACAAAGACTTCCAAGGCAAAAGTTAGTCTTCTTGTAGCTAAATATACAAAGAGCTTTTGATAAGTTGAATTGGGATCATCTTAGGTGAGTCGTATTGGGCATGGGATCTCAAAAAAAGATTGCCAACTTGCCCTTTATGTTGGTAAGAGGAGTTGAAGCCCCAGTATCAATAAATGGGATTTCACTTGACCCTTTTCAAGTTAGGAGGGGCATCAAACAAGGTTGCTTGGTGAGTCTTGTTCTCTTCATAGAATCCACTCATCCATTGATTTTCTTGATTGATACAATGTCAAGTGCAAGGCAAATTGACAAGCACTACATTGGCCAAATGGTCAAAGCAACCAGGAGGGACATGGGGAAGGCCATGGATATCTTGAATTTGCATGAAAGAATGGTTAAGCTCAAAACAAATCTACAAAAGTCATGTCTAGTCAATGTGGCAAAAGAGAACCTCATGGATTTAGGTTGGCTGGGAAAAGTTATCAACAGAGGCTTGGTATTTAGGTACTTAGGTTTTTCCGATAGGGATTGGAGCTAGTGATGCAACCAAATCTAGCTAGATGTTAGAAAAACTTAAGGGAAAAGATAAGCTATTAGAAGTTAACAACATGGACCCTACATGAAAGTTTGAAGATACTAAAAGTTTTTAGCATCCCCATGATTTGATTTTATCTACTTCTCTTGAGATAGAATCAAGCGTCATAGAAGGCACCTTATTCCTTAATGAGGACTTCATATGGGCTAAGCAGTGTAAAAATGTATATTTGACACGAGTGCTTGAAGAAGGACTAGTCCAATGGAAGGCTACATGTAATGAATTTACAGGCTTGCTGTCCTGTAAAACAGCAGTGATAGAAGAGGGAAAATGGAGGAATTTGATAATGGAGAAGTGGGGAATGATGATGGGGATGGATGGGGCCAGTTTCTGGCTATCTGGGGGTGTTGTACATGAGTTTACAGCAAAGAAAAATGATGCTGAATGAAGAAAAACGAGCTCTTATTTATAGGAGAGGGAAGAGCTAGTACAAAAGGGAAAAGTGGAGTAGCACAAGACAAGTGTCCAGCCACATGTCATGAGATGTGACAAGTGGTGGGACACTTGGAAACTTGTGTGACAAGTGTCTTGACACTTATCTCTTCTCTATGGCCTTCCTTTTTGGGCTGAATACTGTCAAGAATAGAAACAACCAAATTTAGTAAGCACAGTCAGAGTATAGAACTTACTATTTTTAGAATGACATCCCTATTTTTTAGGACTCGCATTTTTAGGCTAATTCGAGGCTCCTAAAATTTAGAGACCTCCTAAAATTTAGGGATCTCCTAAAATTTAGGGACCCCCCCAATATGGATATCATATGAAAGCTTTTTCCGTGTACATCGCAAAAACGGTATTAGAATCTTCATGTGACTTTCCTATGCAAAGAAATGTGCATTTCAAGCTTTCAACCCACACATGCACATTATACAAGCATTTCATGATCATGCCATCTTGTTGATTGTAACTGTCTGTTCTGGTGGATCTAGCCCACACTTCAAGGCATCAATCTTTTCTGTGTGCGAGTCTAACCCTGATATGCATGAGTTCTGGTCACAGGCGCCCAATCGGGCCATATAGGTGGAAGTGTGAACTATCTTTTCTCTAACCCACCGCGTGGGTCCACCATAACCTGTGACCACTCATCAGTGGCCAGCTCCAATGCCCTTTTCTTTATATCTAATTAGTGCAAAGGAAATAAATTTAATAAATCATTATATAGACAAATTAATGAAAAAGGATACAAATTCTGTTTCTATAGAGTTGTGACAACCCTCTGGCTTTTATTTAGCTGTCCTCAGCTGAAGAGCTTCTTGATATGGCTGAAGAATGTTTGGGTAATCCTTCATGAATTTTTCATCTACCCACTGTGCATCTGTTGTGGGTAGATTCTTGAATTTTAGTAAGAATTTTCGTGTCACAAGGCCACTTCTCGTGGTTCGATCCTTGTGAAACAAAATCTGTTCAGGTTCCAAGAGTTGCTCTGTTTCTTCAACTTCTGGGGGATCTTCAGTAATGGGTTCCTTTGGTTCTAGTCCTATGTAAGGTTTTAGCAAACTTACATGAAAAGCATTGTGTATTTTCCAATGAGCAGGAAGCTCAAGTCGATAAGAAACTTTATTTATTTTCTCAATCACTTTGAAGGGTCCAAAGTATCTACTGGAGAGCTTTGGAAAAGATGAATTTTGATCGGAACCTTGTTTGAGCCTGCTTTTATCAAACTTTAGCAAGACATATTGACCTTTTTCAAAAGCCAAAGGTCTTCTTCGTTTATCTGCTTGCTTCTTTTGTCGCTCTTGGGCAACTTTGATAGTGGCTCGAACTTGATCCATTGTGGTTTTTAAATGTGAAGCAAACTCATCAACAGCAAAAATCTTATCTTTAGTGCGAATAATTGGAGGAATCACTTTACCCTGTACTATTTCGTTTGGAACTTTCCCTGTGGATGAGTGCACTGTATTGTTGTAAGCAAACTCCAATAATGGAAGATATTTCTCCCATTGTGACTTATGTTCACTAACATAAGCTTTCAACATATCCAAAAGAGTGAGATTCATCACCTCTGTTTGGCCGTCAGTTTGAGGATGAAAAGCTGAGGAGAACTTTAAAGTGGTTCCCAAATTCGCAAATAAAGCATGCCAAAAGTTACTTGTGAATTTGGAGTCTCTATCTGCAATGATCTCAGAAGGCATACCATGTAATCTGAAGATATGTTGAATGAAAAGTCTTGCAACTTGTGCGGATTTCAATGTTTTATGACATGGAATAAAATGTGATTGTTTGCTGAATCTATCAATTATGACCCAAATCATATCATGGCCTTGAGGTGTTCTTGGAATACCTGAGATGAAATCCATTGTGATAGATTCCCATGGATCTTTGGGCACTGGAAGAGGTTGCAACAATCCTAGAATCTTTTGCCTATCATACTTGGATTTTTGGCATACCAGACAAGACTCTATAGAAACAGAATTTGTATCCTTTTTCATAAATGTCATACCTTTTCTCCACATCATTTAGACGGTGGCTTTCAAAGGCTATGGCATGGCCTTCTTGATTTAGCACTGCACCAATACAATCACCGCAAGCATCTGCTTCCACCACAAATGGTTTTACCAGATCTGGAATGATAAGAACAGGTCCAAAAGTAAGAGTTGTTTTCAGCCCTGTGAAGGCTGCCTTCTCTTTTTCCTTCCATTGGAAAGAGATCTTCTTCTTTGTAAGGTCATGAAGTGGAGAAGCCATATGTGCAAAATGCTTGATGAAGCGGCGGTAATAAGAGCATAAGCCAAGAAACGATCGCACCTCATGTACATCATGAAGATGAGGCCATTCTTGGATTATCCTGATCTTTTCAGGATCCATCTGAATCCCTTCAGAAGAGATGACATGCCCAAGGTAATTTATTTTATGCATGAAAAATTCACTCTTTTTACCATTTACCAAGAGTCGATTTTGTTGAAGTAATTGTAGAACAATTTCCAAGTGTTGATGATGCTCCTCTTCATTCTTGCTAAAGACAAGAATATCATCAAAGAAAGTACCGACATATTGTCGATGCTCTCTAAAGATGCGCTCCATCATTCGATTAAAGGTGGCTGGTGCATTGGTTAATCCGAAAGGAACCACCAAGAATTCATAAAGATCGTATGAAGTGCGGAAAGCAGTTTTGTGTACATCTTGTGGTATTACCCTAATTTGATGATAACCACTCTTTAGATCAATGCGGCTGAAAACCTTTGAGCCTCCTAGACGATCCAAAATATCGTCAATTCTGGGAATAGGAAACCGATTCTTCACAGTGATTTTGTTGAGGGCTCGATAATCAATGCACATCCTGAATGTGCCATCTTTCTTTTGAACATGAAGAACCGGTGAACAAAATGGTGAGCTACTTGGCCTAACTAGCCCATGGTTGAGTAGGTCTTTGACTTGCTTTCTGATTTCTTCTTGTTGAGGATGGCTCACACGGTATGGTGCTATATTAGGAGGAGAACTGCCCAGGATAATATCAATATGATGGTCTTCTGGCCTTTCTAGGGGAAGCTGATAAGGAATATCTTCCGAAAAACAATCTTTATACTTTTCCAAGAGCTGAAGTCGCTCTTGGTTTTCAGCATTCATATTATCTTTTACATCAGTGACATAAAGCAAACAACATTGAACACAATCCTTAATTGCTCTAGAGACTTGCATATGGCTTACCATAGGTATGGTGTCTCCAGAAACTCCAGCTTGAATCTCGTACTTCTTGCCTTTGTTGGTGAGTTCTACCTTCTTTTTCTGAGAGAAGATGGTTGAATCTACTCTATGATTCCAGGGCATGCCAAGAATCACATCGCAACCATCAAGGTCTCCGATACAAAAGGTATCTTCGTCACTATAGCCTTGAATTTAAAACTTGAGCTTCAACGCGATCTCTTTCTTTGTCTTGAAGTAGAATGGGACTGCCTCTTAGAAGTAGTTGGACTTCTTGATCGGCTCCTTTCATTGGTATGGCTTTGTCTCCTTGAAGCAGATGGGCTTCTTTCCTTGAATTCTTTGGGATTCTCAACTTTTTCTAGTTTGAGAAGTTGGTCACGAATTTGCTGATTCTCCTCTCTAAGACTTTGAATGGCTTGAAGGATAGCACTCGACTGATCCATTGAGACTCTTAAGAAAAAAATATGCTCAAGCACTCAATGCAAGGGCCGAAAACAAACAAACTTATAATTGTAAGCACTACCAGTGTTGGGGTGAGGACCGAGCCAAAGCTCTGACACCAGTGTAAACGCCCTGAACAACATAGTATGCTTAACAATTATGATATTCGCTTGTTTTCCAGATTTAATATAAAAGAGAATGAACACTTAAAGCTGAAAATGAAAATTACTCACAAAATTATAGCCATGAAAATGTAAAAGTAATGGAGACAAGATTGAGGGTTGAAGATGGGCAACCCCCCTCCCCGAAGGAATGTATTTCTGCTCAACCCAAGTCCCTTAGGGAAGAGCTCAGTTACAATCAACCTAAGATGAAATCCATTGTGATAGATTCCCATGGATCTTTGGGCACTGGAAGAGGTTGCAACAATCCTGGAATCTTCTGGCTATCATACTTGGATTTTTGGCATACCAGACAAGCCTCAATGAAGTTATGTGTATCTCTTCGTAATGTTGGCCAATAAAAGTAGCGCTCAATTGCACTTAGAGTGGCTTCCCTCCCTCTATGCCCTGCATAAGGGGGTTCATGACTTTCTTTAAGCACCTTTTGTCGAACAGGAAGAGTGACACAAAGGCGATTGTTCATGAGAATGTAACCGTCTTTGATGGAATAATCTGGATGAGAACCTCCTTGCTGTAAATTTGACCAAATTGCTGCAAAATTAGTATCTTCATCATAAGTATTCTTCATCATTTGAAAATCTTCATAATGAGCCACTGTAATAGTTGCAATGCGAGGCACTCTAGAAAGTGCATCAGCAACTACATTTTGTTTCCCTGGAGTGTACATAATTTGAAAATGAAACATAGACAAGAAATTTTCCCATCTTGCATGTTTCTCCTGCAAATGCTTTTGAGTCTTGAAATACTTCAAGCTTTGATGATCAGTTTTAATAAGGAATTCATTGCCTAAAAGATAATGTTTCCATATCTTTAAAGCATGAACCACTGCTAAGAGCTCCTTTCATTTGGGGCTGAATACTCCTCATCATCAGCTACTCTCTTCTTATCATTCTTTTGGAGTGATTTGTTGCCATTGTGCTCCATTTTCCATGTCTCAGCATGGTCAATGAGTTCCCTGAGACTAGAACAATGATAATGATTAAGAGCAGTACGAAGTTTAAAATGCAAACCTCCTTGAAACTTCCTAAGCTTTTCCGAACTGCTGATCTTCTTGAAATGTTGGACCTTCAAAAGTAGCTCCCAAAATCTCTTGGTATAGTCACCAAGTGACTCATTTTTCCTTTGCCAAAGCCGATCCCATTCCATTTTTGCATCTCTTTTGAAATGAACAGGAAGAAATTGGCTTTGTATCATGCGAACAAAGGACCGCCATGATTTTGGGGCAGCATGATCATATTCCAACCCCATCCGCCAAGTATGGGCTAAGTCGGTTAAATGTAAAGCTGCAAACTTAATCTTTTCTTTTTCTTTATACTTGTCACGACCATACAAAATTTGAAATTGACGAATAAACTTCAGAAGAAGATCACGATTTCGAAAACCATCATACATACTGATTATCTTCTTTTCTAGTTGAGATAGTGACTTCGTCTTCTTCTTCTTCTTATGCCTTCGTCCATGCCCGGATCTTGAGGTTGAAGATGATGAAGTGCTTGATGGGGATGAAGATGGAGACGAGGGTGAAGAATGTCGACGCCTTTGATGATGATGAGGTCTTCCACGAGAAGGGTGTGACTCTTCGTCACTAGAAGAGGGTCCATCAGAGTAGGCACCACATGACTTTGAAGAAGAGGATGAGCTTGCTTCTTTTGTCACTCTTGGGCAACTTTGATAGTGGCTCGAACTTGATCCATTGCGGTTTTTAAATCTAAAGCAAACTCATCAGCAGCAAAAATCTTATCTTTAGTGCGAATAATTAGAGAAGTAATCACTTTACCTTGTACTATTTCATTTGGAACTTTCCCTGTGGATGAGTGCACTGTATTGTTGTAAGCAAACTCCAATAATGGAAGATATTTCTCCCATTGTGACTTATGTTCACTAACATAAGCTTTCAACATATCCAAAAGAGTGAGATTCATCACCTCTGTTTGGCCGTCAATTTGAGGATGAAAAGCTGAGGAGAACTTTAAAGTGGTTCCCAAATTCTCAAATAAAGCACGCCAAAAGTTACTTGTGAATTTGGAGTCTCTATCTGAAATGGTCTCAGAAGGCATACCATGTAATCTGAAGATATGTTGAATGAAAAGTCTTGCAACTTGAGCGGATTTCAATGTTTTATGACATGGAATAAAATGTAATTGTTTGCTGAATCTATCAATTATGACCCAAATCATATCATGACCTTGAGGTGTTCTTGGCAAGAATGAAGAGAAGCATCATCAACACTTGGAAATTGTTCTACAATTACTTCAACAAAATCGACTCTTGGTAAATGGTAAAAAGAGTGAATTTTTCATGCATAAAATAAAT
Source organism: Lygodium microphyllum (assembly GCF_053477565.2). Classification (NCBI taxonomy): domain Eukaryota; kingdom Viridiplantae; phylum Streptophyta; class Polypodiopsida; order Schizaeales; family Lygodiaceae; genus Lygodium; species Lygodium microphyllum. Next base: position 103,612,795 of record NC_141149.1, on the reverse strand, counting down.
TACCTTGGGCATGTCATCTCTTCTGAAGGGATTCAGATGGATCCTGAAAAGGTTAGGATAATCCAAGAATGGCCTCATCTTTATGATGTACATGAGGTGCGATTGTTTCTTGGCTTATGCTCTTATTACCGCCGCTTCATCAAGCATTTTGCACATATGGCTTCTCCACTTCATGACCTTACAAAGAAGAAGATCTCTTTCCAATGGAAGGAAAAAGAGAAGGCAGCCTTCACAAGGCTGAAAACAGCTCTTACTTCTGGACCTGTTCTTATCATTCCAGATCTAGTAAAACCATTTGTGGCGGAAGCAGATGCTTGTGGTGATTGTATTGGTGCAGTGCTAAATCAAGAAGGCCATGCCGTAGCCTTTGAAAGCCGCCATCTAAATGATGTGGAGAAAAGGTATGACATTTATGAAAAGGAGCTCTTAGCAATGGTTCATGCTTTAACGATATGGAAACATTATCTTTTAGGCAATGAATTCCTTATTAAAACCGATCATCAAAGCTTGAAGTATTTCAAGACTCAAAAGCATTTGCAGGAGAAACATGCAAGATGGGAAAATTTCTTATCTATGTTTCAATTTCAAATTATGTACACTCCAGGGAAACAAAATGTAGTTGTTGATACACTTTCTAGAGTGCCTTGCATTACAACTATTACAGCGGCTCATCATGAAGATTTTCAAACGATGAAGAATACTTATGATGAAGATACTAATTTTGCAGCAATTTGGTCAAATTTACAGCAAGGAGGTTCTGTAATGAATTTGCAGGCTTGTTGTCTTGTAAAACAGCGGTGATAGAAGAGTTCCAGAATATGGAGGAATTTGATAATGGAGAAGTGGAGAATGATGATGGGGAAGGATGGGGCCAGTTTCTGGCTATCTGGGGGTGCTGTACATGAGTTTACAGCAAAGAAAAATGATGCTGAATGAAGAAAAACGAGCTCTTATTTATAGGAGAGGGAAGAGCTAGTACAAAAGGGGAAAGTGGAGTAGCACAAGACAAGTGTCCAGCCACATGTCATGAGATGTGACAAGTGGTGGGACACTTGGAAACTTGTGTGACAAGTGTCTTGACACTTGTCTCTTCTCTATGGCCTTCCTTTTTGGGCTGAATACTGTCAAGAATAGAAACAACCAAATTTAGTAAGCACAGTCAGAGTACAGAACTTACTATTTTTAGAATGATATCCCTATTTTTTAGGACTCGCATTTTTAGGCTAATTCGAGGCTCCTAAAATTTAGGGATCTCCTAAAATTTAGGGACCCCCCAATATGGGTGTCATATGAAAGTTTTTTTCGTGTACATCGCAAAAACGGTATTAGAATCTTCATGTGACTTTCCTATGCAAAGAAATGTGCATTTCAAGCTTTCAGCCTACACATGAACATTATACAAGCATTTCATGATCATGCCATCTTGTTGATTGTAATTGTCTGTTCTGGTGGATCTAGCCCACACTTCAAGGCATCAATCTTTTCTGTGTGTGAGTCTAACCCTGATATGCGTGAGTTCTGGTCACAGGCGCCCAATCGGGCCATATAGGTGGAAGTGTGAACTATCTTTTCTCTAACCCACCACATGGGTCCACCATAACCTCTGACCACTCATCAGTGGCCAGCTCCAATGCACTTTTCTTTATATCTAATTAGTGCAAAGGAAATAAATTTAATAAATCATTATATAGACAAATTAATGAAAAAGGATACAAATTTTGTTTCTATAGAGTTGTGACATATGTAGAGCATTTTTATTACTTATACAAGTCTGAATCTATCAGCATCAAAAAGAAATGTGCACGTGAACCAATGCTATGGTAGAATTAGAATGCTTATCAACCAATTATAAAAGCTCCATGAAATGTAAAGCTAGCCATTTTACCCTTCAAAGTGCCACATGATTGGTTCCTATCCCTCTCATAAAAGTCCAATAATATTGGGGGGCCCAACTTTAGTAGCCCCCTTACCCTAGATATTTATTAGTTCCTAGAAATCAACATCTATCCTTGAGCTTGTGCCATATAGGCTAATTGCAGAACAATATACATTTCTTATTCCACACAATATGTACTTAAGGGACAGAGAATTGTTGCCACTTCGAGCTCCTTTTCGTGAAGAATCCCCTCTTTTTCTTCTTTTACGGAAATACTTTGAGAGGCTAGATCGCTCGAGCAAATTTCTCCTAACAATCTTCTCTTCTTGCTTGAGAACCTACAAAATAAAACCACTTCTCAGTCCATAGACTCTATTGATTGGCTTTCGCTAGCAAATGACAATATCACTCATTTTCCAAACTATCCACAAATAATTACTTCGTATAACATTCTACAACACATATAGATTCCAATTAGCTTCTCCTAATAAGATTTCTTTTCATGAGAAGGGTTGTGGATGAAATGGGAACATCATCTTGTAGAGTTCTTTAAGTGTGTCTTGGTGATGAAGAGATTTGTAATGGTTTCCATCTACTTATTACATCTATAGAGAATGTCATTGCCTTAACCTATCTTGATAGCCTTCTCATTGGTCCATAGGGCCTTATGTAGAATTAGCCACAACAAGTAAGAGACTTTTGGGAATATAGAGTCATTCCAATGCAAGATCATCTCTTGTTGAGCTTGGCAGTTAATCTTATGTCCAATGAATGAACATTGAATTAGCATTAGACTAGGCTTCCCTACATGCACATACTATAGCCAAATCATGGATGTTAATCTATATTGAGCTTTTACTGTGTCGTCAACTTTCAAGCTTTGATGTTGTAATTCCATATATCTCTCCAAGTCTGAACTCCTTTCTTATCAAGTTTGGCCGCTTTGTAATCTTCTAAGTTGATGGGTTACACTAAGAAACTTATCCACATTGAGTTGGAGGTGGCACATGTCATGCTAATTAGTATTGTACTTCTACTAGGCCTCCCATATAGCTTTGAGTAGGGGGGATATTTTGTACCTTAAGTTCTAATATTGCTAAAGATGATGTTAGTCAATCTTGAGTGATCTTTTACTTCAAGTTTCTTTAGGTTCTGGTTGATGAGTAGTGCCTAATCTATATTCTCTTTGAGTTGACTATGGATAATCCACTTAGCTACCAAAGTTTTTACCATCTTGTGAATGTTTAGGATTTTGAGCCCACCTTGTCACTTGTCCATGGTGTAGATGTTCCAAGCTACCTTCAAAATTTTAAATTTGTTGGTATCTATTCTACATTGGAAGTCTCTATATTGAAAGTTGAGTTGCTGGAGATAAGTTTTGGAGGGCCTACAATTGGCTAGAAATTATATCCACATGTATGATGTTATGCTTTATGATGGTATTCCTTGCTAATAACCCCATAATATATCCAGTTTATTACTATGCTTATCCATGACCCATTGTCATCATTGCTTAAGAGTGACCTCAAAGCCCATTTGGTTTTTCTCTATTCTAGTTTCTAATTTTTAATGTCTAATCTCTTCACATGAGCTCTTGAAAGTATATCAAATTTTAAAAATAATGATTCTTTGGCTCTTATTTATTCTTTTGCTTTATATATGCATAAATCTATGCTGCCAAAAGGGAAGCCCTTAGCTAAGAATAAGAGAGTCCTCAAGATCATTGCCTCTCTATCCTTACAAATAGAATATTTTGATTTTACCTCTATAGGTCTATTTAATTATTTTATGGGCCATTTTCCTAAAGAAGATGAGTTTGCTAGGTGGTTTAAGGGTACATTCCAAATCCACTGCACTTCAAGCATGTTTACAACTTCTTCTATTAAATATTGGTTGGATTGTAGGGTGGATAAGATTAGATCCTCATTTGAATTCAAAGGTAGTTTGGTCCACAAAAGTCCATGGTCTACATGGTTTTCTCCTAGTGATATTCTCTATTAGAATTGCCTTGTTTAGGTCTCTTTTCTTGGTAAGATTAGATTCTCTTTTGAATTCAAAGGTAATTTGGTCCACAAAATTCCACAGTCTACATGGTTTTCTCCTAGTGAGTTTCTCCATTTGAAGTGCCTTGTTTAAGTTTCTTGGTCTTCACTCCATACTTGAAGCAAAATTAAATCAACTATTGGAGACTTGGGGGAAAATGATGTATGTTTTACCTCTACTTCCCAATCCTAAGAGGGATCGCTATCGTATGAGAATGGCAAGTGGAGCCCTTTGAAGTTACTAGATTCATGACAATAAAGGTTTGATTTGTTGTGTGAGATTTAATTTTTATATTTCCTTAATGTATGTTACACATGTAGTAAACGTGACATTTTTTTGAACATTGTCCAAAGAAAATGCAAAAGATAAAGCTAAATAGGAAAATATACATGATTATCGTCAAGTTTCATGTGAGAATCTTTCTATATTTATTACAAAATCTAGGAAAGTTATGTGAACTTTTCAAAGGTGTTGAGAGGGAACCCTTACAGCCAAAATATGGGAATAAATCTTCTCAATTTGATTTGTAGTAAAAGGCAAGAAGTGGTGGTCTAGCAAGCAATCGAGGCAAAAAGAACTTAGCTTCTAAGAATGCAAGTGAAAGTGAGGATAAGAAGGAAAAGGAGATTGAGAAGGAGTGTCCTTCTAATAAAGCTTCACTTAAGAAGCTTGCTAGGTGTAATGTGAATGCTTCCCTTGAAGGTTTGGCTAAGATGCTTAAACTCTACCCTTTCATCATGCACAATATTAGTATTGTATCTTGGAATGTGAGAGATATGTGCACTTGGGAGAAGAAATGAGTGATTAAAGAATTAATTAGTAGTTTTTTCATTGATATGATTGCTCTCTAAGAAGTTAAGTGTGCAAAGAATGTGGACCCAAATTTCCCATTGTACTCATGCTTCATTAGCACTCCATGTCGTGATAATTGAGGTACTCTATTTTTTTTATAAGAAACTTTTTAAACCCAAGATCTTCATTGTGACCTATTCTAGGGAGTTTGTTAGGCTTTCTACTAAAAAATGGTAACCAATATTGCTCAACCATTAGTTTATATGCTCCTAATTGTTGTGAATATAAAGGTGCTAGCAAAAATGATTTAGACTTTGTTTATTGGTGTGACTAGAATACAGTTTTGAAAGTAGAAGACAAGTCACACATGGGAGATGTTATTAATTAGAATGGCTTGTCTATTGAAATAATTTTTTTCTAATTTTGAGCTAGTATATGTTGCTAAGATTGAGGGTGATACTGCCCTTAGCTAGCTCATATGGAGGAGTCAGCATCAAGATCACTCATAAAGGGTAGTACACTTTGACAAGGTATATGCCTCTAATGGTGGCTAATGGATAAATCCTAATACAGCGGCTAAAGTGCTTAGTAGGGTGGTGGTGTCCAATCATTTTCCCATTATGCCTAGATTCTCCTACATGTAGGTGAATAAATCCAATAAAAAACTTCCTTCTTTTAAAATTAATGGTTCGCTATTGATGCATGGTGCTAAGTAACAAAGTTAAGAATGTGTCAATACATAGCATGAATGTGGAAGATCCAATAGTGAATTGGGACTTAAAGGTAGCCTATTGTTTTTTGTGGTGTATCTTTTGTAACTAATGATGTGAATGTCTTCCTACAAGAAATTGAAGTTTACAATTGCATCTCAAGAAGACTCTCACTACCCTTTTTTGGTTTTCTTCTACAACATTATTTATGGGAAAAATCCTACTAGAAACTATTGTTCAAAATGTAGATACAAACTTCATAATCAAGAAGAGGATATTGACATGATTTTTTATGCATATTTGTTTAGTATTATTAAGGAGGATCCTTTGTTGATGAGCATTCCTATTACCAAGCTTTTGGATTTTTAATTTATATGTCTTTTCTCATTTGGAGAAAAGATTACTTTCTTGGATAGACCTCTTTCTCTAAATAAGGTTGAGCATATTGTAAGATTGATGAAAAAGAGAAAATAATTGGGCATAGATGGTCTATCTCTACAAAATTTGTAGGATTATTGGGATCTGTGTGCCAAGGATCTAATTTTTGAATTATGTAACTATCATTAATGCAACAACATGAGATTTTTGTGGCAAGGATCTAATGTTGCCATTACATAACTGTCATTAATAAAACAACATGAGATTTCAAAATGATTAGCTTAACATTGAAGAAGTCTCAATCAACTATTTACATTGAATAAATGTGAATTATTAGCACATTTGCACATTTGCACTTTGTCAAATGTAGGTATAATTAATAAAATTTAACTCTTTTCCTTAAAATATGGGAGACCCCAAACAAACTAGAGCGGGATGTTTGAAGTTGAAACTCGGTGAAGATAATCGTGAAGACATGTTCATCTCAAAAATTTAGACACTAAAATTTTGTGATAGCTTAATCTAATACGAGGAGTTCTCAAGGCTAGCATCGCCAAAAACAAGAAGAATGCACTTTTCATGCAATAAAATATTGGGAGAAGGGAAATAAATTGAAAGGGAAAAAGACACTCGAATTCATCTTTGGGAAAAAAATAGAAGGGTGAAAAGAATTTAGCCTTTTTGAGAGGAGGCACATTTAATAAAGGAAAACTCAAAATAAATTTAGTGTTTCAAAATAAACACAGAGAAAAAGAGAATAAGCATATTGTGATCTCCCCCTTCGTTTAACATCTATTTAAATCTTCCCCTTTGGGCAAGAAATCCACATCAGTCCAAGCTAAAAGTTAGGATGACCCCTAAAGATGCAAGATTGAGAGATCGTGATCTGATTTTAGTGGTGTAAGCCTTTAGGGATGGGATGGAGGGGATCGATTGTAACAAATATTAACATCTAGGAAACATGGTACCTTCATGCTCAGCTCTCCCCTTTCATATCAACCAAACATCTCATGTTATCCTCCTGTTAAGTCTATTATACAAACTACTTCCCAACTCACTTATTTTAGCCCCTATTTCTACTTATGATATTTGGGAGGCAATTCACACAACCAAATAACTTTGAGCTGACTTCCAAAAATTATTGCATGTTGATATACCCATGCTCTACCTCAAGCAATAGCAACTTGGTTCCTGCACATATGACCAAAACGCATCCTGAAGACTAGTTTCCATTGCCTCGAAATGCCATCCATAGGACACGCACGAGAAAATTTTCAAGGGATCCATTGCTAAAGTTGAGGTGCATCCCAATGGTAAAATACAACCCAAGGAATCAGCCAAATCCTTGCAACTGAAAATAGTGATGCTCACTCACTAATCTGAGCTCATAAGAGTCCCAAATAACAGCAATTGGCCAAACGATGATAATTAGGTTTGGCTACATCATAAACAAATAATTTCTATTAAATTGCAATGTAAATCCTTAATTGTCTCTCTTTGGATTGTGTTGGGTAGTCACATACACATTCACGTGAATATAAAAGCAATCACAAGAGTGCTAGGAAGGCACAATAAACATAGTATTTTGGCTTAAAATTTTATATCATCTAAAATTTACTCAATTAAAAAACTCTAAAAACTTGAAACCAAATTCACATTTTTTTAGGTTTTTAGGAAGAAAATGTGGGATAAGAGCAAGATTAGATTCATGCACAGCATGGTCATTAATTATTAAAGTCACGATCTCTACTTACTGTGTGATTGTTTTTTGCTATGTATATGTGATGCTTATCTTATCCCAAAATCTACACTTGTGATAACTTGACAAAAATGAGAATATGTTGGTACAAAAAATCGGGATTCCCACACTAATGCATCTTGAGTATGTTACAAATTCCAAAAAACTCACCTTGCATGGTGAGGATCCTATGCTCATGCGAGACTATTATGTGTTATGTTTTTATGATCACTCTATTACCTAATAGGAGAAAGGAACAAGTAGTAAGTACCCATGTAATGTAGGATGAATGTGGAGGCTCAAGAAAGTGGCTATGAACTCATAAGTTCCCTATGACCATGAAAGAAGTGATTACATATGGTCCACCTTGCAGGGTTGGAATGTCCCATCCTAGGTGGGACAGTTTTGGCCACTCTTAGAGAAGTGATGATTTTGTCTAAACTTTTCAATTAAGACACTTTATTTTTTTTCAAAATGTCTATTTATGTGCTTAAAGGTTGTATTAACAAAACCATGTTGTTTTTATATGTCCACACAATGTGGTAGTATGCCTTGCTTAATTAGATAACTAAAACAAATCTGTCAAGGAAAGTGGGAGGCCTCAGTCCCAACGATTAGGAGTATATGACTAGATGGACATGATACTAGAATGTGACCTCCCAAATTGGTAGAATGTAACTGACTTAGAGGACCAGATTAATCCTAAAACAAGCTCCATTATCTTTGAACTAAGTGTAGTTCAAAGATGACTCCATTCTCCTTGAAAATCAAGTGCAATGTTAGCTCACTTTCACCTTTCATCAATTTTAAAGTGATCATTCTTAGTAGTTGGGTATTAGACTGCTATTAGGGGGTGATTATAGTTATGGCTTGGACACAATGCCTCCACTCCAAGGCAAAGAGTAGGAATTGCTCATGAACAAGGTACTCCAAGGCAAAAGCTTAGACAAAGAACAACTCAAGATAAAAGACTATCACACAAGCAATGTATGTTGGTATTACCAAGATCACCTTTGTATCCCATAGAATCATGATGTTAAGGCTAGCATCTCATGGGAAGAACATGATAATACAATAGTTGGACATCTGAGTTATGCAAACACCCTTAATGTAGTTTGCAAAAGCTGTCATAGGGAGGAATGAAAAGAGATGTAATGGATATGTAACCCAATGTCAAACTTACTAAAGAGTCAAGGTAGAAAGAATCAAGATGCCTAGCAAACTTCAACACTTGGACATTCCACAATTTATCCATGCTATACTATGGATACAACTCAATCGTGGTGGTGGTCATTGGATAGATTGACCAAGGTTGCTCACCCAATCCTGGTTAAATCTATAAAGGAACTATTATAATTTTGCAAATGACCAAAAAGTATAACTATTGATAGAGATTCTAAATTCACCTTGAAGTTTTGGATTTGTTTATTTCAAGCAATCAAAACTCCACTATGCTTCAATGTCACTTATCATCCATAAATTGATGGTTGAATTGAGAGGGTAGATCAACTCATTGAAGACATCCTAAGATTCTACTACATCAAGGAACCAAGATAGTAGATCAAACATCTCCTACTTGTGGAATTTTCCTAAAATGCTATCTACCATTAAATGATTAAGATGTCCCATTCCAAGCTCTATATAAACAAGAATGTCATACATCGTGGGATTTTTCGTATTCCACTCTTAAGGTCAAAGAATTCAAGGCTATGCTCAAAGAGACAAACCAATAAGTTCAACCCATCCTTCATGGCATCAAGGGTGTTAAGACTGACAAAAGGTCCTATTTGGATCCGTAAAGGACTATAAGTACCTTCAAGGAAGGGGACATCGTTTTCCTAAGGGTGAGCCTATAGAAGAGCTCACTATCCTTTGCAAAAGTACAAGAAGCTCAATCTAAGATATTGTAGACCTTACAAATTGATTAAGGTGGTGGGAAAGCAAGCCTACAAACTCAATCTCCCACTTCATCTCAAGGTGCATAATATACTCCATGTGAGTATACTCAAAACTTATGCATCTAATCTTAAACATGAATAAATAGTCATGCTTGCTCAAGGGGTTCTTGAAATGGGAGAGGATCCTTGAGACAAGAGAGGAATCAATAAGAAGCTAAATCTTAAGAGAATACCTTATACAAATGGAAGATTATCCTAAAGACCATGTCACTCAGGTAAATGAGGCCAGCCTTCTAAAAGAATACCCCTAGTTTATCGCCAATTAAGAACATCCTTGTTTCTCTGAGGGGAAGAGAATGCAATGTCCCCATTACACGAATCTTATTAATAAAAGAACATGGGATTTCAAAACAATTAATTAATATGTAAGAAGTGTCAATCAAGTGTGTATCTCCAAAAAATGTGAATTATAAGCACATTTGAACAATTAAACATTTTAAAACATATATATAATTAATAAAATTTAACCATAAACTTAAAACATGAGAAAATATTAAAAAATAAACGTAAAACTTTAATGGAAGAGTGGAAGCATGGAAAGTTGATACACAAAATGGTGTCTTTAGCATCTATTTTGTCAAGTGGATTGACATATTGTAACCACATTTGCAACCTTGGTGTGTTTACATATTAGAAAATTTAAAAATGTGGTTTGGAATCTCCAAGAAGCAACATGTGCCAAGAGATAGAGAGAGAAACAGTTATCATGAGCAAGAGTGCATCTCTCTCTCTCTCTCTCTCTCTCTCTCTCTCTCTCTCTCTCTCTCTCTCTCTCTCTCTCTCTCTCTCTCTCTCTCTCTCTCTCTCTCTCTCTCTCTCTCTCTCTCTCTATGTGTGTGTGTGTGTGCGCGCACGCGCATGCGTGCACACATGTGCGTGTGTGTGTGTGTGTGTGTGTGTGTGTGTGTGTGTGTGTGTGTGTGTGTGTGTGTGTGTGTGTGTGTGTGTGTGTGTGTGTGTGTGTGTGTGTGTGTGTGTGTGTGTGTGTGTGTGTGTGTGTGTGTGTGTGTGTGTGTGTGTGTGTGTGTGTGTGTGTGTGTGTGTGTGTGTGTGTGTGTGTGTGTGTGTGTGTGTGTGTGTGTGTGTGTGTGTGTGTGTGTGTGTGTGTGTGTGTGTGTGTGTGTGTTCGCTCTAGAAGATTATTGCTACTACTAATTTTTTAGGTAGCTATATATATATATATATATATATATAGTATTGCAATTCTTTTAATCACTTTTGTTGGTACTATGTGTAGTTGTAGATATTGGAGCTAAGATAAAACCTTTAGGCATGGTAAATTTGGGGACAATTTTTTAATTTCTCATAAATAGAGAATTAATGGAATGTGGACTAGATTTAACATTCACATGAGAAGCTATATCCACGAGCAACATGAAGATATGCAAAGAATTAGGGAGTACTAGGCATCCAAGAAGTGCAAAGAGCAAGCAATGAATCAAAACAATTAACCCCCCAAATGATGAAATCTACTCTATTGAATGCATGAAGAATGTGTATAAAAAGATTGTTAGATGTTTGCAAGATTTATATGCTCACTGAAGGAAATCTTTTCACAAACTCTTCAACACCCTAATTTCCATGTGTAGCCTTCAGCATTTGATATTGAGAGATCAATCGTGTAGAACATTCAAAACACATTGAACTGGGCATAAAGTACATATCACATGTATTGTCAATGTATCTCTCATTGTATATAGTTGGTTAAAAATCCTTTTTAAAAACTGTCATATTGACAAAAGTGTCTATATTCACATGATACCTATCATAGATACTTCTCATGTATGTATCACAACATTTAACTCATCCACTAGCTTACAAAGTACCTATCATGTGTTAGGTTTGTTTGTTAGAAACTTATATCTTCCTTAATATGCCTAAGATACTTTATAAGATAACTTAGGTTCTTAAGGTCCCCTTCCTATTTGTTTTGCCATGCAAGGTTTTTTGAAAGCCACCTTAGGTACTTTAGGAAAGGTAGGTACCTATATTTGTTATGTTTTTCTAAGGTACTTTATAAGCTAATTTAGGTACTTTACATAAGAGAGTTAATTTTGCTAAGGTAATTTGCTTTCTTGTTAGGTACCTTTGAGGCTTTATAGGTAGTTCTAAGGGCCCTTCCTACTTTGCTATTCCCAAGGTTTGCTATGTCTAACGTAGGCTATAAGGTAACTTAGGTATTTTATAGGATGAAAGTTGATTTTGTTGAGATACTTTGATTTCTTATTAGATACCTTTGACGCTTTACAGATGTTTCTAAGGTCCCCTTCCTACTTTGCTAAACCCAGGGCTCTTTGAAAGCCACCTTATTAAAGAACTATCCTTATAGGAAGAGTAAAAGTAGCTATGCAAGAAAGTAGTTTTGGATAATAGCTGACAAAAAACAAAGTACCTATGCCCAAGGCTCTTTGAAATCCACCTTATTGAAGAACTATTCTTATAGGTAGAATAAAAGTTCCTATGCAATGGTAGTTCTAGGTAATGGCTTGACAAAAAACAAACTAGTCTACAATCACTTTTCTAACACACCCTAAGTACCTTAGTAAAACATACATACTTAAATATGGTAGCTAGAAAAGTTCTTAAAATTCATATCTAATTCTTCTATTTAAAATATTGGCTATTGATACTAAAAATATAGTCTAATGTATATGCAAGTAGAGTTCTATAAGAGTTTCCATGAAGAGCAATTGGAAGTTACTGTGCTTGCAAGGCTTGAAGCCCTATTTTGTCTACAAGCTACGTGATTGTTATACTTATTGTTGCATCTATCATGTTCAAATTATTTTCTTGAAAGAGGCATTGAATACTTTGAGACAAAGCAAAGCTAAATTTCATCATGTTGCATGTAATTTCAAGTGTTCATTGTGCATGTCTAATGTGGCTTCTTTAACAACATGCCAAGTTGCCAATCATAGATACACCATTGTAACCGCCCTATGGGAGTCCCTACTTTGCACAAAGGCTATAGATGCTTCATTTTATTCCAAGGCATGAGATTTGAAGGGGCAATGTATTCAATGTGGCTAAAAAATTTTTACATATTGTCCAAAAGAAGCATCAACAAATGTTGTTCATGTTACAATTAAGTTTTTTGGAGAGATCGCTAATGGTAACAATGATGAAGAGAGAGGTGCAAAGAAGCATAAGGATGTCATGAAGAGAAAATGGGCTATAAGGATTTTAGATCCTATCTTAAAAGTCACATCACTAAACTTCGATGGCCATTAAGATCAATACTCAACTACACTTTAGTCCCCTAAAATGGTATTATCTCAATCCTATCCTACCAAATTGGAAAGTCACATTCTACCATCTCTCTATAATGGCCATTAAGATCAATACTCAACTACACTCTAGTCCCCTAAATGGTATTATCTCAATCCTATCCTACCAAATTGGAAAGTCACATTCTACCATCTTTCTATAGTATTTAGGAAACTTATTCCACTTATTGCATCCACCCAACCATCGGTCAATCGTCAAGGATGAGGCCTTCCACTTTCCTTGATGGGTTTGTTTTAGTTATCTAATTATGAAAAATCTAACTCCCACAAGAGCATAGGACCCTCACCTTGCGAGGTGAGTTTTTTGGGCATCTCACAATATTCCAAGACACATTGATGTGGGGATCCCAATAGCCTAAAACAACATAATCTCTTTTTTATATGAATGTTACAAGCATGGATTTCTAAGGTAAGATAACCATCACATTCTAAATACAAAATCATCGCACTATAAACAATATTTTTAACACTTTTAGCCAAGCCATGCATGAGATTACCCTTACTTTCATCCCATGTTATATTCTTGAAAAGAAAATATCTAGCTAAAGTTGATTTCAAGGTTTCTTAGGTTTCTATCCAAATAATTCTCAGCTAGTACATTAATTTAAAGCCAAAATACCAACTCTATGAACACTTGTAACCATTCTTGGATTTCTTTTTATGATCCTACTAGCATGCATATGAGACCACTTGTATAATTAACAAAGGAAAATTGAGGATTTTAAGTAGAATTATTTAATCGTATCTTGTCAAAACTCAGTTATCTTCATTTGGCCATTGGTCATTAAATGGAACCACCACAAGACTTTAGATTGGCGAACGACCTTTGCTATTTTAGGTTGTACAACCACTACTATTTTAGGATGCATGAATTCAGGTTGTCGTCTAGCCACTACTATTTTAGGTTACATGGGTTTCGTGGTCTTCTCATTTGTGCTTTAGCCTTGAATGTGCATTAGCTTCAATGATGGGCTCATTGAGGGTGGGAACATGAGTAATGTCCCCTCTAGGTCCATTGAAAACAATCTTCAAGATACAAATTTCATGTATGCAAGTGAATGGCCTCCAAATTTTGGGTCGTTGTTGCTTTGGATAGAGCAAAGATTCAAAAACACTCGATGAATTTTTTAGTCTTTTTCTTGAGTTGTTTCAGTACTCGAATCCCCTGCCAAGGCTCACCTGTGCTAAGGCTCTTTGGCAGAAACATGGGCTTGAATAAGTAGCTAGGAGATAGAGTAGGCATAAATAGACTTTAAAAGTGATGTTGCATGATGTATTTGTTGAGTATGAATAAGAAATTAGCTGAAAGAGGACACCAACACCTAGGATACTTGAGGGCACTACATCCATGTCGATCCACCTCTTCATGATTCATCTACACCATTGGAATCCTCTTGTTCTCAAGGTCAATCACCTCTAGAGGTTTATCATTTCTCATGATGGTGAGAATCCATGGTTTTTGGCCTAAAGGGGAAGGTTTATATAGATGTTTGGGAGAAAGAGAGAAGAGAGAGCTTGACATGATTTTCCATTTTTCTCTCATGTTTTAGTGTTCGAGTTTCACTTTAGCTTTGTTGAGCATGCCTTCTCCCCAAAAATCCAATTTCTTTTTAGCCCCTATATTTTCACTATAAATCAAACTTCATGTATTTTTTCCATTCCAAATTTCTTTTCCCTTCTCCCATTATCTTAAACACCAAAAGTGATTTTCTTCCATGTCCCTTGTGGTTAGGCCTAATGCACTCCTAAGGTCAGATTAATGTGCCATAAATTTGCAAAGTGAATAATTTTTAAGACAAATTTATTTATGTAATTATTTATTTAAATTTTAATATTAAATTATCTTTTTTAAAATGTGCATGTTTTTCACATTTTAACTATATGGATTCAATTTTATGAAGTATACTCATGTTTAACAACATATACATGTGCAAGCATATCAATATTTCACATTTTCTCATTGAAAATAATTATTTAATATATTTTTCACATTAAGTTAGTTGTTTTGAAATTCATGTTGTTTTACTAGAATCAATTGTCAAACTGTTAAGTGTTAATGAAAATTTTATTTAGGTCAAACATTCTTCATCACAAAAAAGAAAATATCGAGTGTATCTCTGGCTCCAACAATGCTATATAGATCTTTTTTTTCATCCATCATAATTAGCAAACCACTCCCTATGAGTAAAATGAAAGGATTCCCTTGAATCAACAATTCAGTCCTATGACATAACATCATCCATAACAAGAAGGAATGCATCATCAAGAGTAGAGACACACAATATGTCACCATTATTGATATTATTATATATAGTGTTTGTTCCTCAAAATTTACCTTTGGTTTTTCTCCTTTTCACTATCCTCTTCACTCTTTTTCTTGATTCTACTCTTTCTTTTTCATTTAATGCATTCCTTTTTATGTGACCCTTCTTACTTCAAGAGAAACATTCCACATCTTTCCTTTTGCTAGACTTGCTCCTAGAGTTTCCACTTTCATAGGATTTACCTTTTGCATTTGACCTCCTTCTTCCCCTATGTGCATTAGAGCTCTTGGAACCTATTGTACTCTTTCTATTAATATCATCCATAAGCAAATTGCTCTCAACATTCAAACATCAACTTCTTAGGGAAGTGTTGAACTATTGATTGCAATCCTAAAAGAGTCACAAATTTCAAGAAATATCACAAATAAAAATATAGCTTTAACAAATCCTCAAAAGCAATCTTTTGATTGGACAACTAGATAAAGATAGTATTAGCCTCATTCAAATGCTTGGACATGGATGTCCCCTCTTCTATACAAATCAATGAGCTTCTTCAACCTGGTAAACTTGAGATGTAGCACTTTACTTTTCATAAAGCTTACATAACTTTGCCAAACTCCATATGCACCAGTATTTATGTCTTTCACATTAAAATACATTGACTTGGAAAGTGTCAACATAATACTAGAGCATGCAAGCTCATCCATTTTCTCCCATGCATCTTTGTCTATGCCTTAAGGCTTCATACTTCCAATTTAATGGGCTCAATTTGTTGTATCAATACATGATAGGTTTGTTCTTTCAATCTTTAGTAGTTAGTGCCATCCAACTTCTCAATATTAAAAGTATATATTTTGAAGCAAATGATAGAGCCATAACCACAATTGAGATACTATCAATTGCACAACTAAGATTCCAAATATAACTACAATTACTCCCACCAAAATGACCAACCAATAGCAAAAGCAATGCCAAAATAGCCCAAGCACTCTTCAATGCATGCCAATATTTTTACAAAATTTTATTATGATTTTCTAGCTATTCACCTCAAGAAAAATAGCTTCCAACACCTATTTTTCTTCTTCTTGTAATGTAAAAATAGTTTCGTCTTACTTAACATTAATTCAAAGGTTTACATAGGAGGGTCTCTTGCTCAACACTAATAGTTTCATCATCTCCTAGCTCAACAAACATGAATAAAATGTATTGAATAGCTCATCCCTTCAAACTACATTGATTTGATCAAACTAATAACAAAAATGCTCGGATCAACTTTAATGGCCATCAAGGAATGCACATTATCAACAGTCTCCCTCTTTCTTCCTCTCTTTATTCTCTATGACGGACATAAGCAAGCCCCATGCTTCCAAACTCAAGTACACCATATGCTTTCTCAAACAAGTCGATTCCCTACTTTTGAGAAATAAGCTACCCTTGGACTTAAGCAACCCCCTTGCTTGCATACCTCGATACATGAAACAAATCTCTGAAAGGAGTGAGCCGTGAAGTCGAAGCACAAAGCAGAAGCAAGAGCTATGGTGGAAGGAGCAAGAGCAAGAGAGAGACACACACAAGATGTGGGAACTCCAACAGTCACAATGTGCGACTGGCCTTTCCTTTATTCAAATGTCACTAAAAGAATAAAGAATAAATGCATGTCATCCATAATCAGAGTCAGTGTATCCCATGGCTCTTGCATCCTGGCCACCATAACAAATGCACATAGCTATTGTGTCTTTCAGGTACCTCATGATACCTTTGACCACATCATAATGCTGTCTACCAAGTGTAGCTATATAGCATGCCGCAACTTCCACTACAAATGCTATTTTAAGATGAGTGGCTATCATGGCACTCATCAAACTACCCACTGCATATGCATAAGGGATCTTGGCCATCGTAGCCTTCTATTCATCAAACTATGGATAATCAGCATGAGTAACCTTCACATGAGAAGATAAAGGACAACCAATAGGCTTAACATCTTATAGATTAAACCACTTAAGGACCTTCTAGATGTTCTCCTTCTGTGTGGTAGATAAAGCAGCCCATTAGAGCGATCATGTATAATGCACATCCCAAGAACATGTGAGGCACATTTCCCATGTTCTATATCTTAAATCTCTTCTTGAGATAACCTTTCAAGGCATCTAGTTCATCATGAGCACTCCCAGCAATCCGCATATCATCCACATAGAGGATCAGAATCACAAGGCTGCCATCACAAGCCTTCTTCATGTATAAACACATATCCATATTATCACTGTGGAAATATCCTTGTGAATGCATAAAAGCGTCAAACTTGTGGTACCATTCCCTAGGTGCTTACTTAAGGCCATAAAGGCTCTTTCTCAATCTGCACACTAGGTGGTCCCTGCCAGGGTTCTACAAAGCCCCTAGGCTACTCCATGTAAATCTCATCATGCAAGTCCCCACATAAACAAAATTTATCTTGACATCGTCAAGCTTAGCAACAAAAGCCAGTACCAAACATAGGGTATTCATCTTTACAACAGGAGAAAATACTTCATCACAATCCATACCATACTTTTGCTTGAAATTCTTAGCAATCAATCTAGACTTGTATGCATGCTTGGGGTATCCAAGGGTACTTTTGAACTTGTACACCCACTTGTACAGCAAAGCATGCTTGCCACTAGAGGCAAAGGAACCAAATCCCATGTATGATTTTTCTACAATGAGTCATACTCTGACTGCATGGCCCTCTCCTAAGAGTGTTTATCACCTCCAAGTATAGTCTCATTATAAGTAAGAGGCTCACCATTATCTATCACCATAACATAATACATAGAGGGATCAAACCGCTCAGCACACAGCCATCTATCTCTAGTAGACTATGGATGTGGGAGTTGTATATCATGTGGAGTGTTAACCCCAACACGAAGAAAGCAAAAGGAAATAAAAAAGATGCAAGGAAAAGGCGGAAAAAGGTAGCTCGACTGAAGAAAGAAGAGGAGAAAAGGCCAAAAGCGCGAGGGTAACCTTAAAAGTCCAAGGCAGCTGCAAAAAGGGGAAATGTACATTTTAAAATACAAAGGCGCACCCTGAAATCTTGTAAAAGAGTGCCAAGCGGTGGAAAATCCGGAAAGCTAAAACTGAAGATAAAGACAAAGGCCAAGGCAAAGAGAAACGGAAGACAAAGGCGCACAAGGAAAAGCGCAAGTCAAAATTCTTGTAAAAGAGTGCAAGCGCATCATGGTTTAATTCAAGGAGCGCCGGGCTCTCACCCATGCAATTTGTAAATGTAGAAAAGCGGTGGAAAGGAAGCTAGGAAGACATAAGGACAATGAGAAAAAGGGCCTAGGCTACGGCCGGCCATGTAAAAAAGGAGAAAAGGGGATGACCGCCCAAAAAGGGATTTAGGGTTTTGTATATAAAATTGAAAAGTGAATGAGAAGCTCATTCTTGTGTGTGGCAAAAAGTGGCTCTCCTCTTCTTCTTCTTCTCCTTGTTCTTGCTTGCTTGAGCTTGTGCTTGAGAGAGGGAGTGTGAGAGTGTGAGGGAGTGAGTGTGTGAGGGTGAGGGACCGTGGAGTGGAGAAGCTCTCCATTTTCTCCTCTCTTCTTCTCTTCTCTTCTCTTCTCTTCCCTTACTTGCGGTGATGGAGCTTGGAGCGTGGAGCTTGAGGATGGAGCTTGCTTGAAGCTTGCACTTGGATCGTGGAGCTACCGGAGTGCGCGGGAGAGGAGGTAACTCGAATGGCATGGAGGTAAGCTCACTACACCCATAGATATGGATGGCGCGTCGGCTATGTGAGAGGTAGCCACTAGTGCTCGGCTTGGAATGCTTGAAACAATAAGCGGTCCGTGGGTCTTGGTGGTTGAGCGAAAGCTCTCACATTTTGGTTCCGTTTGCCGAGACAACGGATTCAAGCCTGGAGCACTTGCGCACTTCGAATTGAGCATCAAAGTAAGGGTTTTCCCCCGAATTGGTGCTTGAGATAGGTAGGAATTGAGGGGGTCGAAGATGGTATTCGATCTCCTTGGGAAGTAGGTTTTTTGCTTTTTGAGATTTATGTTGTGAGATGGAGTAGCGTAGGTATTTACTTTATGATTTGGAATGCATTAGAGTAGGAGAAAACAAAGAAAAACAAAGAAAATAAGCATTAGGGTTACTGTTGCAAAACAGGGCAAGAATCGTGCAAAAGTGGTAAAAAAAACTCGCTTGTGATGCCTAAGGTCGGCAAGTGAGTTAGTGGGGGTGCCAATACCATGCCCGGAAAGGGGTATAAGGGCCAAAAGTGGCAAGAAAGGCCACATTGTGCATTGCAGGGTTTCAGGAGAGCAGGAGAGAAGAGGAAAGCTTGGTGAGGGAATCCACTTAAATCTTGGCATCAGAGAGATCTTTGGCTAGCCCAAGTAATTCTACACCTTCCCCTACAGTAGTAGGACCAATCTGGAGCTACTCGACAAGGGGGAAGGCCTCTAGCACCTGGCACGATGAATTTCGTGAGAGTCGGCGAAAAGACACGCGGTGCCCGGCGCGTCCAGTCAAGACAACTCTGGTCCGAGGCCCAGACTCGGCCCTCGAACTGCTCGACTCGACCCACTCGACCACTACCATTCGGACGCCCACACTCGGGCCGTCCGAATCGAGCACTCGGCCACCTGACCCAGCCTCGGCCCACTCGGCCACCTGACCCAGCCTTGGCCTACTCGGCCCTCGGACACTTAGGTTTGGACCGCGGCCGAATTTTTCACTCGGACAGTCACACACGACCCCTACCACTCGGCCCTCGGACATGCCGAATCCGGCACTCGGACCCTGCAACTCGGACCAGTTGGGTCGAGTATGCAGTTTGACCAAATTTTCAGAAAACTTTACCTGACCCAGCCAACACTCAGCAGCACAAACCGTCGAAAGCCCTTAGGACACTCGGAACTTGATTCTGGCACACGGAATAGGCAAAATCGTAGGGCGCAACCGCTTAGTAGCTAGAGGCAGGCAGTTGCGAGACCAGGGACTTAGACGCAAACCGCCGAGTAGAAAAGCCTGATTAGACCCAAAAACGAACGAGGCAACGAATTAGAAAAAGAGCTCTGAACCTCGAAATTGACCCCACAAGCTACATAGAGCGAAAGGCGCGTCATAGATCCACCACTAGGCCGAAACTCCAAGCAAGTGGTTCAAGATTTGGTGAAACAATCCTCTAAGCTGTGCATGGTGCCTGCCATAACAACCCTGTGGATCGAGGAGGGGACCGCCTCCCGGACCCCCACAAAGGGGGCCCTGCCCCTCCGTATCCGCCCCAAGTAGGTTGGAGAGAGAACATGCGCTCTGACAGGCCCTCCAACTTAGACCCTCGAGCAGTAATGGCCCTACGCGAGCATGGATGCTCACTTTGAAAGGAGCAACCAGAAGCCCGCACCTGAATAGAGGCAAACATAAACCCTAGAACCTTAACGGGCCAATCTAGCCATCAAGGGCAAAAAGGCCACACTACAAGGACACATGTACATTGTGTTCAATCTACGTCTGGTCAAAGCAAAATGCAACATCATCAAGCTACCAATGTAGAGATGACTAGACATGATAGTCCTGGCGATAGATGTACCTTAGGCAGCGCTGCACAAACAACCCAAGATCTCCGTGGAGAATCCGCGTCTGACTGTGCAGCTAGGGACTCAAGGGCATGTCTCAGAAGGCTGGAAGCGGCAAACCAAGACCTGGACGATGAAGACATAGTACCACCTGCTTATCTTAGGGTCAAACTCACCGCAAAAAAAGAGCATAGTGTTGATGCTCTCATTAATGAAGGAGCAGATTTCAATATCTTGACTTACGAAGCATGGACCCTACTAGGTCAACAAGAGCTCCAACCGACTGATGCAACTCTTAGGCCTCACGGGGAAAACCCACAAGCACTTCTAGGGAAGTGCAGAATCCTTGTAACTATTGAAACAGAAAGCTTGCCAGTCCTGTTTTATGTTCCTCCAAATAGCGAGAATTATGGAAAGGAAATCCTCCTAGGAAGGCCCTTCAAAAAGGCAACGAAGTGTGAAGCTGACTATATAGCACAGAGGATACACCTAGCACTACCAGGTGTGAGGATAATCGCAACTTTTAGCAAAGGTGACCTCGCCAAACCTCGAGAGAAGGGCAAGGAGCATTCTGACATACCAAGCAAGCCTAGTAATGAGAGCAGGGAGCTGTTGAAAGAGTTAATACAATCGCAGGTGGAACGGAGAGAACCAGTAAGTGAGGCCATACTGGAAACAAAGAGGGTAGGAGATAAACCCAAGGATAGGGCTTGGACTTAAAAATACCGTAGAAGATCACGAAAGAAGCCCAAGCCTTATAGACGAAGGCATCCATGGAGAGCACACATGACGCCACGATGGATATCCAAGGCGTTGCTTTGTGCTCAAGGATACTATGTAGGCACCCGATGGATTTGGGCACCAAAACCTCCTGCTAAACCACCTTGGTCGAGAGCCCAAATTAGGTCAAAAAAACGAGACATGGGAGGATCCCTAAACGAGAATCCAAGTCTCGAACCAAAAATATTGGAGTGATTGTGCCCCTCTCGATTGAAATCAAGAAACCGAACATGACCCATCAAATACTAGATCCTCAGCCTAGTGTGCCTAACAAGCAGATATCAGAGGGATCCGTTGAATGTGCACGAGGTCCACTAGTGGCCAAGGAGCCTTTGATGTCCCAAGGGGACAAGGAGCACCACAGGCACAACGTCACTCATGATAGGGCTGAGTGCTCAGCAAAGCTAACAACGGAATCCCCCAACAATCACAAGCAAATCATTCAGCCGGTGCCAGGTCTGCCTAAGAGTCCTAGGTCCCCTACGTCCTCTCTTCCAAAACGGACCCCAGAGGCACAACAACAGCTGTCAATGGCAAGGGCTCACTTCCAACCTCTGTCTCCATTAAAGCTTCCAAATACCCAAGAGGGGAAACATGACACTGGCCGTAGCTCTCGGCCCAAGGATACTCCCGTGCGATCCAATGTGACTGGATCAACTCAGAATCGATCCACATAGGTGAGTGTTCAAAGGACAACAAAAGACACGACCACGTCCGATCGCCCCAGGGAATCCACACTGCGATCTACCAAGAGTGACCAACCCATTGGACTAAACGCCAATGCTCCCAACCAGGGATCGCAGCAGTCACAGCCCTCGGCTCTGTGACCACACCCCTTGCGGAATGTGTCCCTAACACTTCATTTGAGAAGGATTTGCCGCAACCAGTAGCCTTGAAAACTCCCATCCATCTCTTGCACCTGAAGCCTAGGCTCGAGGAGAAACCCCTCAAAGGTGTGGCCAAGGAAATGACGCACCAAACCACTCGACCTAGCAAGGCTATGCAGCGAGCCGCGGCTATGTTCCATGAGGACACACTGGAGAAAGGAAATGCTAAGGCCCAACCAGGCACAACAACGGTGGACCTAGTCCAAGGTCCTGAACCATTGAGAGATATGCCTTCACAGACCAAGAGAAAGAGGAGAAAATAGCACAAACAATAGCAGCCACATGTGGTCGTGGACCCCAGGAGCGTTAAAACCAAGAGCGCGGGAGAGCTAGGGAATCAAGCATCATGTCCATCCACCACTGAACCCATTAATGTCTCTCCTAATAGTGGTGAAACCTCAGACACATCCGTGTGCTCTGAAAAGTTAAAGCAGCTGTTACCATCAACAATTGCTTCCAATGCTCAATCCATCGACAATAGAACTCTCATCGACCAATCAAGAGTGGAGATAACGCTGCCACAACAGGGCGACAAATTCATATTAGTCACATCCAAAGAGAACCATGATGCAATGACGAAGCCTCAAGAGAACCATGGAAATCCCAAGCGCATGAGCACTCCTAGCATTGATCGATCTTGCTCTTCTAGGCCTGAGCCCCCAGCTATGCTAAAGCCCAGGCAAACTCCTAGAGCCTTGCGTAAAATGGCAACTGAGCAAGCCCTCGTCGAACATAGAGGTGTCTCAGAATGCCTAGCTGAGTTGGATGCCAAGCTCAAGGTGTTCTCACGTGTCTATGTCCTGGCAGACATGCGCGCATTCCCTAAGGAGCAGCTTGGAGACTACTTGCCCTTCCCTTTATCTTGGGAAGAGCAGGAACACCTTGATGAGCACTATAGCAGGCTCCTGCATGAACGTTTGCCACTCATCTCGGGCGAGGAAGCCGACGAACTGCGCTTAACTGTCACATTCAATGAGGTGCTATACCAACCAAATCTCTTTGACATAGAGAAACTAAAGCGACTGTCAGCAGGTCAAAGTCGATTTGAGCAGCGTTGGTGTGAAAGCCGCGTTGCAATGGCCAAACTAGGGGCTCAGATCATGACAGTCTCTGAGGAGCAATTGGCCAAATGGCGATCCCAAAGAGACCCAACCTATGTGGCACCAACTTCCCTTTGAGTGCTGACTGCCATTCGGGTCAAGGACTTGGCTGAACCAAGCCAAGAAAACCCTCTGCTTAATAAGGTTCTCACGGAGGAGGAGTTACATGTTGCCAGTAGACTCCGACAAGGTTCCATGCTACTCGATGTGGCGAAATATCTATCAGTATTGAGTAAGCTGCCACGTGTACTAGATGCGTGTGCCATGCTTCAGTACAATCCCGAGTTCTACAATTGGTTTCTATCTTAGTGAAGTGACAAGGATTCAAAAAAATGTATATATATAAAAAATGATTTTTGTGTCACCCTATATAGACATTATCAACACACACAAGCAATAAAAACCCAAGTGCAGACAAAAGAATTTAGGCCAACAGGCTAAGCTAGGCCGGTCCCCCTTCCACCAGATCATGTCCGCCTCCGGGCAAAGGGCATGCACCCCGCATTGCCACCATGGAAAACCCTGACCAACATCCCTCATGATGTAAGCAGGGTGCAGTCCCTCTCTACACACTTTTCCCTTCCCGGCCTATCCTTCCAAGGATGAGCCCTCCAAACATAGGACCACCAACCAATGTAACTCAGCGTGAGTCAAGATCTGCTCGTAGTTAGAGGCCAGAGGGACACCATTACAATGAGTACAACATGTTCCGTGCCTTCTCTTCTAGTCATATGCGTTTGACAACCCACACTGAAATCCCTCCTATGCGAACAATCTTATTCCATATCAAGGCCTAACCCTTGGATTGCATCGTGCAGGCTTCCAGAAGGAAAACATGGAGAACCACGGACATCTGGAATGCAGAGACGCTCTTCGCAGACAACGGGAGCACGCGGCACGTGCCCCTCCCCCGGTACGCTATGTACCCACTCTCAAGAAATATGCAAAGAAGCGCGGACCTAAATGGCACCGTCCCGGACGAAGGCCTAAAAATCCTCGGACCAGGAAAGTCAAAGCTCAGCTAAGCGTGCAAGCCATGGCAACACCTGTTGCACAAATCCCCCACGAGCGCTCAAGCACCAGATGCCCAAGAGCAAAAAAGGCGGCCAGGGATAGGGAAGAGTTTGACAAATTAGTTAAAAGGCGGCCAGGGACAGGGAAGAATTTGACGAATTAGTTAAAAGCATTCTGGAACTGGCAGCGGCCCGGGACAATACCATCCATGTCCCGGCCGATATGTGCCCTACCTGACCTCACGACAATCCTGCACCAGCACCAGCCCAGTCACCCAACCAATCGGACTCACCCCGCCTAGTAGAAATCGACTAAGCCTTGTGATGTACGAGCAGCTTGACAAGTTATCAGGACCTAACTTTTTGTCTTTTTGATGGGTGAAAGGGAAACTCCCCACTCGTGCAACTTCTGCTGCCTATAGCTAATGTATGCCGCATCTTTGACAAGTGATCGCCTATGCAGTGCAATTAACATCTTAGCATTTCGGAAATTCATGTTTTAACATAACTACATCTGTTGAATTACTTAACGAAATCAAGCATGTGCTCTCACGACGTGACAAGTGAATGCAGGATAACACAGGTCTTCGTGCAAACATGTTCAACGCCTAGGTCACTGCAAAACCACGATCGTGCACTAACCGCAACAAAGTCACGTTGCTCAACATGAACCATCACCCTCGCAAGTGCACACATCACACAAACCCACACGTAGTCATGGGCTTTCTTGGGTCACGCTCTGCACTCACGACGGGGGGTGCTGCAATCGTACCGATATCGCAACAACGGCTCCCCTAACAATGAGGCTAGGGCAAATTCATCACGGTCACATCCATTTCCCGCGCCTCCGAGGCTTGACATGTCTCGAACCATTGAAAGGCTCATAGCCCCCGCATATTGCACTGGTTGTACTGTGGCCAAAAAAAAAACACATCACCGCACCTAAGGGTCCTCAAATTAGGTGCGTCCAATGACCTTGGTCGGTTGGCTCCGTCTCTAGTCCCCTAGCCCCCTAACATTCCCCACAATACTGTAGGTCACATCAAGAGCAGGATAGCCCTAGGAAGCTTGTCTCGCCTGTGGTTAAACCTGTCACCCTGTACCATTCCCGCAATTCCCTCTCACTCTACCTTAAAACCATGGCAACCAATTGGGGCACGCACCACAGGCCAATGTCGCCCACCTCCGGCTCGTACATTATTCATGTGCCCTATCCTGCTACGTCTACAATCACAATGCACACAATGGCACACCCACCTTCACATGTACTTCTTCTCACTATGGACCACTCTACTTCATCCACACGACGTTATGAGCCACCAGGCTGCAGTATTCTACCTATATAATATCTAAGTATGCACAGACGCTCACATAATATCTGCACTAAAGTCTATACACAGTTTGGGTCGTCAAGTGCAGGACAATACTCCAGGCTTGCTTAGAGTTCGACCTGTCTCCCAAACTAATCAAAATATGTTTTGCGCACGATAAGAAGACTAGCACTACTCTTAGGGAGAGACCACATGGGAGGTTTTTCAATTGCAGGTATTGGCGACTCCAACGAAGGTGTCATTTGCTCTTCATCAACACTCAACTCTGAATTCCTATCCTTATCACCCTGTAACCCTGCCAAGAATCATCATACACTAAATTCCCAACAAACCGCCACTTGTACTCCATCCGTGCAACCCCCCAAATTACAGCCCTACCACCAACTCCCATTGCCCTACCACCTACAACTTAACCCACCAACATGCCCCGAATGACCTTCCTCCCCACTACTATCGACACTCCGTCATGGCAACCCCCGTCGTCCTTACCACCCACGTCTTCGGTACATGCTAACGCCTGCTACCTACGACGGTGAGTACCATGGGACTGGCACTCGTCTAGGAGGGGATAATGTTAACCCCAACACGAAGAAAGCAAAAGGAAATAAAAAAGATGTAGGGAAAAGGTGGAAAAAGGTAGCTCGACTGAAGAAAGAAGAGGAGAAAAGGTCAAAAGCGCGAGGGCAACCTTAAAAGTCCAAGGCAGCTGCAAAAAGGGGAAAGGTGCATTTTAAAATACAAAGGCGCACCCTGAAATCTTGTAAAAGAGTGCCAGGCGGTGGAAAATCTGGAAAGCTAAAACTGAAGATAAAGACAAAGGCCAAGGCAAAGAGAAACAGAAGACAAAGGCGCACAAGGAAAAGCGCAAGTCAAAATTCTTGTAAAAGAGCGCAAGCGCATCATGGTTTAATTCAAGGAGCGCCGGCCGGGCTCTCACTCGTGCAATTTGTAAATGTAGACGGGCGGTGGAAAGGAAGCTAGGAAGGTAGAAGGACAATGAGCCGGTCATGTAAAAAGGGCAAAAGGGGATGACCGCCCAAAAAGGGATTTAGGGTTTTGTATATAAAGTTGAAAAGTGAATGAGAAGCTCATTCTTGTGTGTGGCAAAAAGTGGCTCTCCTCTTCTTCTTCTTCTCCTTGTTCTTGCTTGCTTGAGCTTGTGCTTGAGAGAGGGAGTGTGAGAGTGTGAGGGAGTGAGTGTGTGAGGGTGAGGGACCGTGGGTTGGAGAAGCTCTCCATCTTCTCCTCTCTTCTTCTCTTCTCTTCTCTTCTCTTCCTTTGCTCGCGGTGATGGAGCTTGGAGCATGGAGCTTGAGGATGGAGCTTGCTTGAAGCTTACACTTGGATCGTGGAGCTACCGGAGTGCGCGGGAGAGGAGGTAACTCGAACGGCATGGAGGTAAGCTCACTACACCCGTAGATATGGATGGCGCATCGACTATGTGAGAGGTAGCCACTAGTGCTTGGATTGGAATGCTTGAAAAAATAAGCAGTCCATGGGTCTTGGCGGTTGAGTGAAAGCTCCCACATGGAGCATCAGGGACCTGAGCCACATGAGCATCAACAACTATTGTTGGCTATCTAGTTGCCTATACAATAGCAGGAGGCTCTTGCTAAAATATCACCCTGCATACCGCAACTACATGCTCAAGCTACTTATACATTTTCTCCTCACATGGAAAACAACATCATGGCTGCAAATAACCTTCCAAGCATATGGATCCCATTGGCGATAGCCCATCTCATCTACATCTCCATAACCAAGAAATATGTATTTCCTAGACATAGTATCCATCTTATTGTGCTTGTCCTTGGGAACATGGCAGAAAGCCTCACAACCAAAGACACACAAATGAGTATATGAGGGAGTTTTTCCAAACCATACCTCCTCTGCAACCTAATAGTCAAGACTAGTACATGGGGATCGATGAATCAAGTGTACGACAATAGTAATAGCCTCAGTCCAAAAATATTGTGGTAAGTTTGCCTAGCTAAGCATACTGTGCACTCTCTCCTGAATTGTCCTATTCATGCGCTCATCCATACCATTCTGTGGTGGGTTGTATGGGATAGTCAACTCACACTTAATACCCCTCTTCTCACAAAATTTCTCAAAGGCTTTAGAGACATACTTGCCCCATGATCTAATCGTAGGCATTTCAGCCTATACCTAGATTGGTATAGGATATGCCCAGGCCTTATGCATATATTCATCAATGAAAGTAACAAAATACTTTGTGCCACCTAACAACTTGCAAGGCATGGGGCCACACACATCTGAATGAATGAGAGGAGCCAATGGCTCACCCATGCGTATCATACCAGACTTTTTATGCATATTATGTGTTGCTTGCCATATAAACAATGATCACAAGAATCAAAGCACTTATAGTCAAGGGGTGGAAAATATTGTAAACGGGTAAGCATTTTTATTTCTTTCAAGGACATGTGCCTAAGGCAATGATACCAAAGAGATACATGTGAAACTACATCCACTACCAAAACATGGTCAACTAACCTAGATACAAGCAAGGGGTAGGGAGTATTAGACTTAACACCATGTGCAATGACAAGATTCCCATGGGTAATCTTTCATGAGGAATCACCGAAAGAAACTATATAACCTGCATCATCCAAAGTGCCAACAAAGATAAGGCTCTTAATGAGAGCCAATACATGATGGACATTATGAAGAGTAAGCATGCTACCTAAACTAGACATCACCAGTACTACTATCTTAGGTCATTACCCAAACTAATAGATTCAATCAAACTGTGATAGGAGTGGAACCACTCTCTATGAGGGATCACATGAAAGAAAGCCCTTGAATCTATCAGTCAACACTAAGTATACCATAACAAAGCATTAGTTAGATGTGAACTATCAAGAAAGAGAAGAAGCTGCAAGTATGAAATCATCATCAGAATCAGTCTGCATGATATTAATCTCTTTAATCTTAATGTTGGACTTGCTAGGGATAATGTTGTGATCATCATTTTTTGTCATGTACTTTACCCTTGTCCTTTTCCTTGCACTTGTCCTCATGCATTTTATGGTAATGTGGCCAAATATGACATACTTTCCCATAGTAATGACAAGTCAAAGAGGACTTACAGCTATGGGACTTATTGTGAGATTGTCCATATGACTGAGAATGAGACTGCTGAGAGTCTCTCCCATGACAGTCATTGCCACTCCTATCATTATTTCCTCTAATTGTCAAAGCATGAGAGGTGTGGGATGCATCGACATTCTTTCTATTAACCTCTTCATTCAAGAGTGCATCCTCTACATCCTATAACTTTAGCCCATCAATAGGCATGTTTATACACAAAGCAATACAAAATGTATCCCATGATTCAGGCAATGTAACCAAGAGGGAAAAAGGAGGAAGATTACCCTTGAATTCAATCCCCTACAAAGACAAATGGTTGAGAATAGAATGAAACTCATCTGAGTTGCGAAGGTCCATGAGTTGCTTTAGCCAATACATCTAAGAAGTGGGGCTCTGCTTGTCATAGACATTGCAAATCTTATCACATATGAAAGGGATGACATGATCGAAAGACCATGCACGAGCTATGGCGGAGAGCAAGAGCAAGAAAAGAGAGAGAGAGACAAATGGTAACTCCAACAGTCACAATGTGTGACCGGGCCTTCCTTTATTCACTAGTCACTGAAAGAATAAAGAATAAGTGTGACAATGACGGGCGCCCGCCACCTGCAGTGTGCAGTGGCAGGTATTGTCAGTGTAGTAATACACGGGGTGGTACGGCGGAGGTGCCTTTACCCCAACAACGAGGCTTTTCGTGAGCAGATCTGCAGGATTGATGTCAGTAGAGATCTTGACAAGGTCAACAGACCTATCTTCCACGACACCCCGAATAAAGTGATGTCTCACCTCAATATGTTTCATCTTCGCATGGAAGACCGAATTCTTAGCCAACTGAATGGCACTCATAGAATCCGAATGCAGTGTAGGAACAGCATCAATCCCAAGGTCAGAAATAAGATGGCCTAGCCAGATAGCCTCCTTCCAAGCCCCAGTGGCTACAACATACTCAGCCTCAGTGGTAGACAAAGCCGTACACTTCTGCACCGCCTCATCATAGGTGAGAGGCTCTCCTGCATCCGTCAACAAGACATATTTCATAGAGGGCTCATAGCGATCAGGTGGACGTCTATCTCTAGTAGACCGTCTCATCGTAGGCTCTGCTATCTACCCAACTGCCTGTCCAACACCCTAGCCTTGTGTAGGAACTACTGCAGGCTGTACTATTGGCTGTGCTGGAGCCTGAGGCTCCTCCTGAAAGATCACTCTACGGATCTCAACCACCTTCTCAGGCTGCTTATGCATTTTGTGTTCATGGAAAACTACATCATGGCTGCGTACTATTTTTCGCGCCTGCGGATCCCATAGGCGATAGCCCATCTCTCCTAAATCACCATAGCCAAGAAAGATGCATTTAATGCTCTTTGGATCCAACTTACTCCTCTTGTCCTTGGGCACATGGCAGAATACCTCACATCCAAAGACACGGAGATGCACATAAGAGGGTGGCTTAATAGCCCAAACTTCCTCTGCAACCTAGAAATCCAAACCACTAGAAGGCGATTGGTTTATGACATGCACTGCCGTACTAACTGCCTCAACCCAAAAGCTCTGTGGTAGGCCTGCATGGCTAAGCATAGAGTGCACATGCTCCTGAATAATCCTGTTCATGCACTCAGCCAAACCATTCTGGGGTGGGGTGTAAGGGGCGGTCAACTGACGCTTAATACCCCTGTCATCACACAATTGGTCAAAAGCACGTGAGACATATTCTCCCCCATTGTCAATCCTAAGGCATTTCAACCTATACCTAGTCTGGTTCTCAACAAGAGCAAGCCAACGCTGAAAGACTGCCAAGACATCGGACTTCTGCTTTATGGGATAAGCCCATACTTTCCTAGAAAAATCGTCAATGAAGGTAACAAAGTACTTCGCACCACCCATAGACATACAAGGCATGGGTCTACAAACATCGAAATGCACCAAAGCCAAGGGCTCACTCATGTGTGGCCTACCCGATTTCTTATGCGTAGACCTACTCTGCTTACCATAAAGACAATAATCACACGAGTCAAAACATGCATAGTCTAAAGGCGGAAGATACTGCAAACCAGAAAGCATTGTCATTCCCTTCAAAGACATATGCCCCAAACGGGCATGCCAAAGTGATACATGTGGGATAGAACCCACTGACAAAACATGATCAACTGTAGGACCATCCACTACAAGAGAATAGAGGCTGCCAGCCTTGGCACCTCTGGCCAGTACAAGTCTCCCTCTGGTAATCTTCCAGGCAGAATCTCCAAGAACAATGTGAAACCGTGCATCATCCAGCTGACCTATAGACATAAGGCTGCGCGTAAGCATAGGTACATGACGTACATCCCTGAGCACAAAAGAACTGCCAGTGGAAAACTGCAACTGTATGTCACCACTGCCCATAATAGCCAAAGACATGTCATCTCCAAGCCTGACTGACCCTGATACAGTGCGGTAGGAGTGGAACCACTCATGATAAGGCGTCACATGAAAAGATGCGCCTGAATCCAAAAGCCAACACTGTGCATATATGTTAGGAGTCTCAGTCAACTGTGAGCTGTCAGATGAACTAGCTGCCAAGATAAACTCATCACCGTCAGATGGCTCCTCAATCTACGTAACATTGATCTCTTCGATCTTTACACTGGACTTCGCAGGTACAATACTGCGATCAGAAGACTTTTCTTGTACTTTATCCTTCCCCTTGTCCTTGCGCTTCTCATTGCGCAACTCATGACACTGTGGTCTGATATGGCCCTTCTTCCCACAATGATGGCAGGTGACATTAGCGTTGCACCCACGCGACTTACTACGCGACTTTCCACGAGATTTGGACCGACCCTTCTGAGAGTCACGACCACGGCCATTTCCACGGTCATTCCTGTCATTCCTGCCTCTAACTGTCAAAGCATGAGAAACACGAGAGGCATCCAAGTTCTTCTTGTTAATCTCTTCCTGCAGAAGAGCACTCTCTACATCAGACAATTTCAGCTCAGTAGCAGGAGCACACAAGGCAGTACGAAAGACATCCCATGACTCTCCAAGAGTCCCAAGCAAAAAGAGTGGGGTCACCTCATCGGGAAATGTGATACCCTCTGATGTTAGATTCTTCAAGATCACATGGAACTGGCTCAAATGAGCAGACATCGTCGCATTCTCCTTCATGCGCAGATCCATGAGCTACTTGAGCCAATACATCTGACTAGCCGAGCTCTTCTTATCATAAAGATTCTTGATCTTTTCCCATAACTGCCATGCGGTCTGTGCCTCATCCACTATATTGTAATGAACTTGCTCAGTCAGAGAGAGTATGATTGTGGACTTACAGTATGCATCCAAGTCAAACCAGTCATCATTGCTCATACCTACAGGCTGCTGCCTGCTCAATCAAAGTGGCTTTACATGGTTCTTCTGCACCAAGACCTGCCAAATCTGGCTCTTCCAATAGCCATAGTTGGTACCATCCAACTTTGTGATATTAAATATGGCATTATCAGTCGAAGACAAAGCCATAATGCAGGCTGTAAATGCAGAGACATTTCAAAACTGCTTGCTGTTTTCTGCTCTGTAAACAGCCAAAAAACCACTAAATCCAAGGCAAAATGACTGTGAAACTGACTGAGAAGCTGCTGCCCACCAAGTACGAGGTACAGTACACCAAATCAGGACATTTCAGCATGAAAAATACAGCTCAGTCCACCAATAAATGCTTGTTGTAATAAATTGTAGACCTGCAATAATGAGAGCAAAATGTCCCAAAACTGAATCCAAAGTCAACTAGACAGTGCTAGGTCCAAAGCCGGCATGAAAAGGACAAAGCAAAGCCAAATGACAATGAAAATACATGAGCTTAACACCAAGACATGTCAAGTAGCATCTGCTAGTAAGAGGCACACCCCCAAACAATCTAGGCAAGATGTACCTGCAACTGCCAAAACCTGACACAAATAGGTGTCTGCCCAAAATGAAAGCGGATCCAAAGCAAGAGACTCAGTTCATAAGCAATCCGGAGACCAAGACATACATCAATGCAACATCCAAAGGTCGGAGGGTAATCCCAAAGTCTCAAAAAACATCTGTTCAAAGTCGTAAGCTGCTCCAAGACATGAACTGCTCAAAGTCGGTCATGCATACACTATGCTCCCACTGGCACAAATGGCGTACAGGCGAGTTAAAGAGCTCAAACAACCCAAGACAAAGTACCAGACAAGTGACCAAGTCAATGCGTCAGATGCATCCAAGAGAGCATGACATACATGAAGCAACTGTCGTAGCAACCACTGAGCAAGACATAATCCCAATGGCAAGATCTCTGTCAAGTCAATACATCCAGTAGCAACCCAAAGTCAATATCCCTATGAGTCGGAAGTGCTCAAAACATCCAAATCGGAGCTCCAAAATATTTGTCAAGCATGGACAAACTAAGAGGCATCAACCACGGACCAAAGCATGTAATGCATAGAGCTTATCCGTCAAGTACAGACAATAGGCATAAGCGGCCCAAATGCCAATCAAGTCGACCAAACTGCCAATGACAAACCAATAACAACAGAGAAAATGCGATGCTCAAAAGCATTCCAGAATCACGATCATGAGTTCGAAGTCGATCCCCAAAGTGTAATACATCATGGCATAACCCATAGCATACATCTGGTATCGATAGAGAAGCAATACATGTGACAAATGAGCTTCAGTACGCTCATGTACAGCAGCTCTAAATAGTCCAAAACTTTCAATTTCCAGCCCAACAACAATGCCAAATCATGGGCAAATCGAATGCATACATTCCCAAGACATTCGGGCATCAAGTAGACCGCATACGGGCATCAAATAGCACAACTAGAATGGAGTGTAAGCAACAAATGCTAATGCCAATGTTGCTGCCCTGTTTTCAGCCTGTTATGACAGTTTATGACAGTCCCAGATCTGAAGAAATCAGCCCCGAATGGTCAAGACCAATGCCCAAAGCTTGAATGACATCAAACATGAAGTCTAATAGCCCTCTTGATCAAGGTAGAGAGCAAGAAGCAATGGCCAAGTGTGGAGCTGAAGTAGACGAGTGCTAACAGCCTGGAAAAAATGGTGCAATCTGCCCTGTTGGTGCTGAACTTGCTTCTGCTCCACATGGGCTGAAAGGGGGTAATGGGGGGCTCAAGAAGGGCCTATCAAAGGCCTATGACAAGTCTCTTTGAGCCTTGATAGTAGGTGTAAGGCACAATATGAGGGGAATAAGCTTCAAGGGTTTGAAGCCATGGCTGCCCTTGCTATTTGCAACCTGTAGACTGAAATAAAACCCTAAAAGAATGATCAAATACCTCAGTACCAATGCCTTGAAGGTGCCTCAATAGGCCGGGAAGGTGCTCGAGAAGCCGGGGAGTGACGGGAGCTCGGGGAGATTGGATATGGCTGCCGGGATGGAGATCCAATGCAAGAAAGGAGTCGATGCGAAGCTAAGCAAGCACCGAGAAGAGCTCGAGCAATCGAAAGCCAAGCTCTGATACTAGTTGAAAGGGATGAGAGGATCGAAAGACCATGCACGAGCTATGGCGGAGAGCAAGATCAAGAAAAGAGAGAGAGAGAGACAAATGGGAACTCTAACAGTCACAATGTGTGACCAGGCCTTCCTTTATTCACTAGTCACTATAAGAATAAAGAATAAGTGTGACGGTGACGGGTGCCTGCCACCTGCAGTGTGCAGTGGCGGGTACTATCAGTGTAGTAATACACAGGGTGGCACGGCGGAGGTGCCTTTACCCCAACAACATAAGTCCTATGTGGACTACACATCAGAGACAACATTATAGAACACCTACTTAGAGAGGGACAATATGATGGTGGACTTACAAAGCTCATCTTATTCAGCCCAATCGTCTATATCAATACATTCAAGCTTGATACCCTCATGTTTCAAAGGCTTAACCTACATTTTCTGCACTAAAACTTGCCAAATTTGGGCCTTCCAATAGCTATAGTTAGTGCCATCCAACTTGTCAATATTAAAGATAGCACTATCATTGAGACCGCCGACCATACTGAGACCAAGTAAATGCATAGAAGGGCAAAACAAGTTGCTGTAATACCCCCAAAACCACTACCAAATCAAGCTGAAAACAAGGGGTGCTAACCAAGTACAATGATTTATCCACAAACTCAATGCAAAGAACTATCAAATGGAGGTGACTGCTCACATAAATAGTTCAATAAACTACAATTATAGCATGTTGAAAATGAAGTACAACAATGAGGGATCGATGTCAAAGAGAGGCAATCACTGATACAAGACAAATTGCAATTGCTAGGGGATAGCTCCCATTAGTAGTGAGTGAATATGCAACTAGCACCAAGAGTTACCCAAGGATCAATGTGTCAGACTGAGATACAAAATCATAGGCATAACCATCATGCATAGAGTGGGTCTCGTGACTAATAGAGGAGACCAACCAATGGATTGAGTAATGTAACAGAAACTTAATACATAGCCAACCTAGATGCATACATCACTAACAACATCATGATAGAGATAGTTGTCAGTCCAAAAGTAATGTCATATTACCCCACTAAGCATCAATTGCATACATAAAGCATGATGAGAGCATGTACTTGTCACCAAGTCCCATGATCTCATTGTTGTAAGACCCTCAATCTCAATCCTATAACCAAAATGCTCAACGTAACATCCAAGTATCAAGAAGCAGCTCCCACCACTACTAGAACAAAAGTCAAATTCCAAACGAGTAAACAAAGCTCAAAAACATCGTGTGGAAGGCATCCATACATTCAAGTTCTGAGTAGCATACATCCGGGAGTGTTTGATCCAAGTAACTTTCAAAGCTCTTACTTGACCATTAAAGGACCGTACATAACAGTGAATGATGGCCAATGTCAAGATTCAAAGCTCCAATCTCAACTCAATAGCATTTTGGAAGCATAACCAAGCATGTAGGATCAATGGTATACCCCAGTGTAAGTGCTCGAGAACCATCAACAAGCAATAGGCATGAAGTTTCTCTCATAAAATAGCATTCATCCTTGCTTATTATAGTAGTAAAATCCTCTATAAAATTGAGCAAATGAATGCTCAAATTAGTCCAATGCCATCTCACATCAATGTCATCCCCCAAGTATTCGATATCAATACATACATACATGGGCATCTCGGGAAGAATATACATGCTTCAGACAATGAAGCAAAGCCTTCACAAACCTAAAAGCAGCATGTCTACTATTGTATACATCAGGAAACTGAAGTGTATGAGCTCAAATATCATGTTCAGTGTGCAATGTCAATGCCAAGGGTGCCTGAGATGATTACCCAAATGCGAAAGGCCACACGGGAGGTGGGAGAGGTGTCAAATCTAATAGTGAAAGGCTTGTCTAAATAGGCGCAAATACGTGCCTCAAATGTTGGCCTCAATAGATCTTGTGGCAATGCTCAATGGCCTCTAACAAGGCCCTAGATTAGGCTTGAAAAGGGGGGAAGAAGCTGAGAAGAAGATAGGGCTCAATGCATATCTCAAGGTATGCATTGAGAGAGAATCCATGGATGCCATTAAAACAATGAGTTGAAGATTTTCTCCACAAGTTGAAGCAATATCAGGTCAGAGACTCGAGCTCTCAAGGAAGATGGCTCCAATACTAGTTGAAGGGAGTGAGCTTGAAGTGGAAGCACGGAACAGAAGCAAGAGCTAATGTGGAAGGAGCAAGAGCAAGGGACACACACACACACACACATAAGATGTGGGAACTCCATCAGCCATAATGCATGACCAGCCTTCCCTTTATTCAAATGTCACTGAAAGAATAAAGAATAAAGTGACAATGATGGGCACCCACCACCTGCAATGTATAGCTGTGTAGGTAAATAATACACGATGTGGGTATTGCCAGTGTAACTAATACACGCGCAGTTAGGCACGTGCCTTTGCCCCGAACAGTCTCTTCTTGAGCAATCCAAAAACCCAACAAATATATCTTGTTTCTAGCCACTATTAGCTATCCAAACACCTCATTTGTACTACCTTATATCTCCACCTTTGAAGTACTTTAGATTTTCTATCATATCACCACCTTTGAGAAGCAATGCATGCTCTAGTGTGGGCTCTTTCAGCTAGTGTGGGATCTTTCATTTGGTGTGAGGGATCCCAAATCACTATTAGATGATGGAAAGTACATCTTCCTTAAAGACCAAAACAATACCTATTTTAACTATTTTTTATAGTAAAGTAGGCAATGATTAGCAACGTAGAAGAGAGTAAATGTTGATAATGAAGGTGTTCCTCCAATAGGACCCTAAACCTTCCAAATGCTTTACAAAATAATGCAACCTTTAGTTTGTTTGTCAACAAATCATGTTTTGTTGTTTGTACTACCTTATATCTCCTCCTTTGAAGTAATTTAAATTTTATGTCATATCCAATCACCTATGATTGTATACACGTATTGCTTGAGGTATAAACTTGCAATAAAAGAGGTTTGTGATACTAGGTACATAGCTATTTTTGGAAAAATCTAAACAATGTTGATGGTGCAATGTGAAGATTCTATAGCAGACTTTGATCATTTCATGTTGATGAAGTAGGACCTAATTGGAGAGACATAATGACTTTTTGGTAGTGAAGTAGATAATGTCATTGAAGGTGAGAGCAGTTGTGCTTCTTTCATTGGGAGCAATGTTTATTCAAGCAAAAAGACTCAAACATGTGAACCATGGTGCCTTTGACCCCCTACTAAGAGGTGCAAAACAAAAAATCGTTGTTCTTATAAGGAAATACTAGCATGCTAAGACTTGCCTCAAAATGTTGTCAAATTATAGCAATGGTTGAGATGGGGAGAAAATAGAATCAAACATTTTGTTAATCAACTAAATGTGAGTACCTATCTATTTGTTGTAAAAGAATGAGAAATATTTTGTTAACTTCTTTCGGCTTTGCTTTGGGACTCCTCTCAGAGTACTTAAGAAACAAAGAGCCCTTAAAAATGTTCATTAACATCAAAGACAAACTTTGTTGTGACTATCTATGCTAGTTAGTTGGCAAGTTAGGATGGTAAGAGAAGAATATCACTCTTTGACTTATCTCTTCTCCTTCTTCATCTTGTGTTGCTTTCTATATTCTTCTTAGCTTATCAAATTGTGCATTTCACACCATATAAGGTTCTTCGAACTATTTGGGCTACATGATATATGAAACGTGCATATACGCACATGTATGCATTTGCATATGCACATGATAGTTGGGAGATTTTGCAGTATTTTTTCCATAAAAAGCATGATGCATTTATTACATAGGGAACACAAAGCAAGTTTAATCATCCCCACATATACAAGGGCAGCATGTAGCTGCCATTTTTTGCATTTTTTTTGGTAGACAAATAAATAATGTTATTCCTTATAGCTTGAGAAGTTCTAAATGGCTAAATGTAGAGGTAAACTACACAAGATAGATCCTAGCATCTGCAAACATGAAAAGTTGTTTTACTCATACTAAAACAAAAAGAATTTTCTCCAAAGTCTAGAAAAAGGTAGTTGAGTAGTTGGCAAGGTGTTGCTCTATTATAATCTTTATTGAGTCCATTTTTAGCATTGGTGTGCTCATTTGATCATTATTTCTTATTTTCCTTATTTTATTTATGATGTGCCCATCCTTAAAACATTAGTAAATGATCTCATACCATAGAAAAATAAGAAAGCAAGCTACTGAAGGGACAAAAACTTGACAATATATCACTATACATTTAGTCTTTCTAATTGTTCCAAGGCGGTTTTGCATAGACAAACACAAGTTTTAAAGCTTATTATTATTGCTATATATTAAATATATAGATTGGCTTTTGGACATGTGAGAAGGTTTTACTTTGTAATGCTTAAAAGTATAATCAATTACTAAAGTCTAAAGCAATGTAGCACAATTAAACAACTCATAGAAATCAGCCAAAGCATTGTTTAGAATGACAATAACTTTAGCCAAAAAAAAAAAAAGCAACTTTGATCTATAAGCACTTGTGCATTGAGTTCTTCAACTTAGAATATAGACACCACTATATTGTATTATATTCTAGGCTGAATGCCATTGAGGCTTCAATAGAGCACTATAGCCTTGCATGACTAAGTCTTACTCTTATTATATGCATCTCACTTTCATGTGTCACAATATTAAATTGATTTTAATTACAAGGTTTGTTAATGGTGTCCCTATTTTGGTAAAGTATCCCTTGTATGAATTGAAGTTTTCAATACAAATTGTTTATAAGATACATTTTCTCTTGGTAATAAATCACACCATTACAATGTACTTTTTCTATACATGTATATTTATGTGTTTCCAAAGTCACATTTCAAAGATTGGTCAAGAGCTTTGTTAAGTGTGCACCTTCTCTTCTTATGCCTTATAAATAATCATTACAATAGCTTATCTTATGTGATTGATAATAGGGAAAGTTGTGCATACATCCTCTCACCAAATAAATTTATGTTGCTACACCTTTATTGGTTTGGGAAAGTAGTATTATTTTCCAAACATGCAAGTGATAATGTTATAGGAATCATGTAGTATACATGCCCCCCCTACACACCTTCCTAAATGGCACAATTTTTCAAAAGCTTGTGTAAGAAGCTTGTATCTTACATCACATATGATCTTCATAAGAGTTAAACCCTCAAATATTTAATGTTTACCTTGAAATATTATAGCAACTTTCAATCTGCAACATGTAGTAAGTGGATCAAAATATGTGCATACTCTGACAATTAGGCCTTGCCTTCTTTTACCATGTGCAAAAGTGTGAGGGACACACTTTATCCACACTTATGCACAATGCTTATAGGATATGTATTTTATGTAACATGTTTTAAAGCTAAAAACTCGACGAGAAAGCTTGTTTTGCCACAATATAAAATGCTATGGAATAAAGCAAACATAATGAAGTGCATTGTGCATGTAAAAACAATTTCAAATCAACATGTTTGGACTTCAAGATGTAATTATTGTTTTCTATTGACATCTCACATCTTTCAATAGTTTTTTTCTTCATCAATAATTTATATACACTTGAATGTTCTACAAAATTTATACCCTCAATGCACCCTTTATGACCCTCTCTTTCGTTGTCAAGTAAAGAAATTGTAAATTAAATAATTTTAAAGTAAGTGTCTCTTGTTTCTTCTTTTTGGAACTAGTTTTCATGCTTTCATGTTATCAAGGAAAAAGCATTAGGTGTTCCTTTTTAATGGTGTTTTGTATGCTATATTTGGAAATTGTCTATAATAGAGTATGACAAGAAGTCTCACTTATAAATTAACAATCAATGTTTACTTTTTTTTAAGGTTTAAAGAAGGATAGTTAGAGTTTGGCATAAAGTGTTGAGAGCAGCATGGCCGGTTATAACTAGGAGAGACATGGTCAATGGTGTGGCTACTAGTGAGGTGCTTTCCTTCCATGTCAATGAGTCTTCTTGCATGCATATAGCATGGATGAGTGTGAAACACTCTTTGCTTAGGGCTAGAGGCTCCTCAAGCTTTATTGCTTAAATGGCATGTCCAATCCCAAGGGATGGTAGTTAGACTAATGTGGTACATGTGCCATCATGTTGATATAATCCAAGTCAAAAGATAATTGCAAGAATATTTTTGACAACATAACATGAAAATAATCCTCTCAAGAGATGTAACAACGATTCTCCAAGATGTAACAACTTTCTCCTTATCATGGTTTAGTGAAATATGTGTGTGTTATTCGATAATTGGCATGTTCTTCTATTTTATGGGGAAAGGTAGGCCTATCAAAGGAGTTTGAAAGATGTTTTCAAGTAAGTTACCAAACACATGCTTCTCTACATTGTTCTAAGCTCATTGTTAAAGGATTATTCCTTACTCAATTTATTTCTAATGTAGAAAGAGAATGGAACTTGGGGAGCCTATTGGTCTAAAAAGGAAACTTGATTCATTCACTACATTGACTTAAAAAATTCTACCCTAATGCAATTCTCCTATATGATTGCTTGGTATGGTGTCCTTCCCTTTTTTTGATTGGCTGGAATGTAAGGTGCAAGATCTTGCTAAGTTACTTCAAAAGAGGTCCTTTATGTTCCTAGGGCTACATATGGCCTATTGCAAGCATGGCATACTGAGTGATAGAAGATAGCTCCTTAAGGTTTTGGAACCATGTAATGCCAATGGATTTGAAACCATTACTTGGATCTATTTTGCACACTTCTTAGTCTTGCGCAAGATCTACGAGAGGTCTAGTCATTTCATAAAAGATTGCTCTAGAACAATTGTGCTAATGATGATAAAGTTGAGGTTTTAGAGGGGTAAAAAAGGAAGACATGATGTAGATTGATCAAGCTCTAAAATCCCTAAAGTGGAAGCATGGACGACACCTTTAGCATCAACAAATTTGCCATAAGACAATAGCCTAGAATAGGCTAGGTCAAGAAACAATTGTAGAAAGGGCAATCATCTAGGGGTATTAATGATAATAAGAAAAACAAAGGTGAGGGCAAGGAGACTACTCAACCTAGTCCTAATTTGCAACTATCCTCTTGAAATGGTCCTAGCTAGCACATAAATCTCAAGGGTAGGAAGCCACTAGAGGATTGAAATTTATGATGATGATGACTATCAATATGATGATGCAAGGCTAGTTACAAACTTCAAAAATGGGTAGGGTATTAAGACAAATGCTATTGTTCCATAGAATAATGTGTGTATGCTCTACCAAGAAATAGGAGCATGTAGGAAGCTACTTAAGATGAGGAGGCCAAATGTTCTAGTTCTTCAGGATCGGTGTTGAAGCCTTGGATTGTTGGGGTGAGAATTATAAGATTTGTTGCTGCTGCTATGGCTTAGCGGCAAATGCTACACCGTCGTCCTTGTCAAAAGAAATCCCAAGTCATAACTTTTGTGGATGGAAGGATGCGAAGGTGTGCACAATGGCTATTAAAATTATGAATGATGGAGATGGTCTAGAGAGAATATAAGTTTATTCCCTCAATGTTTTTCCAGACCATGCTAGGCTTAGGGACTTTTTGAGCTCCACTCAAGATCCACCTTGCTAGTCAATGAGTAGAATATCACAATGAAAGTTGCATATTGCTTAAGCATCATTTTAGATGTTTCTTTAGAGTGGCTATTGAATAGGATGGTAGGACTTTCACTTGGGATAACCAACATGCTAACTTCAAATGTAAGTTTCCCAATTTGATTGAGCATACCTTTGTGACAAAGGTTGTTAGATTTCTTTGGGTGCTTCTAGTGTCCAACATACTTGACTCTAATCGTGTCCTATTAAGGCTTAATTTTTTTATGAACTTACCACTCATTATAGGATATATTCTTTAGGAAAGAGGTTCAAAAGAGGTGGGGCTACTTCTAACTAGATGTTTTTCTCTATTTATGACTAAGAAAATTACATGAATAGCATAATCTTTCAAGACAAAGTCTGTGGCAAAAGGAAGAAAAAGAAATGCTAAGATGAGATTTTGTGAGTAGGTTATCCTACAAGTGTTTGTCATTTATTTGTATTTGGCTATTTTAGACTCATTATGCCATTTGGAATGCTTTATGCTTTCTACAACACTTTTTCACATGCCCATAGTTAATGTAAAAGAAACACTTTGGTTTATCTTATGAGACTCATTCCAATCGTTTTCTTATTTCAATCCATTAAGCATTTTGGATATATGTTTCCATTGGTGTGGTTGTTTCTATACTTGTTATTGATGTTGATAGGGTGTTGTATGATGCACTTCTTACTTTCACACATGTTGTGCTATTTGGATTGCCTTATGAACATTTTTTCAACCTTGATCTTGAACTCTTCTTGCTACATCAAGATGTAATCTTGACCATAGGAAGAATAATTTCATTGCCTTTGTTCTAAGGCTCTGCTCATAGGAGTAATTGATTCAATTTGACTATAAATTGTGCCACCTAATCTTTTGGTCATTACTTGAGTTCTTGGATTTGTTTTAATGCTATTATGTAATATTTTGGTGGGTGAATTTTTGGATCAATTATTTTTTTATACATTGCCAATCTCTCTTGACATGGTCTTCTTGTTGCAAGAACCATGCTTTTGTGGTTCTTCTAGCAATGTGTGCATCTCAAGTGCTTGTCTTTCATTCAAATATTGATGGTAACTTAATACATTTTTGAAATGATAAATCCATATCAATATATCCTCACCTAGAAGAGCAGACAAGGATTTTGGATGGATCTTAGTCCCTATTTCTTTGTGTTTGACCTTAATTTGTCATAAAATTAATTAGAGATTAGTTTGTGTGATATACTCGTATCCTGACATTTACGATTGCATTTACTGGGGAATCTCATAGAAATTTTTGTTTTATGATACGCACAACATTACCATATGTTGTTGAGGCTAGAGTTTGACTTGGAGATGTTGGTGTGCTCATCTTTGTGGAAGAAGCCCCACATCTCCACTAGACATATATAATATCCACTTATCTACATGGCAAATCAAAGACTAAAAAAGAGTGGAGAGAAAAGAATCCATTGCTTCATTATTTAAACTAGAATGAATGCCAATTGAGTACAACTGGAGTTATTGTTAGTCCCAAAGTAGAAAGGTGAGGAGAAAGGATGAGAGAGAGAGAGAGAGAGAGGAAAAGAGTTTTACACGAATAGGCCAAGAGGAGGATGCGGAATGTTGCTACGGAATACAAGGGTTGAGTTGAGGTATGTTTCTTCCCATCTTTGTGCTTCTCCTTGCTAGTTTTTCACATCTCCCTTCTTATGCTTCTCTACCCTCTTTTCTATGTGCCTTCCTCACTCCTTGTCTCCTTCCTCCTACTTCATAAACTTATTCTCCTTGTTGTCTAGTGTTGACCACTGATAGGTAGGCTATTCTTGGCTAGCTCCTCACACATCCTCTAGAGATAATAATATATATAATAATTTAAAAATCTAAAAAATACCAAAAAACAAATGAAGAAAATTAGTTTTTAAAACATTAGATGAAAATGAAGTGAATAAGAAGACAAAGTAAGAGCTCTAGTTTCATAAGAGCGTTCAATTGGGTAAAGCTCACATGTAAGAGTTCACACATGCTCTGTTAATAGTCGTGGTCAAAATGCTTTGCATATCAAACCACAAAAAAGTGTGCTTGCACATCAAACCAATGCTTGCATATCAACACTAGAATG
Organism: Lygodium microphyllum; assembly: GCF_053477565.2. Classification (NCBI taxonomy): domain Eukaryota; kingdom Viridiplantae; phylum Streptophyta; class Polypodiopsida; order Schizaeales; family Lygodiaceae; genus Lygodium; species Lygodium microphyllum. Next base: position 103,568,825 of record NC_141149.1, on the reverse strand, counting down.
GAAAGTGCATCTCAAGAAATGTGCATTTTTTTATTTTATCAATAACCTTTTAGGAGGGAAGAAATATTTCATCTTGTAATTTAATCTTAGGTTATTTTCTCTCATAGTTGATACTAGCTTTGCATGATGGCTTCCTATAATTGCTTTTGCATTCCTAAGCAAGAAGTCTCCACTTTCAAAACACTTTTCAACTATATCTCTATATAAATACATTTTCTTGGTATTTCATTTGTTAGGTGACTACTAATGTATATTCTTCAGATTATTTTCATGCTTAAATTGAACTTGCCTTTAACACATCAATGGCTAATTGAGCACCCTATGGAGACCCTATATATGTAGATCAAATGTTAATTGTATACAACAATGATAGCTAGTTGAAGATTCCTTGTAGCTACCCATGCTTAAGAGTTATTTTGACACTTAAAAACCTTAAGCATCTAAAGACCCTTACCAATTTCAACAAAAAAAGGAGCGCCCTTTAAGCCACCCTAGCATCATGGCCAATAACATCTTGCCAAAGATTTAGTGTTGTTTATAGCAAGGATCTACAATGGTGGTCAATCCAACCCCTAAGGGATTGCCAAGATTGAGGAGTTTTGTAGACCAAGAATTTAGGCTCAACATATTTATCAAGAGATGAGTTGCTAGCCAAATTACTACACCAAGCCATCATATTATTCCGATCACTAAGTCCCATTATCCCAATGATCCCACTTGATCTACAATCTCAATCTAACTCAATGGAATAAAGACTCCATTCATGATAGACCCACCCCACCCAAAATCTCTCAAAAAGTAACATTGGTAGACCAAGCTATCATATTCCTTGATCGCACCCTCTCCCTCAGTCCCAAACCCACCCACTACAACCCACATCATCAAGAAATGTGTAACATGAACCAAAGGCATCATCCCCCACTCAACCTCATCTTAAATCCCTTTTCTTGTTGACACATGTTTTGTTGGTCTTAAATATTTTCTATTTCATCAATCCAATAATTTAGTGGGACCATACCACTACTTCTCATCATGGTAATTTTCTAATTCCAAACCATTACAATTTCCATTTTCTCATCACAAAGTAGCCATCCTCTATGCATGCATGCGTGTTTGTGTATGCATGCTTGCACACGAGTTTAGTAATCTCATCCACTTGCAAGAGGTTTCCATATGTAGAACTTGAAATTTAGACTTTTATGTTCATAAAGAAATTGAAATTCTCCAAGCTAAAATGTGCTTTTTTATCTTCATACTTGATATTTCACTTTTTTGACCTCATTTTAGGCTCCCTTCATCATCTCCACTTCACCTCTTATGCAAGATTATATGAGATTTCTTCAATTTATTATCACATAGTGTTCATTTGTTAAAACTCATTCTAGAACAATGCTTAATATGTGGACTTAGCTTTTCAAGCCTCTATCAAAAAACAACACTCAACATTCAAATGCCTTTCTATGTAGGGATTTTGGTGCTATTAATGATTATGATAACAATATTTGCCATCACTCTTAAATAATACCTATTTTCACTCCAATGTTAGAGGGTCGCATTGGAAACTACCATGCATGTTTCACTGTACTAGAAACAAGAACATTAACCCACATGGGTACATCATCAATATTCCCAGAAGTGTACAAAAGCCACATTTAAGGCCATTTCCTCAAACATAGTTTATCTTTAGCATTTGACATGGTAAAATCAATCAATCTTTGTACTATGTTGATTGGATTACACTAGTGACTTAACTTAATTTACCTCCGAAAATTGGTTGCATGGTAAATGATGGTCATTTTCATCACTACTATGTTATGTATGGCTAGCAATGGTGTGCATGCCTTGCAATTAGATGTGTGTGGACATTTTCATCATGAATGTAAGGCAAGGAGCTCTTTAACTATAATACCAATTGTCATTTCTAAGGAACTTTAATCACATTGTATTTATGTTCTTAATAGTTGAAAAATAAGTTATCTAGTGCAAACATTGTAAAATAATGCCCTTTGTAATTGCAATGAACTTGGTGTTAATGATATTAGAAACCACATATCAAGATTATGTTAGGGATATCATCCTCAATTGTGACTTATTTAGTCTTTTTTGATATGTGTAGATTTTTTGTAGATCTCTAATAGTGTTTATCATTAGTATGGGTTTTCAATATAGTAGTAAGAAAACCACATTTGTACTATCTTGGCATGCACATCAAATTCATACAAACAAGTAATTTACCTGAAAAAGTGTTGCTTGGGCATGTAGGAGGCAAAACCTTTGGCTTCCCTTACACTAATGGACTCGTTGTCTATAAAGAAGTTTGGAATATAAACATCCATTGATATTTGAGAACCTCAAAAAACCGTACTTGTCTAAGCGGTAAATTAGTACTATTCACAATAATTTCCAAGAGCCACATCTACTACCGTAAGCAAGGAAGAGGTCAACCATGACAAGCTACACCAAGGGATTGTTGTTAGTTGTGATCAAATGGAGCATTAAGATTTAAGCAACAAGTGACCTTTATATTCTCTTAAGCACCTACTAATTAGCTATGAAAATGACTTCAAATGTACAAATCTGGCATTTCTTAGTATGGGGAAACAAGACAAGAAAATAGTATATGCATACTTTCTATGTTATATTTGCAAGCTTTGTGTACCTCCTTGAACTCCCTGATAAGTAAGGTCCTCCATTGTGGATCTCTAAACAAAATTTGGAAGGGCAACTTGAAGTCCCCACTCGATAAGTTCTCCACATGCTAAAAGACCAAATGAAAGAAAAAACAATATATTAGGCTCCAAGCTTATCTTGAGACATTTCCCCAAAAGATCTAAGAATCTCGAGTGGCATTTCTAAAAGAAGTAATGCCTTTCTATCCTATAAAGCATACAATTATCTTACATATACATTTGCCTTTCCCAATCCAAGTTTGCTCTCAAGTCATCTCTTTTCCACATCAAGGGCTAACAAGACTAACTAAACATTTTGAAAGTCCCCCAAGTAAAATCAACCTCACTCACATTTGATGCTCACCCTTGCTTTCTAAACCTTGAGAAATGGTCACTCGTTCACCACATGACACTACTTTAAACTATACCAAGTGTTGCAAGCAATTGTGAGGCAAGCCACACCTCCATGCTTGTCCATGCACCGGACAGAATTGATAAAAATTTTGCCCTTAAATAGAAGAGTGACAATTGAAAAAAATGGAGGTAAGTTGGTGCAATGAAAAGTATGCTTAGGATTTGCCCTTCAAAAGATGATAACATAGGGCTATCCTTGAAAACAAAGGGCTGATTGTGACCACCGTCTTCCAGTCCCCCCACCAAGTGTGATTGCAGGTTTCCATGGCTCACGTTGAACCATATTAGACTAATAAACCAAGGCTAGGGTCTATACCATCCATCGATTCTAAGACGACCTCGCTGCTGAAACGGGGCAGCTCGTGCAGGCTTGCTTAGGTGAAACCAAAGAGAAGTTCAAAGAGGTCTGGTTAGAGATATTACATCCAAATCTTGATGGCAAGGGGCAAGCGGATCGAGTTATGCTTTTCCCAAAAAAAAAAAAAAAAAGAACAGGGGGCCACATCACATCCATCTTCATTGGTGCGGGGGTATAGGGGGTGAGAGGCCCCTGCAGAAGTGCAAGGGAATGTTATGACTACAATGTGGACAAGGTCAGAAAACAATTTTGGGTGGGGGGCCGTGACCAAGGAGGTAAAGAAGGAAGGAAGCTGGGGGGAGTCTGAGTGTGAGTCGAGACTGTGAGACTTCCTTTTTACAGTTTGAGAGGGGGAGCGCACGTGGGATGTGCACGTGCGAGGGAGGACGTTAGGAGGATCTGTGCTTGGCGGAGCCAAGGGTGAGCTCAAGGTCCTGAGGGGAGAGGTGGGGAGGGCAGTCTTCTTCGTGGATGTGCTCGCCCTCCCAAGCCTTCACAGCCCCCCCTCCTTCGCCTGCTGGTCTGCTGCAGGACTCCGATGATGCCACCTCCCGCTGGCCGCCAGCGTCCTGCTGGAGGCCCCCGCCTCCGCCTCCGCCTGTGCACACGCTAGCCGCAGGCGACACATAAGAGTACCCGGGGCGCCACATGGGGATCTGCGCCTCCTGCCCGCCCTGCGCCACCCACATTCCCGCTGCTGCGGCGGCCGCCCCGCCGTTTGCGGCGCCCCGGTACTGGAAATCCAGCCCCGCCGCGGCGGAGGCCTGCTCCGGAGGAGCTGATCTGCAGTGCTCCGCGACCGCAGGGCGCAGCAGCGGCGACGCCGGGCACGACGCCGCCGCCGACAGCATCGAGTTCTGCTGCGACCACGCGTTCAGCAGCGCGGTGGCCGCGCAGTCGGGCACCTCGGTGCTCATCCGGCCGCTGCTGCTGAGGGTGCTGTCCCACTCCGGCTTCGCGCGCGGCGTCCTGGCCGTCGGAGAGCTCAACGGCGGCGTCACAGGCGCGCTGTACGACCCGCCGCCGTACCTCATCAGCTGTCCGGCCGTCGTGGACAAGCCCTTCAGCCACGGTATCAACCCTGGTCCGGGCCCCGCGGCCTCGCCAGCGTAGGAACGCACGGGACTCGGACAAGCCGATGACGCCGGGCTCGGGTAGGACGACGAGGCCGGGCTCAGAAACGGGGATGGCGTGCACGCCTCTGGGATGCGCTCCGGAGGCTTGGTCCCCTGCACCATAGGAACACCCGCCAACGGCAGTTAGCCACCACACCACCATTTCTCACACGGACTCGGTCATACACGGCCGCAAGAGGCGGTTCCCACCATGCGTTTGCGCGGTGTGTCTTACCTTGCGGTAGGTGAGGCCGTCCTCCTCCACCACCCAGCCTGCTTCGTTGCAGAGGGCCTTGAGCACCTCGTTGTTGTCGCAGTGCTTGGGGAGCTTGTAGTTGCCGTACATGCGCAGCCCGGTGTAGATCTTGGCCGCGATGGCGCGCCGCCGCCGCTCACGCCGCTTGTTGTTCTCGCGCTCCTTCCAGGTAGGCATGCGTGTACCTGAAGTCATGGTTTAATGGCGCAGATCGGAAACACAAGTAGAGAGACAGACACTCACAGACACAGACACAGACACAAATAGAGAGAGAGAGAGAGAGAGATCTCACACAGGTAGGGAAGGCCAAAGGAAGAGGAGGAAGCACAGAGGGGGAGAGAGAGAGAGAGAGAGAGAGAGAGAGCGTGTGTGTGTGTGTGTGTGACAGAGACAGAGAGAGAGAGAGAGAGAGAGAGAGAGAGAGAGAGAAGCTGGTGTGGAAGATACTGCAGCGTGCGTGAGGGCAATGCGGAAGTTAGTTGCAAAGGTGTTGATAACGTGGAAGACTGTGTCCAAAGCAAACCCTTGCTCTTCTCTTCTCTCTAGTATACTGTTTTGTGTGTGTGTGTATCTCTGCTTAGGGACTCGGGGGACAGAGAGAGAGAGAGAGAGAGAGAGAGGCGAAGGAGGGAGGGAGAGGGGAGTTCTAAAATCCTTCCCGGGAAACCATCCCCAGCAGTGTCAGCCTTCCACACGTGTGCCTTTTGTCTTAAACCATGGGACCCGTATTTCCACACGTGACTCGACTTGCAGAGGTTCATGGCATCCATGATCCCAGCCTTCACTTTTCTAATGAGATGAGATGGATCCACGGTCCACTTTGAGGATTTTGTGCAACACCTACGCCGGATCCTCCCATATCTCCCCAATTTCTTATTGGCAATTGCTCCACCTTTAGCTCTAAGCCTTCAGCTCAAGTAATAATAAGTAGCCTCCATCCAGAGGCAGCTTAGTTGGTTGGGCGGGTGTGTGCCTTGTGATAGGTCCTCACATCGAATCCCACAACTAGGTGGTTCTGGAGGTGTTGCACCTTCAAGAGTAACATCGGGGTGATTGCGTAGACTCTGAAAGGGCAAAAAAAGACATGTTAACCCAAAAAAAGAAATAAGGAGGCACCCCAATCCTAGGGATTTCCATTAGCCTAAATCACTTTTTTCTTCGTGTTCTTGGAAACTCATAACTAACATTACATATTTCTAAGAAGGTAAGTTTCATTCTCAAACCTTACTAAGAAAGCTTTTGATAGCTTGAGCTAGCTGTACAATGAAGCAAGCCCATCAAACCTCAGCGTTAAGTTTCTTTGTAAAGGCACTTGTCTTGTGTTGATGATTAAATGTACAGGCAAAGAAGCATGTAATAGGTTAAAACATCTCAATGGTAGACTTTGAGATATAATTTTCTTCATCTAGTAAACTTTTGAAAATTGAGCATATAAATTTATGTTTGGCTTTTCATTCTAATAATGTGGGACTCACTTATGTAGCTTAGCTTTCACAATGAATCATCTCGAGTAGCTTAGAAGTATCTATGCCATCAACGAGTAAGGTAATTGTAAAAATATATGTATTGGTGAAAGGTATGATCTCTAGCCTACTTCAATAAGGTCAGCACAAGACCAAAGTTGATTCCCATGTAAATGAATAAGCATGTCATGTATATGACATCTTTATAAAGTAATTTATTTATATCAATGGAACTATTATTTGTGGAAAGTACGTGGTATTCTCAAAAGTTAAGTTTATGATAATGAAGCTTTTCTATTAAAGGGGTAAATTGAACATTTACAATACCATTGAGGATAAAACTAGATACACCATATGTCTATTGCATCTTAAAAGATGGAAGAGTTTATGAGTTCTCTTATACCCTAGCTAACATATGATAGGTTATTTTTAAAGACTTGGGCTTGTTCTCTTAGGCCTTTCAGTACAACCAAATTTCTCCTTGAGGCTTCAATTTATGTAGTTGAAAGGTTTTGATTTGGCTTCAAATATCCTCAAGTTTTTCCATTTCCTAGCATACTTCTAATTTACAACTCTACTTCTTTACACATGTCACTCTTTATTGTTGAAATGTTAGTGTTAGTCACTTTGGAATTGTTAAGATGGCAATAGTACTTCATGTCTAGTTGGATGTTGGCAAACAAGTTACAAATGCATGAATATTACTTTTGCTAGCAAGCTCGACATGCATCTTACAAAACGTTGACATGCATGAGAACAAGGAATAAAGCAAGTGAGAAAGTGACAATGCCACACACACACACACACACACACACACACACACACACACACACACACACACACACACACACACACATCCTATGTCTCACCTAAGTATCTCGCATCTTGTAATGCACCTAGAATGTGAAAGACATGCACTCTAACATTCTTGTTTCTCTCTAAACCAAACTTGGCATATGAAATGCTTAGTTTCAACTTGAGGAAGGTGAAACAAGAATAAATTGCTATGGTAATTAAGATGTGCAACGATACAAACCTTGAGCTTCCATTACCAGCTTGCAACTTGATCTTCTTTGCAAGTTATGCAATAAACCAATTTGAGATGCCTTGACCTCTATCTATCAAAGGCATATTTTCTACAAATGATCACATGCCTCCCTTCTACATGTTATCAGTTGAAAAATGTATATTTTCTGTAATGCACCAGGTAATCCAAAACAATTCATTAATGGGGTGTAACATGACAAAGCCCATGCTAAAGTGTAGATGAATGACTTTATGGGTGAGGATAGAGCAAATCATATATTTTTCTTGGCGATGATTTTATTATACACTACCAAATTTTGGGTGAGGCGATTGTCATGCATGTAAGGAGGTGCTATTTTGTCCATGTTATGCTTGGGTCCCTCTCTTTGCACTTGGCAAAGACTCTCTTGTTTTGTTGGATGACTTTCTATTGCCTTGAAATTATGTTATTGAATGAGATCTTGTATGTCCATCCAATACCAGCACTTTTGGGTCATATCCATTTTCTTGAGATGCACTTCTTTTTGCAGGAAGGGAGATAAAAGTTTGTGATAACTTGGATATGACATAGATTTTTCACTCATATTTGTTAAGTGCCCTAGTGAGCTACTTACTGGGCAAAACTTTCAATTCTAATGTGCAAACTTTCAATTTAATGAAAGTTTCATTCATCGTTGCTTTTGTAGTGTCCTTGTATTGCATAGCATGTACACTTGTCCATCACATGCCTCGATGTCAAATATTTCACTGATAGTGAAATGGTCATTGTGCCAGGTCTAGGGGTACCAAAATTAGAGAGGATTTTAATAAAAATTTTAATCCCATTTGTCATTTTGGTGCTAGCTACAATAATTATGAATCTTCTTCCCAATCTAGCATGAGTGCCTTTGTTTTCTCCTCACTTATTTACTGGCCCTAAAAGTGTAGAGAACTCTTCATACACTGGCATTATCTTCTCAATGATGTGGATTCAAACTTGACTATATCAGAATTGTCATCTACGAACAATTGTGCAGCCAAAAATTGACCATTAGAAAGTGGGAGACCATAGATAGTTCCACCTTGTGCCTTATAATCAATATGATCTAAAAGGGGTTATGCTACCAAAGAAATAGCAATGAGGACAAGAAACAACCTATCTAATTGGCATTTTCAACTCAAATGCTTCTAAAAAAATAGGCATAAATCCCTATAACATCAAAAGAATTTGTGAACAAGGCATTAACCAATTTGCAAAACACTTTACTAAAACCACACCATTGCAAAACATCCTTGATGAATTGCCAAGCTGATTTAATCGCATGCCTTATCCAATCGATGTTTATGAGGTAGTTTCCCCACATTCATGCATGGCTGATCAAAGCTTAGTAGAGTAGGTCCAAATCTACATCATGGATCCTCTTGGATTGGATGAATGTATACTACTTTCCATGCATAATGTGTAGGATCACAAACTTAATTTGCAGAGCCATGGTCTTGAGAACCAACTTGTAAAGCACATTTGTTATAGTGAGGGGATGGCAGTGATGTGCTTTGCTGCATTTTTCCTCTTTAGGTGACTTTGATTAGACCTTGATTTTTCTCTTTGGGATTTTTCCCTTTTCTCTAATGTGGTTTGCCATGGCACAGACCTGAGGTGCACATACATCCCACATAGCTACCAATGCTTCTGTAGGAATGCCATCTGATCTAGGTGTTTTACCTCTCTTCATTTTCCCTGATGTGAACCTACCCTCTTCTTCACTAAAAGGCATGTCCAAAAGGAATCCAATTTTAGGGTTGATGCATACCTTGGTTGGGCCAAAGAAATCTATGAGCCTCCGATAATAATCCTCTACTCACTCTCACGAACAATCCCCACAATCCATGACAAGTGACCAATAAATACTTTAGCAATCTCCTCTTCATTTCTAAAGACCTTTCCTTCTATATCTTCTATGGCCACCATGGTGTCTCTCCTCTATTTATTCTTTAGTGATTTGAAGAAATACTAGTTATTTGACTCCCCTAGTCTCATATTCTATGCTCTCAATTATATTTTACAAGTTGAAATCTGATCATCTAGCCACATCTTGATGTAACTTTTATTGTTTTGTAATAGACACTGAATATGAACATCATCATTAGGATTGTGAAGAATGCAATAAAAAATATTACTCTTGAATTGAAGAACTGCATCGATATTTTCCCATTCTCTAGTAACTTGAGATCTTCCATGCTCTTTGCAAACTACACTTATGGCTTGGATACAACGACTCCACTCCTTCTTAGGGCCACCATCCTTTGTGGCACTATTTTGCTATGTTGATTTCATGTGATCAATGAAGCTAGAGTTCTACAAGAAGAATGTATTAAATGTGAATGGTGTGGGACCCTTAAAAGTCTTACACATTTATTCTTACACGTCATCATTAACCAATGATGCTTTGAATTTGAGTACTCAGTGAGTATTGAGAATTTAACATTTGGGGACACCTATTATGCCTTATTCCCTAAATAGAACCTATCAAACCAAGTTCCCACCAAGTGTCACTCACTCTCATATGTGCCATGTGAATTCCCTTTTGGTGGTTGATTTCCCATGGCTTATGTCCATTCTTTTGGTCACAAGCATTTGATTCTCCTTAGTGCTCACACTCGCACCTCTGTCTCAATGATTTTTACCTTTCTTTTGATTTATCTATCTACCACTCTAATAAATCCATACCCAACCCCTTTAGGATGGATCTTACCTCCACCTTGGAGGGACGAGGCCCTTCTTGAAGGGAACATACTCTTGAAATTCCTTTCCTTTGTCACACTACCCTCATGGTATTCTTATCCTCCTCCTCCTTCCTCTCCTTACCGATTTCACATTTCTACCCGAGTTTCTTTGGGCAATTCTTGACAAAATGCCCAAACATCATGACAAAAGTAACATGCATCAATAATTTGTGATAACTTAACTTCACATACAATCTCAATGCCTCTACCATCTTGGATCTCAAGAATCTTAGGGTGTTTGTTGTGTATGTCCCATAGGATGCACACCTTCCTGCTCCTTTAGGATTATGGGGAAGTGGGGGAACATACAACACCTTCCTAGTGTAGAAGTAACTATTCTAACTTCACCTTCCAAAAATGTGTGTGGTTCAATGGGAAATGATGTCCACATTAGGCATTCAACGAGCAAGAAATCTTGTGATGAGAATGTGTTATCCCAATAATGCAGGTGAAAATCCTTTACCAATTAACTTTTAGGAGATGAGGCCACAATATGCTTGATAAATACTAATAACCACGTGTTAAACTCATATGGTCCTTCCCCATGAAATAACATAGGATTCTTGCGGTAGCAAAGTCATAATACCTTGAACACGAAGACTCTACAGGTAGAGAAATGTTTGTAATATCCATTGGCTTATGCCTAGCTTGATTAATCTTATGCATGTCGACCACCATGGCAAGAGCCACCACTTGCAAATCAAAGCTTTTTGTATTCTTGTGAGTTGCATAAGACGCTATCTCCATGCTTGCATTTTCATTGGTCCGCTAAAACTTGCTCTCTATACTAGCACCCTAAGTTTGTTCCATGCATGCTCTCTTCTTGGACATGTAGGCCTAAGAGCATGTAGGTGGCAGTGGCCTCACATGATAGACAAATGGTTCCCACCAAGAACTCTAAGAGTTTGTAGTTAGAATAAGGAATGGATATAAGACATTAGAGTATGTTACACATATCAAAAAATCTTTCGACCACCTTTCTCAATAAGCTTCTTTGATAGCTTGCCTTGAAAATTATTTTCCTTTCGAGGACTCAATCATATGTAAAGTTAGTTTATCAATAATATGTAAATTAGTTCATGTTTCTAAGGTTTGCATCAAGGATTGACAATTCTCAAGGGAAATGAGAATTTTGTATCTAAAGCTTCCATTATGGTAGTGAAATAATTTTGCTCCACACAAACAAATGCCTAGATGTATAAGATATCAAAGAATCTGAATCATCATACTTTTGATCCATGGCACTACTAATAGTAGCCACACCCAAAGCATCCATACACACATCATATTCCAATCTATAGGCTTCACTATTAGGATCATTGACAACATTATGTTTATGTCTCCCACAAAGGCCATATCATCTACCTATCTAGAGTAACATTACACATTTGAGTATAAAAACTAGGTACTATACTTGTTATGCCAATATATTGTCCACATAAATCCTTGGTTTTGGTTAGTACATGGGTAGCATCAATAGTTTCTATCTAGGTTGGGTTGGGAATGATGCCCTCTTGAAAATATTGATCCAACTTGTAAATGCATAATTTGGAATATTCAAATTACATTTGAGCAAGAAAAGCTTCAAATGCCACAAATGGTCCACCACTACCCAAAAAACATTGAAAGCATCTTAGAAAGCCTACATCAACTTCACTAGATAAGGACCAAAGATATTTGCAAAACTTCAAAGGAGCCCATCCTTCAATGCAAGCAAATACTCCCTATTGGGTAATAAGGTTGGTTCTATTTCAAGGCATTGATAGCTTGATCTTTCAATAGAAACATAAACCCAATTATGTATGCAAAGGCTATTTAGAAATTTAGGTCTTATCTCAACCACATCCATTTAGCAACATATGATCAATAGTCCCATTCAAAGTCCTTTAGCCCACAAAGTTAGAGGTATTATTCTAGACCAACCATAGATAATCAATCTATAATATGTTCTAGTTTCATAAATCCAACTATCAACAACTTATCCTACTTCATAAGTGTCACAAAATCTGCATCTTCATCACCATCTCCATGTTTATTTGGAATTTTATCACTTTTTAAGTTAGTGCGATGTTGGTTAAAAGTAAGAATTGATGTTAATATGTTTTGAGTCCACTTCTAGTACATTTTAGAGTTAAGAGTGTACAAGTGAGCACCCTTTTTAACATATCTTGTTGTGACATATTACTCTTATTCATTGTTCATTTCTAACTATAAAAGCACACATACAACCATGCTTTCCCATTTGATTCACAGAAACTAAGGCTCTTAACTATCTAAAGTCTATGCTACCATTTAGTGATATCTAAGCATTTTGAATCATTTCAAAATAATTTCATTAATAAATGGCATGAATCTTTTTCCCTATGGATTTTTTTTGGGGCCATGTAGGATGATTGTTCTTGCTTGGTGATGTTCCCCCCCGCCCCCCACATGTGGGTGGTTCTCGCTTAGGATGAATGATGTGTGCATGTGCATGCATGGGATGTGCATGCATGCACACACACATAGTGACTATATAGTCATGGATTACTGTGATTTGCAAGCTCCCTCTCCTGGATGGGTCATAGATGCATGCCCAACTATTTGTAGATGATAATTCCAACATCTGACAAGCTAAGAAAGACAATGTTGCTAAACTACTCAATGTCTACAATTAGTATGCTTTGGAGTTGCAATCAATAAGGTGAAAATAAAACTCCTATACATAAGAAAAGATGGAACCCCCTATGGATTATGTAGTCTAAATTCACACTAATAAGAGTTGGTGATGTCTTTAGCTTTCCAAGTTGTACATTGGTATTGGGGGTGACAATGACATAGAAGATGCAATGAAATATTAAGTCAAATTTGTCATAAGATATTCAAATGTGAGGTGTTCACCTCTTGGTTTTGAAAATAACTTAATGATGATAGATGGAGTACTTTCCCTTGCATTAATATTTGTTACTACAGCTACACCTTTCTCAAAGAAATAGTGGGACAAAGTTGAGAAGATGCAAAGAGATTCCTATGGAGCTATGGCACAACACATAGGTGGCATTCTATCTCTTGGGAGGTGGTTATATAGCAAGAAAAAGAGGTGGTCTAGGACTAGGAAGATAAGGTGGGCAATAGGATGTAAAATATTGATAGCATGCCTATCCCCACTATAAAGGCTTTGGTAAGTCAATGGAGAGAGGTAATAAAAGGATTCTAATGATAGTAGGATAGGTGAGTTTGTGTTACAAATTACAATAGAGTGTGTGGTCATTCTCTAAAGCTTACTTTGAGTCCTATGTAAAACTACTATCAATTAATATTCAAGAATTGTAGTTCTGAGATAGCCATCTTCAAAGTACATGAGAAAAAATAATGTCTTTAGAATTGCCTTCAAGCACTTAACGAAGTGTTAGGAAGGGTTTTGGCTTATGCTTGCCCATCCTAATGATGTAAATATATGTGAATGATATTTACTATCTACTATACATTTGATCTAGAAATTAATACTTCTTAGCTTTAACATTATTGCTAAAGTAGATTATCTAGAACTGCATTGTTTCCTAACTCCACAACTGTTTTTGAGTAAGGATATTAGTGAATGCAAACATGCAAAAGTTTGATGTATCATACATCAATAAAAGAAGGGTACAAAAAGTAAAAATTTTGTAACAATATTAATGAATCTCACTTTCCCCAAACGTTATAATTTTAAGGAAAGAAATTGATGGTTTTTTATAATACTCTCATGACTTTTAAGGTAATTATCCTCTTTGAGTGAATGCATCTAGATTGTAGTTTAATGTCAACAATTAAAATATTAAATAGTAATTACTTATCTACATATTTGCTCTAGTGGATATAGTAAATTAATCAAAGGTTACATATTATTGCTTGATTTGCTTTAAATGACTCCTCTGTCCATCTCCAAGGGTGTATAACATAGGCAATACCAATAGATTTATTTATTTTTTAAAATCATCATGATATATGATAGGTGAACATTCCATTTTGCTAGGATTTTCCATTCCACCTCCACTGATTGATGATGGCATATGCATAATAGTAGCTAAAGCATGAAATTAGTACAATGTTAGTGCTTGAGTGGCTCATTGATGCTCTAAATAGGGTAGATAAAATGTGAAATTAAGACCTATGCCCCTAAATTTTGAGTGATTGATAACTATGTTCAAATGCTTAAAAGATATGATATAGTTCTCCTAGTAACACATTGTTTATGGCTATATATAGGTATGCCATACACTAACTAACATTATGGTTATAGAAGAATAGATTTGAATGATTAATGCATTTCAACGATAAAAGACAATACATCTATGTATAGCATGGATATTTGAGAGCCGAAATAGTGTCATATATGTAAACGATTAGAGGAGAACACTAAAGTGAAGATAATTCAAGAATGTTTGACATATTTCTTAGGAAAATGCAAATAGTTAACCCTCATAACATGGATAATCATGACATCTTGGGGATCTTTACATATGCAAATTCCAACATTGGTATATTAATCTCTAATCTAACGTTCAATGTTGGGTACATGAATGCATGGCTCGCAAAGCTTGCAATAGTGATGGGGATTGTCCACTCTTCACAAATTAGCTCAATCCTTTGCATCTACATGTACTGTTATCAAATATTTAATGCTTAACGGATGCACATATAGCTCCTAAAACTTGCAACAATTATCAAGGATTGTCCATGTTTTCTAAAAATGTCTTGGATTTTTGTATGTAGTACACTCTATAACATTTTTACCTATTGGTTCCTTTCTTTGAGTTGATCTTGAAGCAATTAAAAGCTGATAAATTGTAAGCAGGCAATTGAGTGACATAGAACCTAGGAAATTGTAAGAAGACAATCAAGTGACTTATAAGCTAGATAGACTTAAAGCAAATCTTGAAGGAGTTGGAGGCTTAATATTACAAAGCCTACATGCACACATCCACAAACATTAGAGAAGCATTAAGTATGCAACAATAAAAGAAGCAATTATGCATCAAGAGAACACATCTACAAGAGGAAGAATTGATGAGAACAAATAATCAAGAGATTCAAGTGAAACCTTTGAAAGCATGCCCTTCGCAACAACCATTAACCAAAGTGCTCCTTTGTTGGTAAAATAGAAGAAATTACACCATCCACATTCCCTTGCTCACGAATCATCAAGCTTAACCTTACCATTGGAAATTGTAAGTATATATTTTTGCTATTTTTGTAGTCATCCACGTGATCCTTTTTTAAAAAACATTCTGTTCGGACTCCTTTATATGAAGGCTTTCTCTAACCTTCAATAAATTGTCATTTCCTTTAGTGATCCACGTGAGCCTAAAATAAATATAATTTACAACAAAGATGGCTATGGCACCATTTGGATTGTATTTATGGACCATCCACATAAAGCTTATTTAGCCTTTTTTAAAAGCTTCTATATGCGATGCATGTATCAAAGGATTTTCCTAAGATTTATATTCTAGGGTTGGATCACATAATAGATGCCATGTAGGATAGGAAGTAGATTTAGGAAGTTCTTTAAATATAGATTGTAACTATTGGGGATAGATAATTGTGTAGCTCCTAAAACTTGTAATATTTGTGGGGATTCTCCACTCTTCCCAATTTAGCTTGAATATTTGCATCCACATGTTCTCTTCTCAAATGTCTAATGCTTAATGGATGCACACAGCTCCTAAAATTTGCAATAATTGTTAGGGATTGTGCAACTCTTCCAAATACACCTTAGGTTTTTGCATCAAAATAGACTCAATTACATATGTTAACTAATTACATTTGTTAGCTATTGATTCCTTTCTTTGAGACAATCCTCTTTTCAGAAAGAGATAGCTCTCTTGTTACATTAACATTCCAGGCTTTTGTAGATAAAACTATCTCAAGCCAAATCAAATCTATTGTTATTCTTGCTGAACCATTAATGGGGATTGGATCAAAATATAAAAATCCTAAAAATAAGAAAAAAGTAAAAAATTTTGAAGTATGAAACCAGTGTAGAGAATAATAAGTCTCAGTAACAATCACTTATGGATGCATATGTGTAGCACACATGTTGAAGAAAAGAAAGTTTTAAGATCACATTTTAACACCACTTTAACATCAAATGGGATACCATTTAATGGGCATCCACACATAGAACATGAAAGGATATGTTTTATTCACAAGGAGTTCACGGGTAACAATTTTTTTACTAGCCCTTAAATGCACGTGTAAAAAGTTTGCATACAATGTCCTCGGAGAAAAGACACTAATGCACATTTTAGAACATGTCAAACCTATAATTAATCTAAGTTCCTACATAGTCACATTATTCAAGATGCTTCATATAGGGATGTGTACAAAGTTGACACCTCTATTGTTCCAAATATTGTCCTCATCGTTTGTTAATTCTATCCACCCTTCACCTTTGTAAATGTCTCCAAGTAAATCTTTAAACTCATATAATTTAAAATTGGTGGATGCTACTTAAAGCTTCTATTATATCTAAACACTACTTTCCATTTTGTCAACTTTAGATAAACATCGTAATCATTGCTAGCCTAAAATGGTTAAAAATGTGCTTGTATTATATTCGAGATGGTTAATATATTGATGCTAACAAATTGAATACATCTAGCAATTCATGTTGTCCTATTTAATTCTATCAACTCTTCAACTTTGAGAATGTCACTAAAGAATACTTCAACCTTGTATAGTTTAAGACTGGTAGATGCTAGTTAAAGCATCCAATCT
The DNA here is from genome assembly GCF_053477565.2 of Lygodium microphyllum. Classification (NCBI taxonomy): domain Eukaryota; kingdom Viridiplantae; phylum Streptophyta; class Polypodiopsida; order Schizaeales; family Lygodiaceae; genus Lygodium; species Lygodium microphyllum. The sequence goes on along the minus strand of NC_141149.1, from coordinate 103,552,020 downwards.
CTTTAATCATTACTTTGTGTTTTTTCAACTTTAGATAGACATCATAAGGCTTAAATGGTTTAAATAGGCTTGTATTGTAGCAAAACATGTGAGAGGAGACAAGAACTCGACAAGGATTCCACTATTTTTTTTTTTCAAATCTTGCAATGCGGTTTTGCATAAATAACTAATGACTTTGATGCTCATGACTTCGCAAATTTTATGGTTTGGACAGTTTATTGGATTTTGACTTTACATTTGTTAAAAGTAGTAGTTAACAATTGGGTTTGAAGCAATGTTGTACAATTAAATAGCTCAAGGACATCAACTTTACAATTGATTATAGTTCTTACCAAATTATGATAGCCACAATCCAAAATAGGGTTATTTCATTATTAAGTGAGAAGCTTGAAGCGATAATATTTTAATTAAAGCATGGACATCCTAGGTGAAAGGCTACTCAAGCTTTAATATGACCATTTCACATGACTAAGATTTTTTGTCTTTTTGAATATAGGATGTCTCTAGATGTGTATCTCACCTTCTAGTGTCACAAAGAGAAGATTTGAATTTAAATTACAAATGGAAGTTATTTGTTTATGGGGGGTGTATTTTGATAGAACTTTTGATACATCATGCATTTTTGTCAATACAATAATATAAAGATAATGGGGTTGGATTAAAAAATAGTCAGTTGTGTATTTTTCATAAGTTTAGCTTATGATTCCCAAAAGTCATTTGTTTAAAGCTATAGTCAAAAGATTTGTCAGATGAGCACCTTGTTTTCCACTATAATATAAATAATTAGTCCTCTAGCTTGTCACATGCAAAATTTAGTATGATAGCTGTGTGTTGATGGAGCATTCTCTTTATTGGTTTGTGAAAAGTATTAATTCTTTCCAAACATGTAAGTGATATGTTTAAATATGATGTCTATTTTGTGCATTCTATGTCCTACACATCTTTCGAAATGAATTTTAAAGATCTTATGTAGCAAAAACCTATATCTTCCATCACATCATAATCTTCACAACCTTCCATGAAGTGTTGAATTTTTAATGTTGTTCCTTTATTTGGTTGGTATAACAAGGGTCAAAATTATGTGCATGACTAATAATGGGCTAGCCTAGTTAGGAATCACCATGTGCAACAATGTATATATGGCAAGAAACCTTTGCATATTTATTCTTTGAAAACTTATGTGAGGAGAAAATACAATTTATGGTCTATTGCCAAACCGATGAGAGGACTAGAGACTATTATGGTGGAAAGTCATCTATAATTGGTTGGAAGAAGTTGGAGTGATGGATACCTAATAGCCTACCTCTATCCTTCCTTTATAGGATAAGAGGACATGAGGTGAATGATAGTAGGAGGGAGGTGCACTTACCAAGGTGTGAAAACCTAATAGTGATGGGGCTATATTAGATAACTATAGATTTTATACAAAGGGTGACATGTTCAATGTATAAGCAATGCCTCAAGCCTTGGTTGAGGACATGCACAAGATTGACAATAGTAAGAGGTGGGGTTTACAAGAGTCTCATGGATGAGTTCTTAAGTTGAATGTTTCTCTCCCAATGAAATCATTTTGTGCAAGATACTTTGACTTTTCTCATTTTTATTCTTATATTTTATGAGTTATGTGCCTTTTGATGATGACAAGGAATTTAGTGAGCATACAACAACATTACCAAGCTCACTAAAGTTCGGTCTAGTATCAATGTGTGAAGAAGTGTTTCTATTAGGTCATTTATGGGATTGTAGCTTGAGAGGGATTGGGTCCTTTCTTGCATATTTGAATTTAAGAGAAATCTCATGTATTTCATTAGGTTTTCCCCTCGATGATGTGCTGCTCACAAAGTGCCAAATGTGGGTTGTTGAAGCATGCAAGCTCACATAATCTCTTTAGTAAGGCGTAAACAATGCTTTTGGTTTAGCAAAAGTCAAGGATAATGTTACAATGGTAACATAATATGAAAATATGTGCCTAAGGCCATACATTTGACTTGTGGATCTCTCTCAAAATGGTAATGCACCTCAATTTGTTTTGTCCTAACATGGAACACTTACTTTCTAGCTATAACTATATATTGCTCATGTTGTCATATAGTGAATGACAACTAGACCATCTCCCTACACACAAATCGCCCAATAACTTTTGCAACCACACTACCTCACATGTTGCCATAGTAGCACCTCTATACATAGCCTGTGTACTTGATAAAGCAAACGTTTATTACTTTTTGTTGCTCTAAGTAACTACTATACTACCAAGAGAAAACATGAATCCACTAGTAAATCTTTTATTAGACTTGCTACCAGCCCAATTTGCATCTCTGTACTCAAATACCATACATCCTTATCTGCCTCATAAAAAATTCAATGATGTAAGGTGGATTGTACGTATCTTAATATGCATTTGAGTGTGTCCAAATGAGGCAGTGGAAAAAGTTACTTGGTTTATTACTGTGCACATCTTGGTGAAGGGTTATAGAAGTTTTGTTTGCTATATGGTATTCAATTGTGTCATAATGACTGAGAACAATAGAAATCCAATTATTAAGAAGCTAGAAAAAAAAAACTACCCATTGAGAGTCGATTTTAAGACGGAATTTAAAGCACAAAGTGGCTCGGGAGCTGAAAAAGTGTTGATTTTTACCAAAAAATGTGCAGATCATAGATCGAGGAGCTGGAGTTTTCCTAAGTGCATTTTGATGCCTGGAATCCAATGTAAGTGTCTGTTCATCGATGGGAGTCCGTTTGACCCCCCATTTAATGGCCACAAGGTTTGGCATTATAAAGCAGCTACTTGATCTGTAAGTATTTTGTTACATTCATTGATGATTGGTCTAGGAAACTCCAGGTATATTTCATGAAGGAAAATAGTAAAGTATTTGAGAGCTTTAAAACTTTCAAGGCTATTGTTGAAATAGAAACTAGCTTGAAAGTTAAGTGCTTGAGGTCAAATGGAGGGTATTGTAGATGCAATATCCTATTTGGAGCATAGAAACCGATGTGACACATGAAATGCATGCATTAGAGAGGTGTGTTGAGATATCGAGCTCCACTCGTGATACGCCAGGGTGACCGTTGTGTATTTATGTCACCGACTTGTCAGTTGCAGATGCGGTTGGTACACCGCCCATGAATAATAGCTACATGATAGCTATCCTTATCTACTCTAGTTTGTGGCTCAGTTAGTATGCCACCTTAGTTAGTTGAGTTTGGTTTGAGACCCATATATAGGGTTCTTCTATTTCTTTGTATGAGAGTTCTTTTGGCTTACACAACTAAGAAGAGAAAAACTATTTTCAGCCTCCACCCTTGTGTGTATTCTCCCATTGTGCAAGCAAGAAAGCTACAAGTGAGACTCCTTCCTTCTCTCCCACAATCTTGACATGGTATCAGAGCCTTGTTCGTGGTAAGGAGCTCAAGAAAGCAAGCCAAGCTCGCGGTGTTCTGGTAAGAGGAGCAGTGTTGCTTTCATTTTCTGTTTTGGGAGCAGATCTCTGCAGGTAGCACAGCCGGAAATTGCAGGAGTGCATTGTCTCAGGTTGAGACGCCCTTCGCGGTGAAGCAAGAGGGCAGTATATGCTGCGAGAGAAGGCTTTAGGCCTTGGCGACCCTGCTTTTTTGATTTGAGGCCATTTCGGGGCCTGTTTTGGAGGCGGAAGTTTTCTGCACGCACTCAAGAAAAGGCCCTGTTTTATGCTGTGCGACCACTGTTCTACAGGTCGGTGAAAAGTTATTCTAGAAATTGCATCGTATGCTTGTGCGCAGAGACATTGGGAGTTTCAGAATCATCCTTGGTTTCTGTTTATGCAAAATCGTCACTAGGAAGTGACTGTCTGGTCAAATACCACTTTCGCCAGTTTTGCAGATTTGCCCTTGTGAAGGTGAAGCTGAGTTTTTGCAGTGACAGAATTTTTCGCAGTGTTCTGTAATGGCGTCTGATTCTCTTTCACAGATTGTGACTGAAAAGCTTGACAAGAACAACTTCCAGGCATGGAAGTTTAGAATGACGAATTTCCTTATGGGAAAAGGATATTGGGAATTTGTTGCAGGAAATGAAGAAGAACCAGTTCTTCCTGATGTTCCCAATCAACAGCAAATGCAGGCATTCAAAGCATGGCATGAGAGAGCCAGGAAAGTTATGTACTGGCTGTCTATCAGCATTTCAGACTCTATGATTGTGCATATTCAGGATGCAAGTACGCCAAAGGAGGCATGGGATACTCTGTCAAAGATGTATAGCACAAATACGCAAGCCAGGAAAATGCAGCTCAAGCAAGAGTTGCACAATGTGCAAAGAGAAAATATGAGCATCAATGACTACCACATGAAGGTGAAGAAGATTGCAGATGCACTTGCTTCCATTGGGTCGCCAGTGGAAGATGATGATTTAGTTTCTGTGACCTTGAATGGTCTAGGAAAGGATTATGCACAGTTTCGGACATCCATTTCAGTTCTTGAAAGATTTCCTGATTTTGAGGAGTTGATTGCTCTTCTAATTTCTGAGGAGCAGAGAAATGGTGGTGCATCTTCTTCAGGAGGAACTTCAAAAGAAACTGTCTTCTACTCAAATGCTGGAAGAGGTAGAGGCAGAGGTAGAGGAAGCCGATTTGGAGGCCGTGGTAGAAATCAGAATATGCAGCAAACTCAAGAAAACCAGTCCTATGGAGGAGGACGTGGTAACTCTAGAGGCAGGGGGAGCCAAAGAGGTCGTGGTGGATGGCAAAGAGGCCAAAATGCAAACAGTAATGTTGAATGCTACTACTGTGGTAAAATGGGTCATATGGCTAAAGACTGCTATAAAAAGCAGAATGACATCATGAATGGAAAACTGCAACAAGGGAATTATGCATCTTCTAGTAGACAGGGTGATGACAGAAATAAGCATTTGTTTATGGTGCAGCACATGAACAATTCTGTGACAAGTGCAGAAGAAAGCAATGATGTATGGTATGTTGACTCAGGTGCATCAAACCACATGACAGGTCATGCAGAATGGATGGAGGATGCAAGGAAAATGGAAAAACCAGGATTTGTGGAGACTGGTGATGATACTGCACATCCGATTATGCAGATTGGAAAAATTCATTTGTCTATGCAGGATGGGAAAAAGAAATACCTGTCCGATGTATTTCATGTCCCGAATATCACCAAGAATCTGGTTTCTGTTGGTCAAATGGTTGAGCAGGGCTTGCAGGTCAGATTTAATCCTCATGGATGCTTTGTTGAGGATATGAAAAATAAAGGTCGCTTGATAGCAAAAGGAAAGAAGAAGGGCAGAATGTTTACATTGGATGCAGACATGTCTGAATTGAGTGCAGCAATGTTTGCACATGGGACCGGTGTAGTTGCAGATATTGATATCTGGCATAAACGCATTGGTCATGTTAATGTACATCGACTTAAATCAATGCAGGCCCAAAATATTGTTGCAGGATTGCCTAGATTCAAGGTTGCAGAAATGCATAAGATATGTGAAGCCTGTCAGTTTGGAAAACAGGCAAGGAAATCATTTCCTAGACATGTTCAAGAGAGTAAGAAGCCATTGGAATTAATCCACTCTGATGTGTGGACTACTAAAGCTGCATCTCTTGGAGGCTGTCATTATTTTGTTACTTTTATTGATGACTATAGCAGAAAAGTTTGGGTGTATTTTATGAAAAAGAAAAGTGAAGTTTTTGGGCATTTCAAAACTCTTAAAGCTATGGTTGAAAAAGAAACAGGCCTGCAAATAAAATGCCTAAGGTCAGATGGAGGGGGAGAGTATCTCTCAAATGAGTTTGCAAGGTTCTTGCAGGAGCATGGCATAAAGCAGCAATATTCATGCAGTCATATCCCACAGCAAAATGGAATTGCAAAAAGAAAAAACAGACATATTGGAGAGGTATCTCGTGCCATGCTCAATGAAAAAGACTTGCCAGATTTTTATTGGGCTGAAGCAGTTGCTACAGCAGTCTACATAATGAACAGGACTCCCACTGTAGCAATACATGGAATGACTCCAGAGGAGAGGTATATTGGTAGGAAACCAGATATTTCTCATTTGTTTGGTTGCATTGCCTATGTACATGTGCCAGATGAGTTGAGATCCAAGTTGGATCCAAAAGCTGAGAAGTGCATCTTTATTGGTTACTCTCTGCAGCAAAAAGGATATAGATGTTATAACCCTTCTACTCGTAAGTTCACAGTGAGCAGAGATGTTGTTTTTGATGAGATGAGTAGCTGGTATAAACCAGTAAATGTGATTGATGATGTAGATGCACAAAATGGTAATGCTGCACAGAATTCTCAACAGCAGTCACAAGATATTAGTGGACCTGGAGCGTCCTCTAGCAGTGGTTCACATTCTTTGCCATGGACAGGCAGATTGAGATCAGGAGAATCTTCTCAAAGTAATGCAAATAGTGGTATGCAGATGTCACAAAAAGGAAAAGAGAAGGTAGATCAGCCCATGTTTGATGTGAATGCAGGTCACTCTTATGTGGATGGTGAATCCAGTGGCTCAGAACAGAGCATTGATGATGAGTTGGGTATTCCTTCTATTGTTACACCTGGACTAAGGAAGACCAGGGATGTTTTGAGAGCACCTGGGAGTGAACCCACTTTGCGCAGGTCTACCAGAGTTAGGTATCCTGTGGATAGGCTGAAATATGATGGATTTACAGCCATTCACTATGCATATATGGTCAAGGTGATACAGGAACTAGAACCCACTTCTTTTGAGCAAGCCATGGGAAAAGAAAAATGGGAGAAAGCCATGGATGAAGAAATGGATGCCTTGGAAGCAAATGCTACATGGGAATTGGTAACTTTGCCTAAAGGTAAGAATGCAATTGGCTGTAAGTGGGTTTATAAGGTGAAGCACAATGCAGATGCTTCTGTGAACAGATACAAGGCAAGATTAGTAGTCAAGGGGTATGCACAAACATATGGCATTGACTATGAAGAAACATTCAGTCCGGTTGCAAGGATGGCAACCGTAAGAGCAGTCATTGCTATGGCTGCATCAAAGGGATGGTCTTTACATCAGATGGATGTAAAGAATGCCTTCTTGCATGGTGATTTGCAAGAAGAGGTCTATATGGAGCAGCCACCAGGTTATGTGCATGCTGTTCATCCTGAGTTTGTTTGCAGGCTGAAGAAAGCCTTGTATGGCTTGAAGCAAGCACCTAGAGCATGGTCTGACAAGATAGGACAATATCTTGTCACTATTGGCTTTCAGATTTCCAAGGCAGATTTCTCACTTTATGTGAGAAAAACAGAGAAAGGTATTATGCTACTTGTCATTTATGTTGATGATTTGATTATGACAGGTGACAGTGATGAAGATATCCTTCATGTAAAAATGCTATTGAAGCAGAAGTTTGAGATGAAGAATTTGGGAGAGCTGCGTTATTTCTTGGGCATTGAGGTGATTAGATCACCAAGTGGGATACAGCTCTTGCAGAGGCAGTATGGATTGGACATGCTGTCCAAATATGGGATGACAGGCTGTAAGCCTATTTCAGTTCCTTTGGAGCAGAATGTGAAGCTGAGCACAGATGCAGGTGAGCTTCTGGAAGACCCTACTATATACAGACGCATAGTAGGAAGCTTGATTTATATGATTATTACCAGGCCAAATTTGAGCTATGCTGTTGGATTGGTAAGTCAGTTTATGCAGGCTCCAAGGAAACCGCATTTGGATGCGGCTAGACGCATACTCAGGTATGTGAAGTCCACATTGCAGTATGGACTATTTTATGAGACTGGGGTTCAGATACAGCTGTATGGATACACTGATCCTGATTGGGCTGGTAGTATTTCTGATAGACGATCTACCAGTGGATATGTGTTCTCTTTTGGGAGTGCTGCAGTCACTTGGAGCAGCAAGAAACAGCCTACAGTTGCCTTGTCGAGCACAGAGGCTGAGTACAGGGGTGCAGCAATGGCTGCATGTGAGGTAGCTTGGTTGCATAAGCTACTTTATGATATGCATCAGTCTACAGATGGGCCAGTTGTCATTTATTGTGACAACATGAGTAGTATACACTTGGCAAATAACCCAGTCTATCATGCTAGAACAAAGCACATTGAGGTGCATTATCACTATGTGCGGGAGAGGGTTTTACTAGGTCTTATTGATCTAGTTTATGTTAGCACAGAGGATCAGGTAGCTGACATATTTACGAAGGCATTGGGCGCAGAGAAGCTGCGCAAGTTCAGAGACCTGCTTGGTGTGCAGGAATTGGGATTGAGCTCGAGGGGGAGTGTTGAGATATCGAGCTCCACTCGTGATACGCCAGGGTGACCGTTGTGTATTTATGTCACCGACTTGTCAGTTGCAGATGCGGTTGGTACACCGCCCATGAATAATAGCTACATGATAGCTATCCTTATCTACTCTAGTTCGTGGCTCAGTTAGTATGCCACCTTAGTTAGTTGAGTTTGGTTTGAGACCCATATATAGGGTTCTTCTATTTCTTTGTATGAGAGTTCTTTTGGCTTACACAACTAAGAAGAGAAAAACTGTTTTCAGCCTCCACCCTTGTGTGTATTCTCCTATTGTGCAAGCAAGAAAGCTACAAGTGAGACTCCTTCCTTCTCTCCCACAATCTTGACAAGGTGCTCACTCATGTCTAGGGCAACCTTGTGATGTGCTATCTCTTTTATCTCATATTCTCTCAAATTTCTTTGTCTTTGTCTTGACTTTGTTGAATTATCTCTAATTTATGGCGAGGATATCTAGCATACCTTGGATCCTAGCTTGACAACAACTTTCTCAAAAAGGAGTTGCAACATGCTCCATCAACAACTCATATCTTCACTAACCCATGGTTTTTCTTCAACAATACTTTTGTCAAGCAAGAAGGCTTCATACTTCAATTATATTGGTATTATTATCATTGAATGCACTTGAGTGCAAGAACCAATTTTAAAAACCAAGTTTGTTATCTTCAATTAGCCTTAATTCTCTTGCACTTTCATTTCAATCTCAATGTAATGTCAAAAGGTATAATTGTATGGCACTTGGCACGTTTGTTTATTGAGGAAAGAAGAGGAAAAAGAAAGTGAAAATATATATATTGCATATATGGGCACTACACTGCACATGGGGGCTCTCAAGTAAGTGATTTGATGGCTCTATTGATTAGCTCCATATGTAGCCCCTAGACTCTCTCTTCAGCCTCCCATATATGCATTCAAGGAATATCGAGGGTAGAATGTACCCAAGGAGTCTTGGCTCCCCTAAAATTAGACTTGTCACCTTGATTCACTTATACCTTTTTTCTTTACAATGCATTTACTCTAATGCCATTAGATCATGCCCCTAAAAGTAAGCTAGACAAGGCATTTCAAGAAGGAAGATACCAATCCTTCAAGAATTACTTGGATTTGACTCTAAAATCCATTCATCTAGTTGTGTTGTGTTCCATCAGATAAATTTACCCTTCTCTCTCCTTTGATTCTACAAGGACCTATTTCTAGTTTGAGGGGGTTGTTGTCTGGTATGAATTCATTCGTGAATATTGTGTGCAGGGCATACATATCTTCTCTCAACTTTGGTATTGCAAGAATTATGTTTGTCATTGATCCACACCTGTCAGTGGACCTCTTATCAAAGACATGATACAAATTTTAGGATTTTCTATGTCATATGATATTGTGATGAACTATCACATTTTCTTCCCAAAATATTTTTGTTTGTCACATTCGATTATTGGTTTCATCTTCAATGCTAGTACATTAGTTAAATATTCATAGAGGGGACTTATGAAGATATTGCTTATCTTGAAAAGCTATCCAAGAAACTTATGAAGGAGGTGCCAAATCAAACTAACACCCTTCGTCATAGTTGGAGTTGCAAATGTTTGAAGACGAGATATGCAAAGTTGTTGAATAAGAAAGTTAACGTAAGCATCCCTTTCATTTCTCAAATATTCAAAAATGCCTTCACTTTGCAACTAACTTGTTTTGTGCCTTCCTTTAGTGCAAATAATACCCTAAGGCACACATATGGTGGATCGCAGAGAGATGTATAGAGCCAATCATGGACAAGGCAACTACACATGTGAACCTAGACTCTCCTATTCTATCAAAATCAACTAAGGACCAAGTGGAGTGAAAATACCCTCCTCCAAAAGTAAGTAGTAAAACCAAGGCCAATACCAAGACAACTAGGAAAAATAAGAGCACAACCAAAACAAAGGGAAATGAATGTTGACATACTCTCTAGTAAAGCTCAATCCATCCCGTTAAAGTCCAAAGAGAAAAGTGTCCCCTTAAAATTTACAATTTTCAAGAAACCAAGAAAAAACCCACTACAAAGAAATGTCTCATCTTTGATAAAATGGTGGAAGAGGTCATTGACCTAAAGAAGGCCCGAAATGGATAGGTTGAAGAATAAAATAAAGCTAAAGAGTAGCATTATGTTTTTACTTGTAACATATCCTTTACTTATATTTTCCTCTTCAAGGTGAAAAATTCTCTTTCATAATACTACCTAAATGTGGATGACTTAACTCTCAAACATGTACACAAGACAAAATTCCATGTAGGTTCACACCAATCACTCATATTGAGGACATCATATGCCATACAAATACCTCCTCAATTAATAGTCAAACATATACACAAGACAAAAGCCCATGTAGATTCACGCCAATCACACATGCTGAGGACATCGTATGCCATAGAAACACCTCCTCAATTGATATTCATATGCACTAAGAATAACGCAATTGAATGAGAAACTCCTCATGCATATGGACGAGTTTCAAAGTGATCTTGAGTATAAGAAAATAGGGTTAGTAATGTTAGTAGGTTAGTGTTAGCTAACTTAGTTAGTAATGTTATTGTGTGTGTGTGTGTAATAATATGTATAAAAGGGAAGGAAGAGTCCTTAAATAGTGCCGATAGCCCAATGCCCACTCATCATCACCATGTGTAGCAAATACCTCAAAAATTGCAGATTTGAAATCTGCAACTTGTGCACCCACTTTTAGTCGACATAGTCGAAATTGTAGTATACCCTGAAACTGATGTCTACAACCTTGCGGCTCCAAAACGGGGCTTGAAACGGCCTCGGATGTAGAATATATAGTGCTCTACTCGCACATTAAATCTCACATCAATCTAAGATTTTCACTCTACCCTGCTTCCGGTGGCTCCACTGGCACTATCCAAGAGAAAGAGTGGAACAATGGGAGAGCTTCTTACCCATTGCTTGCTCGAACCTTACTTCTTCTCCTTCACTTCAACCTTCAAAACCAACCTCTCTCATGGCGCCGCTCTGATACCATGCCAAGAATCGCGTGATGGGGGGACTTTTTGAGCTTGTCATCTCAACACCACTCACTTTTGTTTTTCTCTAGCCATCCTTATTTATTTTTCTCGGCTAAATTCCACCCCTAGGAAGACAAGGCATCAGCCCCAAGTTAGAAATATCCCTAGGAACCTACCAGGCCTTCCACAAGGCAGTGATCATCTGCTCTTGGAATTTTTCTTTCTTTATTTCTATTTTTCCAGAGGTTAGAACCCCTTTGTACACACCTTTGTATCTTATATATTTCAGATATATTAATTGTTTTTTTCTATTTTATTTGGTAGGCTTTCCTAGTTGTCTCACAACTGATAGGGATTCTTAGAAACAGATGCCTAGCATGCTAGTAGAACAAGGTCACTAGGACTACTCTAAAAAACAACTCTTAGAGTGCCTCTGACAATGTCTTTATAGGAGACATACAATTGCTCAAACCTTTCCAAAAACACCTAACCTAACCAGGGGATTTCATGCTTGTGATTGTTGGTCCCCAACAAAAGAAAGATACCCCATAAACATATACACATACATCATAAATGGAAAGAACGTGTAAAGGAAGGGTATTACTTAAACTTGGCCACTAGAGGCTTTAGCGCAGCAAGAGGCTCCCTCCACGTGCTCCGTAAAATTTGTTTAGTGCAACACTAAGACAAAACCCATTAACCACACTTGCACCAAACAAACAAATGGCCCTCTTGGCCTAATGAAATAAATCATTTCATGGCAAAATAAAATGGCCCTCTTGGCCTAACGAAATCAAACATTAAATCCAACAAGAAGAACCTTCTTGACCTAATGAAATCTAACCATAAAGCACACCATGTAGCAACCTATTGCTAAAAGAAAACCCTTGGTCCCCACATAAACTCTAATGAAGCACAAAACTAGACCAAGGGGATGGCTATTCAGGTCCTATACTAAATGCATCAAATTATTATCTAATCCCCTTGCATAAATGGCAAGGGTTGTTTGACAAATATGCCGTTGGATGATCTGATGTCCATGACATAATATAAAGATGGTCAATTGCTACCTGGCTCATAATGCATACTAACCATTGGCAGCCAAAACAAGACATCTTAGCAAGTAGTTCCCATAGTAGCCCTAGACAAACATCACGAGGCAATCGTAAAAACCCCACAGGACCATAGTTAAGAAATACATCTTCAACAAAGGCATAATTAGCCAAGGGGTCTGCAAAGTGATTCCACTAGTGGGGAATCAGTTGGCAAGTCACTGCCGCAAAGATATCAAGGGCATCCAACGTTGCACAATGGTACATTCTTAGAATGGGATCCCTCACACTATAGGTCCCATTCAATTGGTTGAGCACTAACCAAGAGTCACCTTTCACCAATAAACGACGAATACCACCATGTTTGGCTAGATTTAACCCCATAAGCAAAGCCTTGTATTCCACCATGTTATTCATAAAAGCAATGCCTAAACACACTCCCATTTTTAAAACCACTCAACGATGGGGGTCTTTTATGACAACCCCTACACTCATATGCTTAGTAGGTCCTCGAGAAGCTCCATCAAAATATAATGTGTAAACCAAGGTTCCATTGATGTAACTTGCCATGGAAATAAAGTTATTTGTACTTATGATAATCAAAGTCTAATCAAGAGAGGGGATGTAAGATAATCCCTCCTTCTTCACTGAACTTAATAGGGATACTAGTAAGAACCTGATGAAAGTGGTGGCAATAGACTCAAATATCCCACCTGAAAGAGCCATATTACTACTCAGTAATGTGATAACCCTTACTCCACTAGAACACTCTGCTTTGGTGGTTACGTTGCTCTAAATATGGATGCTCAAGATAAGGAATGACTTTTCCCATCTAATATTCTTGGCACCCTCTGCAAGTTTAAGCTAGATCCTAAAGGACCTGCGAAGGCACCAAGTCCAATGTCAGCACCTACACATAATAGGGCTTTAGTTTATTGAAATTTATAGTGTGTTGAACTCTATCGCTTGCAAATCTGCTCAAATGGCTATAGAGCCATTTTTTTCTATATCAAACAATCTTATAAGGGCCATCCCATTTGGGTTCCAACTTGCCTATGAAGAGCTCACGATGGGCATCATAATATAGGACTGATTGACCCTCAGCAAATTTATACTTCTTAGCCCAAAGATCATGAAGCCTTTTCATTTGCTTCTTCCCTACTTCTTGATGTAACAAAACTTGCAATCGAATCTCATCAAAGACATGCGAGGGAAGTGAGCCTTTTCTTGCAATGCTTCCTCTTCACCCAAAGAATGGTTTAGAGAAAGTCTTACTATAGGTAGCTCAATCTCCAAAGAGAAAACACGGTGTGGCCTATACCTCTTGTGAATGTCATATTATAAGCCCAAATAGCCATATAGAACTTTCTATCCTAATTATGCTTACCTTTGGATAGAGTCTTGAATAAAATTTGCACAAGCTGCTTTTTAGTACTCTCTACTTGCCCATTAGCTTGGGGGTTGTAAGGCATGGTTTTATTATATTTAATCTTCAAAGATTTTGTCAAAGCCTCAATCACCTTATTCACAGGTAGACCAAAATGGCAATGCCATTTTCTTGGCATTATCATTCACCATAGCACAAGCTTTAGACCACTTCGTGAAACAGTATGTCGCCACAATATAACGCTTTGGTATAGTTGATGAAGGATGTATAGGCCCAACAAAATCAATGGCACACTTCTCAAATGGTAGTATAGCCATGATAGGAGTACATGAGCACTTTTTATTCTCCCTATTGTCATGTCTCTGGCATGTGTCATATCTCTTGACATATGCAAATGTATCTTGGAACATGGACGACTACCAATATCTAGCTCTCAAAGCTTTCTGTGTAGTCGATCGTCTAGCAAAGTGCCCTCCACACGTGGAGTTATGATACTCTTCCAAGATAAATAGAACCTCATTAGGCATGACACGTCAACAATAAACATCATCAACTCCTGTTGATATAGTGTTATTGCAATCAATGCAAATTTCAAGGGTTGTTGCCTAATCTTTCTCTTTTTAGTCTTCAACAAAGTGGCTCGAGCCTCTCTTGTGGATAGATAGTGCATTATGGTAGCATACCAAGATGGAATGGAGGCCATATCGATTTTGAATAGACCCTCATTATTACTATCTTTAGCCAATACTTCCTTTGGCTCCCCAAAATCCACAAGACATTCAATGATTCCCTACAACTTGCATAACTTACTCTTAATTTTATAGTCAAACTCCTGTAAAGTTATCATCTACTTCGCTAGGTGGTCAGGCAACTGCAACTTATTCATCAATAGCCTTAGCCCCTTTGCCTTTGTATAAAATACTACCTTTTCATACATGGATATAGTGCTTGAATTTATTCGTTGCAAAGGGCTTACCAAGACACAATTTCTCCATTTAAGTATAATTCATATTGGATACCCCCCAATTTGCGACTTGAAAATACCATTGGATGATACTACCTCTCCCCCAAATTTGGCCAAACAATAGCTAATACTATGCATCATAGTCATTGAAGATATATAAAATATCTCACCTCTTTTATGTGCTTTCAAGATTGGAACTTTTGCCAATCCCTACTTCACATCCTAGTAGGATACTTGACATAGATCACTCCAACGAAACAAGCATTTAAAGCACAATAGATACATCATCAATGGCAATGTTCTCTCAACTAGTGCATTAATAAATCATCGATAATATCTGACTGACCATAGAAATCTATTCACTTTTTTAGGAGTACTTGGTGGACTCATAGCGATGATAAGCTTTATCCTTTTAGGATCGATCACAATACCAGCCGAGCTAACCACATGGCCCAACAACAATCCATAGGGTGTTCCAAAGACGTATTTTCTTGGATTGAGAGTAATGTAGAACTACTTGCATCGCTTGAAATATTTTCTCAAAATAATTAGCTCTCTCCCTAGTGGTGGCTGCCCCTAGATCATCAATAAAGACTTTTAGGTCCTCTGTAGAATTATCACCGAAAGTGGCTACAGGAGGTGCAGGGGGACTAGCTTGACTACTTTGCTTTCAAAGAGGGCTTATGACATTTGGACTTCTTCTTTAGGGTACTTTCTTACCAAGGCACATCTGGCAAAATGCACATTGCTGGAGTATCCATGGTGCATCTTGATGTTTTTGTTCCTTGTGTGTTAGAAGTGGTCATATCACAAGTTCACGGGTGCCCATGACCTAATTTATGGCACTCCCTTTATTCTTTATTTGGTAATTGACTAGCCTATTTTGTGGTAGGACAACTCCTTGATTTTTGTCTATAAAAGGAGGGAGTGTGGCCATAGTCTATCATCCACCCATTCATGTACTTGCAAAATCTTGGTGTGGAGAGAGGGAGCTTGTGGAGTGTGTGAGCTAGTGCCCAACCATTGTACTCTTGTCATAGTGGATTCTTATTCCTGATTGCATCTTACACATTGTCTCTTTTATTGATCTTGTATCTTTCATTATTTCATTGTGTGTTTTGCTCTTCGAACATGAAACGTATCCATTAGGCAAAGAGAAGCGAGTATCTCAAGTTGGAAAAGCTATAAACTCATGTACTTGCTCAACCGTAAATGAATAATCCTTCTTGTTAGAGCCACATCCTTGAGGCTTGTGAGGATAGGAGACATCCATAGTCACTCATGAATTCCAAGAAGCTCAAGTTCAAAATTCAACTACTCTCTTAAGGTATATTGTTTTGGTTCAATCATCTCTTTCTATCTACTTTTTTTCCTTGAAGGGTTATGGTTCTCAAAGTAAGGGGCTTCTTGCAGCAAGCATAGGCCCTACTTAAGGGGGCAGCTTAAAGGGGCAGCACAAGCAAGGGCCTAGCACAAGCTAAGGGATTGCTTCCTTAAGCAAGCACGGGTCTTGCTTGTCTCTAATCAGGAAAAGAAGAGAGAAAGTTAATGAGGATAGAGCTTAATGCTGAGAATTTGATTTCCTACTACCATGAGACATCCATGCTAGACTCAATGCTATCATTGCACATTAAAGGCTCGCTAGTTCTATGCCATTTTTCTTTAAAACCATTTTTCTTTCAGACGGATTCTTGTGTGAACTAGTTTGCCTACAAGCCCCCATTCACACTGATACATCAAACTAGTTTTTGTACTCAGTTCTTGTTCACACTACTAAACTGATTTGTGTTTCCATCAATGGATTCATTGTCAACAAACACCACTAATTTTCATTTAGCCCATCTATAACTTGTAATTCTCTCTCCCTTGTAAATCAGAGTTAGACATTGCTGTGGAAGATAACCCAGTAAGAACTCTCCATTAAGCAAAATGCCAACTCAAGATGTAATTGATAAATTCACAAGGTTTGGATTCCACACTTGGTGATTCAAAATGATGTATCTTCTTATGTGGAAGAGCTTATGGGGAATTATTATTGGGAGAGGCATAAAAAGCTCAAGAAAGGAATATGAAGAAAACAACAAGAAAGCATTGGGATACATAGCAACAAGCTTAGGTGATGAATGCATACATTACGTTGATGGTATCCCAAGTGCAAAGTTAGCATGGGAGAAGCTCTATAAAAAATTTCAGCATTGAATCCAAGCACTCCAAGGTGAAACTACTAAAGCAACTTTATAATCTAAAGTTCAATCCAAAAGAAGATCTCACAAGGCATTTGAACGAATATAAGGGTATTGAACAACATCTGGTTGTTCCTAAAAAGAACATTAGATGTAGATAAGGACAAATCTATTTTCTTAGCAAACTATGATATAGATAGTCATCAAAATCTAGTTGAAACATAATCTAAATATGGAAGATTTGAAGCTGCATGACATTGTAGCATCCTTGAGAGAGAAAGAAAGAAAGAAAGAAAGTTATATTAACGTCTTCTAAAGACCAAAACTGGCCTATGAGACAAACTGTGATACAACTGATGAGGTCCAGCTATCCAAAATAAAAGTGCTGGATGAAAAGCTAAAAACTGGAAACTGAAAATACAGTGCTGTGAGTGTGATAAGTGTCGTGTATGTGTATGTGCGTATGTAGCTCTGGTACTCCAGATAATGGCTACAAAGGGGGAATAAATGTTGGCTGTGATAGGGGAACAACTGTCGGCTGTGATAAAGTGGTGCGATGTGTATATGTAACAGATGCAGGGAGATATACTATCCTGGGATGTAGTAGCAGTCGTCGAAGTCGCTAATAGCAGGTGATCCCTCCTGGATGCAGGATGTGGTACATCGGCGGTGGAGAAAGAGCAAACTGGAGATCTGAGATCCAATGTGTCGAGTGTCATCGGATCTCAGTCTGCTGTCGATGTAGATCAAGAATCCTCCGGATCTCCTGTCGGTGTGGCTGTGGGGTCCGAAACCCACGGATCCTCGTGCGGCGTCGGGTACGCTGGTCCTCAGCCTGCTGTAGTGTGAGCTCGGAGGTCTGGCTGGAGGCTGGTACAGTAGCTCTCACTCTGTCTGTCTGAAAGAACTGTGTAATAGTCGTCTGGGTGGGCCCCTCTCTGACTGGGACCTGCTGTGTGCTCTGCTCTCTGATGTGCCATGCCTCTCCCAGAAAACGACCAAATGATCTCTGATCCATATCAGTCATACATCCCTGAAGTGAGCTGCTCAATGTGTATCTAGATCTCAACTCTGAGTATGCCCGGCATCTGAGAACAAAATGCTCCTCACTCTCCACCTCTGATATGCAAAGGGGGCATATCCTCTCCTCCCGTGGGATGCCATTGGCTCTGCCACTCTCAATCATAAGCTGATGTGATGATACCCTGAGCTGTCCAATAAGAACTCTCAATCGATGTGGCATATAGATCTGCATATATCTCGGAATCTCTATGAATCCCTGCTCTGATATGCTCAAGAACTGTGTATAATAATGTGCCATCTTCGATGGCAGTGGCTGTGCAGGGCTGACCCATGTCCTCTGTATATAAATATGCCATATCTCCTGTCTGATGACTCTGTTCCTCTTAGAGAGAGAGAGGGTGTAAGTGGGAGCCTGAGTATCATATAGAAGAGGTGAGAGTCTATCAATGTCCAACCCATGTCTGTCAAACCAAGCTCTAGTCTGTGCATACCATGATGTGGTATCCCCCGCTCGAGCCATCTCCTGAGATGCCATATATGCTCTGTATGCAATGCGATCTCTGTCCATATCCTGAAATCTGTGTAGGAAGCAGACTGTCTGAAATAATGCCTTGACTAGCATGGGTGGTGTGGCAAGCTCTGCTCGCACAATGTCATGTGGGACTGAGAGAGAGAGAGAGAGAGAGAGAGAGAGAGAGAGAGAGAGAGAGAGAGAGAGAGAGAGAGAGAGAGAGAGAGAGAGAGAGAGAGAGAGAGAGAGAGAGAGAGAGAGAGAGAGAGAGAGAGAGAGAGAGAGAGAGAGAGAGAGAGAGAGAACTCATGATAATGTCTTACTTACTACAAGAAACTCAATGCTCAAACACACTAATTGTGGATTAACTAATATGAAGAAAAGAATTACACACATTAAGGTAAACATCAATGCACAATTTGTAGACACTTTGGCCATTTTGAGAGAGAGTGCTATTCTAGCTAAGAAAACTATGCAAATAGGCCGCTTCAAAATCATGATGTATCTAAATCAATAATTCTTATTGCATACAATCATTTGATGTAGACACAATCAAAGTGTCTAAAAATTGTGCAAATGATGTATCTAAATCAAATGATTGTATGCAAGAAGGATTATTGATTCCTCTTTGAGATCTTGAGGTCAAGCTTGTATCTCAAGGAAAGATAGTATCAACTCTCTCTCCACTTTCTCTTTGGAGCCAGAGCTTGGCCATGCTCTCAAGCTTGGCCTTGATGGTAAGATAGTTTCAACTATCTCTTGCAAATTCCCTTGGGGTCAAGATTGGCCCTATGGATATATAGTTTCAACTCTCTCTTAAATATATATTTGGGGGTAGAGCTTGGCCATGTGCTCAAGCATAGCCAATGGGCAAGAGTTGAATATATGAGCTCTATACAAAAATTTGCATCATCATAACAAAAATTTAGATTTACACTATATCCATATTATCATTCTTGGTTACAAGGTCTATCGCACCTACTGGAACATTTGCAAGTTTTGGTTCTTGAATCTATTTGTCTTTCTCACTTGTATCCTCTTTACTATTTGTAGCATGGTCCTTTGCTTGCACCTCCTCTAGTATGCATGACCAAGCTCTAACATTCACATGAGATTTTGTCCACATCATTAATTTTTCATATAGGTCCTCATGGAGTTTTGGTGTTTTAACCAAACATATAATGTTTCTATGAGTTTCTAGGACTATTTTCGCAACAGATGCATCAGAAAAAGCATCTATGAGGAACATACTTGAAGAGTATGTTGTCTCTTATGCTTTCCATCTTGAAGAAGATTTGATGCTTCCAAGTTCCTAGTTTCAAGGCCAATGAATAACATCAAAGTTTTCCATTTTCATAAATCCAAAAATAAGAGTTTGCTTTGTAACATGCATCAATGCTTGAAAGAACTTGAAATACAACTGGAAATTCGATGGCATCCTTGATGCATGTCCCTAGGTTTGGGTAAATATACACAAACCCTACTAGAGACACTTTTCTTTGAAACATCTATCCAAGAAAAAGTAACCCTCCATCTCGATACTTGCCATGTATACTTGCCATTTGAGGTCTTGTTTTGGATCCTTGATTACCTTTATTTGATCTACCAATCACTTCACATATGCTTTTGCATCGCAAGGAAACTTGGCATTTGATCTTCCAACTTGAATCTTTGATCTAATCCATCGAAAATACATTTCCTACAATTGATTATATACACTATGTTCAATCATAAATTGTTTGCATAACTCTTCCCAACTATTACATTTTTCATCAGCAAATGTATTGAATATAGGAAGTAGTTCCACCTGCACAACTTGATCTTGCTTGATATTTGTCACCCTAGCAGCTATATCGATCTCACCCTTCCATTGCATAGTCCCAAATGTTGAGCCATGTCTAACAAATGCCTTCTTTAGACATGACTGTGTGGTGGGAAAGCTTAGTTGCAAGAGATGGGACCAATTCTCATATAAGCAATACTAACAAATTTCTACATAAGACAAGTTAAAAAGGATTAATTGTTCTCTTAAAAAAGTTGCACAAACAAAAAAATTGCTCCAATAAAGTAATTGAGATAATATTTGATTTAGAGTACTTACATCCCATTGTTGGCAACTTTCAGCAATTTTGGTTGCACCAGGTGTAGGTTTTAAAGGTCTTCCATAGGTTATCCATTGGGATCTCAAGTGGAGAGCTACCCACCACAATACATGTAATTCACCTAGCATAATGCTTCTTAATACTCTCATTCTCATGTAAATTCATTATGATGAGCATTCTTACAACATAAATTGAGTGTTAGCCTCCTAATGTATAGTAGAAATAATTGTCCAACTCCTCTTCTTTCACTAACTCTCTTGGTCTAGGAATGACTTCCTCATGAGAATTCTTATATATTGGCATTAGAAAAGGGAGAGTGTGCAAGTTGAAAAAGCTATAAATTCATGTACTTGCTCAAGTATAGTTCAATCATCTTTCTTGCATACATTCTTACTATGAATGGCTCTCTCTCATACCCTCCATAATTTCTTCCGTTTTGGTATTAGAGCCTCATCCTTTAGGCTTGTGAGGTAGAGAGACATCCATAGCCATGTGGAGAAGCTCAAGACAAGGGAGAAAGTGCTGGCCAAAGGGGCTCAAAGCTCAAGGTTTCTACTCAAGGAAGGTATAAGGAAACATCATTTTTACTTAGTTATTATCATATTTGAAGTATTATTGGTGGATTCCATTGAAGCTTACAATCATTGGAAGGCTAGTTTTAGAAATGATCAATTTCCACTTCTCTTTATCTTCTACCAAGCAAGTCAGCTTAAACTCCTAGCTTAAGGGGGCTACTTAAGGGCCTTGGTTAAAGGGTTTGCTTATCCAACAAGCTCAGGACCTGCTTCCACCATAAGCATAGGGGTTGTTTCTCTGCGTAACAAAGATATAGAGGAGATAAAAGGAAGAAGAGATAGAGATTGATTCTTTAGCTTCATCGAATGTTGCTCACAAATGTTTTGAAGAAGATTGACCAAGTGATGGCACGTAGGAGGTCCCATCAATTTGTGTTGTTTCTAAAAATGGAGGGCTACTAACCATGATTCTTTGTTTCTTCTTATCCTACCTTATTATTTAAAAAAAAACCTCAAACATTAAGATTTAAAAAGCTTATGTTAACCCCAACACGAAGAAAGCAAAAGGAAATAAAAAAGACGCAGGGCAAAGGTGGAAAAAAGGTAGTCCGACTAAAGAAAGAATAGGAGAAAAGGCCAAAAGCGCAAGGGCAACCTTAAAAGTCCAAGGCAAATGCAAAAGGGGAAAGGCGCATTTTTAAATAAAAAGAAATCTTGTAAAAGAGCGCCGGGCTCTCACCCGTGCAATTTGTAAATGTAGACGCGCGGTGGAAAGGAAGCTACGAAGATAGAAGGACAATGGGAAAAAGGGCCTAGGCTACCGCCGGCCATGTAAAAAGGGGAAAAGGGGATGACCGCCCAAAAGGGATTTAGGGTTTTGTATATAAAGTTGAAAAGTGAATGAGAAGCTCATTCTTGTGTGTGGCCAAAAGTAGCTCTCCTCTTCTTCTTCTTCTTCTTCTTGTTCTTGCTTGCTTGAGCTTGTGCTTGAGAGAGGGAGTGTGAGAGTGTGAGGGAGTGAGTGTGTGAGGGTGAGGGACCGAGGAGGAGAAGCTCTCCATCTTCTCCTCTCTTCTTCTCTTCTCTTCTCTTCTCTTGTCTTGCTCGCGGTAAGGGAGCTTGGAGCGTGGAGCTTGAGGATGGAGCTTGCTTGAAGCTTGCACTTGGATCGTGGAGCAACCGGAGTGCGCGGGAGAGGAGGTAACTCGAACGGCACGGAGGTAAGCTCACTACACCCGTAGATATGGATGGCGCATCGGCTATGTGAGAGGTAGCCATTAGTGCTCGGCGTGTGAGAGGCATTAGTGCGCCGAAAAAAAACGCACTGCGCTTGGCGTGTTTGAGTGACGGCAATTCTGGGCCGAGTCCTAGAATCGGCCCTCGGCCCACTACCACTCGGACCACTGACTCGGCCTAGACCTACTCGGCCTGTTCGAGTCGACCATTTGGACCATCGACTAATTCGGCCCTCGGCCTGTCCGAGCCAAACCGTCCGAGCCATAGAATTTGGCCCTCGGCCTGTCCGAGCCAAACCGTCCGAGCCATAGGATTCGGCCCTCGGCCACGTGTCATATTCAGCCCTCGGCCCAAGTGCCTCGGCCCGTCCAAATTGACCATTCGGCCCGTCCGAGTCTGCCTTGTCCGAGTCACGAATTCGGCCGTCGGCCCGTGCGCCTCGGCCCGTCTGAGTGACCCACTCGGACCCTACAATTCGGACCTTTTGGATAGAATTTAGATTTTCTCAAATTTTAACCTGAAGACAGTGAAATTGACCGAGAGACCATATAGAGCCGAAACCATATCATAGATTGATCACTAGGCTAAAACTGAGAGCAAGTAGTTCAAAATTTGGCTATAAACAGTCTTTCAAATCACGTATGGCATTTACCATAACGGCCCTACGGGCCGGGGGGGACTGCCCCCCCTGGACCCCCGCAGAGGCACCTCCCCCGAGTAGGTTGGAGAGAAAACGCACACCGTGACAGGTCTTCCAAATTGGACCCTAGTGAAGTAATGGCTCTACACCAGCATAGAGTCTCACTTGCAATAGAGCAACCAAAAGCCCATACCCGAACAGAGAGAAACAGAGACCCTAGAACATCAATGGGCCAATCTAGCCATCAAGGGCAAAAAGGCCACACCACGAGAACACAAAGACATTGTGTTCAAACCGTGTCTAGTCATAGCAAAATGCAACTTCAGCAAGCTACAAATGCGAAGATGACTAGACATGACACTCTTGACGAGAGATGTACCTTGAATAGCACTGCACTGACGATCCAAGACAGCAGTGGAGAATCCACATCTGGTCATGCAGTCGAGAACTCAAGGGCATCTGTCAGAAGGCTTAAATTTACAAGCCAAGACCCGGAAGATGAGGACATAGTACCACCTGCTTATTGTAGGGTCAAACTCACCGCGAAAAGAGAGCATACTATCGATGCTCTGATTGATGAAGGAGCAGATTTCAATATCTTGACCTATGAATCATGGACCCTACTGGGCCAACCGAAGCTCACACCGACTAGTGCAACTCTTAGCCCTTATGGGGGACACCCACAAGCACTCATGGGGAAGTGCAAAATCCTGGCAACAATTGAAACTGAAAGCTTGCCTATCCTATTTCATGTTCCTCCAAATAGTGCTAGCTGCGGGAAAGAAACCCTCCTTGGAAGACCCTTCAAAAGGGCGACCAAATGTGAGGCTGACTATGTAGCACAGAGGATACACCTGACACTACCGGGTGTGAGGATAGTCCCGACCTTTAGCAAGGGTGACCTCATCAAACCTCGAGGGAAAGGCAAGCAAGGTGCTGACATAATAGTCAAGCCTGCAGATGAGAGCAAGGACTTGTTGGAAGAGTTAATACAAGCACAGATCGAACAACGAGAACCAGTGAGTGAGGCCATGCCGGAAATAAGAAGATCAAGAGACAATGCCAAGGATGGCCTTGGGACTTACGAATATCGTAGAAGACCCCAAAGGAAGGCCAAGTCTTATAGACGAAGGCATCGATGGAGAGTCAGCATAACGTCACGATGGATATCCGAAGCGTTGCTATGTGCTCAAGGGTATTATAAAGGCAATCGATGGATTTGGGTACCAAAACCCCCGGTTAAACCTCCCTGGTTGACTGAAGGCCAGATCGTATCAAGAGCAAAGAAGCGTAGGAGGAGATCTAAACGGAAAACCAAGTCTTGAGTCAACAACAGGGGAGTGACCAAGCCCCTCATAGTCGAAATCAAGAAACCAAACGAAACCAATCGGAGGGTAGATCCTCAGCCTAGTGTGCTTGACAAGCAGACATCAGATGTAATCGTTGAGGATACACAAAAGCCGCTAGTGCCCAAGGAGCCTTTGATTCCCCAAGAGGATTGCAAGCATCATAGGCACAACATTGCTCATGGCAAGGTTAAATGCTCAACAAAGCAAATAGCAAAATCATCAAACAACCACGAGCAAATCTTTCAGCCAGTGCCAAGTCCACCTAAGAGTCCTAGATCTCCTACATCCTCTTTTTCCAAATGGACACAGGAAGCACAACAACAGTTGTCAAGGGCGACTGCTCAATTCCAATCTCTATCTCCATCTAAGCTTCCAAATGTCCAAGAGGTGGGACATGACGCCATCTGTGGCTCTCGACCCAAGGATAGGCATGAGCAACCTAATGTGACTAGATCAACTCATGCTCGATCTACACAGATGAGTGCTCAAAGGGCAACAAAAAACACGGCCACTTCTGATCACCCTAGGGACTTGACACCACAATCCACCAAGGGTAGACAGCCCACTAAACTAGCTGCTACTACTTCCAATCAGGGATCACAGCAGTCACAGCCCTTGGCTGTGACAATGCCCCTTGTGGAACGTGTCCTTAGTAGTTTACCTGTGGAGGAGGTGTCGCAACCAAATCCCTCGACAGCTCTAGCACTTTCAAAGTGCTTAAAGCCTAGGCTGGAGGAGTTCAACACAAGGGAGTCGGCTGAAGGGATAGACTCTCCGAAAAGGGAGGCAGTTGTATCCTCACAACCGGGCATTGCTATTCAACAGGCCACAGCTGTGTCCCATGAGGACACACTAGAGAAGGGAAATGTGGAGGCCCAACCAAGCACGTCAATGGTTGACCTAGTCCAGGGTCCTGAGTCATTGAGAGAGGCACCTTCATTGACCAAGAAAAAGAGGAGAAAGCAGAGAAAACAACAACAATCACAGGTGGTTGTGGACCCCAAGAACATTGAGGGGAAGAGCGCCGGAGAGCTGATGAATAACGCATCGAGTCCATCCACCAATGAACTCATTAATGCCTCTCCTAAGAGCGGTGAAACCTCAGACACATCCGTGTGTTCTGAAAAATCAAAGCAGCTGTTATCATCAACAGTTGCTTGCAACACTCTATCCATTGACAATAGAACTCACATTGACCAATCAAGAGTGGATACAATGTCATCACAACAGGGTGACAAATCCATACCAGTCACATCCGAGAAGAACCATGACAAAATAGCAACAAAACCTCAGGAGAAACGTGAGAATCCCAAGAGCATAAGAAATCCTAGCGTTGACCAATCTTGCTCATCTAGGCCTGAGCCTCCAGCTATGCTAAAGCCTAAGGAAACTCCTAGAACTTTGCATGAGATAGCAACCGAGCAAGCCCTCGTTGAACATAGGAGTGTCACAGAATGCTTAACTGAGTTGGATGCTAAGCTCAAAGTGGTTGCACATGTCTACGTCCTTGCGGACATGGGCACAATCCCTAAAGAGCAGCTCGGAGATTACTTGACCTTTCCTCTAACATGGGAAGAACAAGAACATCTTAATGGGCACTACGACAGGCTCCTGCATGAACGCATGCGACTCATCCCTGACGAGGAGGCTGACGAACTGCGCTTAACCGTCACGTTCAATGAAATGCTCTGCCGACCAAATCTCGTAGACATAGAGCAACTAAAGCGACTGTCAGCAGGCCAGAGTCAATTTGAGCAGCATTGGTGCGAAAGCCGTGTTGTAATGGTCGAACTAGGGGCTCAGATCATGACGGTCTCAGAAGAGCGATTGGCCAAATGGCAGTTTCAAAGAGACCCAACCTATGTGGCACCAACTTCCCTTCGAGTGCTGACTGCCATTCGAGGTATGGACTTAGCTGGAACTAGCCAAGAGAACGCTCTGTTTGATAAGGTTCTCACTGAGGAGGAGTTACATATAGCCAGTAGACTCGGACAAGGTTCCATGCTACTCGATGTGGCAAAATATCTATCGGTATTAAGTAAGCTGCCACGAATACTAGATGCATGTGCCACGCTCCGGTACAACCCCGAGTTCTACACTTGGTTCTTATCCTCATGAAGTGACATGGATTCATAAATATGTATATAAATAAACACTGCTTTTAGTGTCACCGTGTATAAACAACGTCAACACACACAAGCAATGATAGTCAGGCGCGCAGGGAGAAGAGTGGGGTCAGATAAACTAAGCTCCTGAAGTCCTCCTCTCATCACGCATTTAAAAGCCGTGTGACCAACCCCACCTCCAAGTGAAGGGCAGGCAACCCACATTGCCGCCATAGGAAGCCTTGACCAACAACTCTGATGGTGTAGACAGGGTGTGATCCCTTCCAATACACCTGCTTTCCTTTTTGGACTATCCTTTCGAGGATGTGCCCTGTCCCACTCCACGACAACCAGTCCACGCGACTTAGCATAAACTAATATCCGCTAATGACTGGAGGCAACACGAACATCAGCATGGGGGCCATTCCCCTACAACAAACACCGCATGCCTCACCCCTCCCCTTCTTGTCTTATGTGCTTCATAAACTACACTAAAATCCCTTCCACGCAAACAGTGTATCCTATATCCAGGTCTAACCCTTGGATTGCATCTTGCAGACTTCCTTTTTTGATGGAACGCATGGAGAATCATGGAGATCTGGCATGCGAAGACGCTCTTTGCACAAGACGGGAGCATGTGGCACGCGCCCCTCCACCGGAACGCTATGTGCCCACCATCAAGAGGTATGCCCACCATCAAGAGGTATGCCAAGAAGCGAGGCCCTAAGTGACACTGTCCAGGGCGAAGGCCGAAGAATCCTCGAGTTAAGAAAGTCGAGACTCAAAACGCGCAACAGATGGTAGCACTAGTGGCACGAACCCCCTCCCGCTCGGGCCCCAGATGCTCAAAGGCCAAAAGGGCAGCTCGGGAAAGAGAAGAATTTAATGAATTATTTAAAGACATTCTGAAGATGCTAGCGGGCCGGGACTACACCATTCATGTCCTGACCGACATGTTCCCTGCTCAACCTCACGGGAGCCCCACACCAGCAGAGCCCAATCACCCGGCCACCCAGACTCGCCCCGCCTCGTACAAATCGAGTAGCCCATGATGCATAAAGGGCTTATCAAATGTTAACTGGCCATAACTGTTTGTTTTTAAATGGTTAAGTGTTCCTGAGTTGTTAAGTGTTGACATGTTCCCGACTTGTATGAACTTTCATATCTGCATTTAATATATTTCACGTCTTTAGCAAAAGAAAAAGCTAATCGAGCGCAGGTGATAAATGTCTAAGTCAACACCATAGAATTCAGATCAGTGATGTCTCCTTGCATTGCACTGGTTTATTATAGTTGCGGCAGGTGCCATGCATGTACTCTTATGAAGCGACAAATGGATACAGGATGAGACAGATCTTTGGGCGAAAGTGTTCAATGCCTGATCACCGCAAGACCACCGACCCCCCAAGGAGCCGCGGCAAGGCTACGCTGCCGAAATCACGAATCACCCTTGCCAACTGCCCACATTGCATGGCCCACAACACAGTCCTGGGTCACGCTCCCTTTTTGGGTCAAGCTTTATAGTTGGCTCATGGCAGCCGTTACCTCAATTGTACCAACATCGCATGTGCCGCAAGGAGGTTTGCAATATCTTAAGTGTATCTCCCCCTTTCACCAACTGCTTCTCTAACAACGAGGCTAGGGCACAATCATCATTGTACTATCCATTTTCTGAGCCTTCGAAGCTTGACATTTTCCAACCCATTGAAAGGCTGATAGCCTCAACATATTGTAATAGTTATACTCAGGCAAGACAAAAAAAAAAGGAGAAAAGAAAAGAAAAGAATGAAAAGAAAAGAAAAGAAAAGAAAAGAAAAGAAAAGAAAAGAAAAGAAAAAGAAATGAATGGAAAAATAAGAAGCACCCACGATCACAGCACAACACCTAGGGGTCCTCAAATTAGGTACGTCTGGTGACCTTAATCGACTGGATTTGTCCCTAGTCCCCTAGCCCTTTACCATCACCCACAATTGTTCAGGGCACATCAAGGGCAGGACATACCTGGGGAGCTTGTCTCGCCTATGGTTAGACCTGTCACCCTGACCCACTTACACAATTCTCTCTTGCACTCTGCCTTAGTACCATTGCAATCAGTGGTGATAACCATCGCACGATTGGCCATGAAAAGTACACTGTACTCATCAAGCAAGTCCAATAGTTTCCAGCTATTGAAAGTGTGGTGTCCTTGTATTCAATTATGCTACGTCGTGCAGTCACAATGCAAAGGATGTCTCATATACCTTCACGTGTACCTCTTCTCCACATGGACAACTTTGCTTCATCCACGCATTGTTATGAGAAACTAGCCTATGATCTTCTAACTACGTAATATCTAAGTATGCATGAGCACTCACATAATATCTGCACCAAAGTATATCCACAGTTTGGGTCCTCAAGTGCAGGACAATACTCTAGGCTTGCTTAGAGTTCGACCTGTCTCCCAAACTAATCAAAATATGTCTTGTGCACGATAAGAAGACTAGCACTACCCCTTAAGGAGAGACCACATGTGAGGTTTTCCAATTGCAGGTAGAAGGTGTTGTTCGCTCTTCATCAACACTCAACTCTGAATGCTTATCCCTTACCATCCGACAAGCCCGCAAAGAATCGTCATGTGCAGAATCCCCAACAAACCAACACTTCTGCTGGCCCTCAATGCAATCCCCAACACAGAATAGCCCTACCACCGACTCCAACAACCTTCCACCAGCCACCTTGGCCACCGACAGGCCCCTAGGACCTTCTGCCACACCACCACCAACACTCCTCCACGGAAACCACAGGCGTCCTTGTCACCCACATCTTCGGTGCATGCTACAGCCTGCTACCTACGACGGTGAGTGCCATGGGACTGGCACTCGCCTAGGAGGGGGGGTAATGTTAACCCCAACATGAAGAAAGCAAAAGGAAATAAAAAAGGCACAGGGAAAAGGTGGAAAAAAGGTAGTCCGACTAAAGAAAGAATAGGAGAAAAGGCCAAAAGCGCAAGGGCAACCTTAAAAGTCCAAGGCAAATGCAAAAGGGGAAAGGCACATTTTTAAATAAAAAGGCGCACCCTGAAATCTTGTAAAAGAGCGCCGGGCTCTCAGGTTATTGGTTTGACAGTTCTTGGTACCTTCTTGCCCCTTGACACTCACTGTTGGAAGTATCTTGCTACCTGGCAGTTGTAGTGACATATGTATCAGTGATTGCTTCACTTTGGGATAGTTTTACATACTGCTGTAATTTATTCCAGCAAGCTGAAATCTACAGTTTTTGAGCACTTGTATGAGGGTAATGCTTACTGTTTGATATTATCTTAGTTATATTTGGTGGACAGATGGTTCTCTTGGTGATATCCACTCTTTCAACCAGATTTAGCAGTGGTTTTAGTGCATTTTTTACTAATTATAGCAATTTTGCATTTTTGCTTTGATTTGGGACAGTATGGCTGGTCATATCTCTTTAACATTGCCAAGTTGGATGGTACTAACTATGGGTATTGGAAGTCCCAGATATGGCAGGTTTTGGTGTAGAAGTTGTAGATTAAACCTTTGCATTTCAAGGGTGTTAAACCCGAGGATATGGATGATGATGTTTGGATGGAAGTTGATGAGCTATGCAAGTCTACCATTATCTTGTCACTCTTAGAAGAGGTCCATCATAATGTTGTTGAAGATGAGAATCAGAGTGCATGGGACTTATGGGAGAAGATTCAAGAGCTTTATGCGCAACAGAGTCCTGCGTCATAGATGTATTGGCTGAAGCAGCTAATGGATCTTCACATGAAGGAGGGGACATACCTATCATCTCATTTCAGTTAGTTTCATGCTATCATGAAGAATTTGTTGTCGCAGGGTATTGAGTTCAAAGACAACTTGCACCCATTGTTTCTAGTTGGCACCTTGCCTGAATCATGGGATGTCTTCTGTACTGCCATATGCACGAACAAGCTTGATGGGTTGAAAATCAAAGATGTTGAGAGTGCTTTATTGACTGAGGAAATCAACAGGAGAAACAATGATGCTTCCCGGTCTTCACATGCATTAACCGTTAGAGGTGGCAGACATGGTAGGTATGATAATGATTATAAGGGCAAGGACTCTCAGAAGTCCAGGTCAAAGTCATGTGGCCGCAGTAAGTCTCGTGGACGGAAGTCTGATCTTACCTGTCATTATTGTGGGAAAGCAGGACATATTAGGTCGTAGTGCCATAAGATGCAGATGATAAGTGCAAGGAAAAGGGAAAAAAGAAAGTGTAGGAAAAGTCTTCTGAGCGTAGTATTGTACCTACAAAGTCCAGTGTGAAGATAGAAGAGGTTAATGTCATGCAGGCCACTAATTCAGATGAGGATTACATACTTGCAGCTTCTTCATGCGAGCCCTTACAGGCTTCTGAGACACATTCTATGTATGCTTAGCTTTTGGATTCGGATGCATCATTTCATGTGACACCCTGTAGAGATTGGTTTCATACCTATCATACCATCTTTGGTTTTGTGTGTCTTGGTGATAATAGGTCTCTTGACATTATGGGCATTGGAGATGTTAGGCTGTAGTATTGTACCTACAAAGTCCAGTGTGAAGATAGAAGAGGTTAATGTCATGCAGGCCACTAATTCAGATGAGGATTACATACTTGCAGCTTCTTCATGCGAGCCCTTACAGGCTTCTGAGACACATTCTATGTATGCGTAGTGCTGGCTTTTGGATTCAGATGCATCATTTAATGTGACACCCTGTAGAGATTGGTTTCATACCTATCGTACCATCTTTGGTTTTGTGTGTCTTGGTGATAACACGTCTCTCGACATTATGGGCATTGGAGATGTTAGGCTGCAATTTCCTTCTAGCATTTCTTTTGTTTTGCATGATGTACATCATGTACCTGTGTTGACTCGCAGCCTTATGTTAGCTAGACAGCTTGATGATGCAGGGTATTTTGTAACTTTTGGATACTCTGCATGGAAGATTACTCGTGGTGGCAGGCTTGTGCTTGCAAGAGATGCCAAGTTTGACAGCCTCTATCCCTTACTTGTATTTGGAGCTACATTAAATCATGTTTTGTCTGTGGATTCTATCCCCCATGTATCCCTCTGGCATGCTCGTTTGGGGCATATGTCCTTTAAAGGAATGAAAATGCTCAGTGCTTTGCAGTATCTTCCGCCTTTTGACTTTTCGCATTTTGATTCTTGTGATCATTGTTTGTATGGTAGGCAGACTAGGAATATGCATAAAAAGTCTGGTAAGAAACGCATGGGTGAGCCCTTGGCTCTTTTGCACTCAGATGTATGTGGGCCCATGCCCTGTCAGTCACTCGGTGGGGCAAAGTATTTTGTTACTTTCATAGATGATTATTCATGTAAGGTTTGGGCTTATCCCATAAAGAGAAAATCCGATGTCTTAGACACATTTCAGCATTGGCTTGCATTAGTAGAGAACCAGTTTGGGAAAAGGCTAAAATGCCTAAGATCAGATAATGGGGGTGCTTTTGAGCAGTTTTGTGATGAGCAGGATATTAAGCATCAGTTGACCACCCCTTACACCCCTCCCCAAAATGGTATGGCTAAACACATGAATAGG
Organism: Lygodium microphyllum; assembly: GCF_053477565.2. Taxonomy (NCBI): domain Eukaryota; kingdom Viridiplantae; phylum Streptophyta; class Polypodiopsida; order Schizaeales; family Lygodiaceae; genus Lygodium; species Lygodium microphyllum. Next base: position 103,520,133 of record NC_141149.1, on the reverse strand, counting down.
ACCATTCAGGAAAGGGTCCATAGCATGCTTAGCCAGGTTGGCTTACTGCAACACTTTTGGGTTGAGGCAGTTATTACTGCAGTGCATCTCATTAACAGGTCACCTAGAAGTGGCATTGCCTTTCAGGTTGCAGAAGAGGTATGGGCAGGCAAGCCAACCTCTTATGATCATTTGCGTGTCTTTGGATGTGAGGCATTCTGCCATGTGCCCAAGGACAAACACAATAAGTTGGATCCTAAAAGTGTCAAATGCATTTTCATTGGGTATGGAGATGTAGGAGAGATGGGTTACTGTCTATGGGATCTGCAGGCGCGGAAAGTGATCCGCAACCATGATGTCATATTTCATGAGGAAAAAATGCATATGCAGGCTGAGAAAGTGGTCGAGGTATGCAGAGTTATCTTTTAGGAGGAGCCACCTGCTCCCATTCAGCCTGCTCCATAGCGAGCTAGACAGCGTGCAACATCACTTGATACTCATGGCCCAGATGTTAGACATGCTGATGTTAGACATGATGTTGGTCAGGCAGTAGAGCCTAGGTTGAGGCGTTCTACTAGAGATAGACGACCTCCTGACCGTTTTGCACCCTCTATGGATTATGTATTGGTTACAGATGCAGGAGAGCCTCTCACTTATGATGAGGCTATGCACAGGGGTGATTGTCACTCTTGGGAGAGGGCTATGTAGTCTGAGCTTGACTCATTGCATAAGAATCAGACTTGGGATTTGGTTTCCTTGCCTCAGGGTAAGAAGGCTTTGCCACGCAAGTGGGTGTACAAGCTAAAAAGTACCCCTGGACACCCCAAGCCAACATACAAGGCTTGATTGGTTGCTAAGGGCTTCAAGCAGGAGCATGGTGTTGACTTTGATGAAGTCTTTTCTCCTATGGTCAAGATGACCACCCTACGCTTAGTCTTGGCTTTGGTTGCATAGCTTGACCTGGACTTGTACCAGATGGATGTCAAGATGGCCTTTTTACATGGAGACTTGCATGATTAGATTTACATGGAGTAGCCTAAGGGCTTTGTAGACCCTAGCAGGGAACACCTAGTGTGCAAGCTAAAGAAGAGTCTATATGACTTGAAGCAGGGACCTAGGGAATGGTACCATAAGTTGGATGCATTCATGTAGTCACAGGGCTACAACCGCAGTGCTATGGATCCATGCTTGTACATGAAGAAAGCCTATGACAGTTCTTTACTAATTTTGGTACTCTATGTGGATAACATGCTTTTAGTAGGGACAGCTTATGAGAAGCTAGATGCTCTTAAGGCTCAGCTCAAGAAGAGCTTTGAGATGAAAGATCTAGGACATGCATCTCATATACTTGGTATGTGCATTAGATGTGATAGATCTCAGGGACTATTTGTCTGTTACAGAGGGAGTACATTCATCAAGTCCTTGAGTGCTTTTGTATGCAGGATGTTAAGCCTATTGGCTATCCATTACCTTCTCATGTGAAGGTTTCACAGGTCGATTGTTTGCAGACAGATGAGTGGAGGGTCGAGATGGCCAAGATTCCCTATGCATAAGCCATGCATAGTCTTATGTATGCCATGATAGCCACCCGTCCAGATATTGCTTTTGCAGTTGGGATTGTGACACGTTATATGGCTACACATGGCAAGAAACATTGGGATGCCATGAAGGGTATTGATGAGACCTCAAATAGGCCGGCACTGGCTATGGCACTAGCCGGACTCATACTCATAACAGACAAATACACCCTCACGGCCTCACAGACCAGGAGCGTCTATCCACTGCTATAGGACGAAAGCCTAATCTATGCGTTTATAGTTTTTATAGTTTTGTAGTCCAACGTTTCCCTTTCTATATACTCCTCAGAGGGAGAACCCATACACATTGGCAATAAATACCACGATAATCACATATATGGGAGGCAACCTCTCGGTAGAAACACCGCGGCCCCATTGCAGCTCTCCTACATCATAGGGATTAGCCCCTTGATGCGCTACTCAACATGTAAAACAAATGAACAAACTCCACTCTTTCATCTTAAAAGTAATCCAGGAGATACCATGTGTCCTTATCAAATAATTCCCCAAGAGACGAACATCTATCCTACGGCTTAGGATGCCTTTCCACACTCAAACGTGGGTCATTGTCATTGAAAACAGGTGCTTTGCATCCAGGTTTTCCCATTCCGATACCATGATCGACTTGCACATGCAAAGGTGAATGATTCTAAAGTGCTCAAACATCATTTTAAATCAGAAACATGTGGTGCACAACCAGGCTTTCCAATGCATTTACTAACCCATTGCAGCGATGTAAAGATAGCACCGAGACCACACTCGTGCTACTATCCTCTTAATTAATATACCACGAACTCTATGACATGATGTGCATCAGAAAATCAGCAACAATCAGCACGCAAATCACACCATTCAAATCTCCCAACCCCCTATGTTTAGGTATTGCTTTCGTTGCATAGGTGTAGAGGTTCATTTTGTCACGTTTTGATGTATAAAAAGCGATAAATCACAAACTTTGACAAAGAGATAGGGCAAACTGAGGCTAAACCTCATGCTTTGCCACTACCACACATCCACAAACAATCATTATATTTTTCCAAGACGTATTTCTATTTTTTTCCTTATTTTTTTCCATTTTCTTGATTTATTTGGCAATAAAATATGCTATTTTCTGATTTTTCTTGTTCCAATCACTTCATCATACTAACATTCAATTTATCTTCCATATTCCCCCCATGGGAACACCTTTTACCCACCCGAAACGGAAAAACTACCATTTTATCACTTAAAAACTGCATTTCGGGTTTTAGGGAATTAAATAAAGCATATAAATCATTGCAAAATCAAAATTTTTTGATAAACAGCAATTACTCATAATGCAATCAGCACACAAACAAATTTTCATCCAATAAGAACATAATTATCATCATAAACTATAAAAAATCCTTCATTTTCTTCATAAAAATGGTCATACCGTGTTTTTATGTAACCCGAGACACCTTGAATGACTGCATAACCAGCAAACGGAGCCTCCATTGCTCTCAATCCAATGTTGTACATCAATCTTCAGCATCTCCATCAATCTCCATCACCGCTTCCTTCATTCTCCTTCCTCGATTTCTTCATTAAGATGGTACACATGAACAGCCCATAGAGGGGAGAGAGAGGGAGGAGAAAGAAAGAATAGATTCTGTTCTCTTCATCTGGACAGCCATTCCTCGTGTGAAGACTGGCGATATCATCAGCCAAGAGGGAGAAGTTGAGAGGTATCATCTATTTCATGGCTTACATTCAGCCTCCAATCATGATGTTGAGGGATCATGGTGCATTTTTCGGCCGCTTGTCCGATCACGTTTTCTTCATCTTCACGCTTTTTTTTTTCATGCAATTTGGGGGAGGGGTTAAAATTCCCCAAAGGGCACCCCCCCTTTGGTTCTCAAAGTTGTCCACCTCTTCAAATCTTGCCCATTTTGTGGCCTCTTCCTTGTTCGGGCTCTGTTTCAGCCTCTGAAAATCCTTATGTGTCCATCTTGACATCCCGCACTGACTGGAAACTCCTGGCATCCCGCAGGGCAGTCGAAAAAATTATCAAAAATCCACAAGTATCACTCGGGCACCTTTTAAACACTGTCTTTCACTTGGTGCTTAAAATCGTCCTAGCTGCAGCTGCCGCCTTCAATGTTAAATATTTTTCCCCTAAATTCTAGTTTTTTTGGTAAATTTTAGGCACATCCCGGGCTCAAAACTCCGCTCTCATTGGTGACCATGGGATAGGGCGACTCAGCCCGTCGAATCCCACAATAGATCTGCACAAAACAACCAAAGGAAGCATCAAGCTGATACAAAATAGATACATATTAAAACACAGCACAATGCTCACCCTACCCCCTGACAAACCAAAGCATGAAATCCACAAGGAGTAGGCCTAGCATGATCTGATAGAAGGTCCGAAGCTAGTTACTAACCGATTGCTCCAACATGGCCAAACTAAAAAGAACTATCAAAGAGGTTGCCCTAAGTGGTGGTCTGAACTACCTACCTAACTAAGGACAACACAACCAGGAGCTCCGACTAGGCAAGGACTCCTATAGCCTGATCAAGAAGTATTTTCTTTTAGCACATTTCTTCTTTTAGGTTTTGTTTTCCATACTCGGGTATGTAAAAAGGAGGGAGTTGAGCGTAGTGACCCAAGGAGAACATGGCATCGGCCTCAGGTCCTGTCTCGGTACCCAAGAACCTACCAAGCCCTCGCGAGGTGACACTTAATCCTTTTCTGATGCTCACTTTTATTTTCACTCCAACCTTCCTTACTTTCTTCTTTTCTAGCAAGATGCCATCCCTAGGAAGACAAGGCATCGGCCCCACCGGGTCTGACTCGTCCCCAGAAACCTACCAGGCCCTCGCAAGGTGATGATCAACTGCTTATAAATTTTCCTTTCTTTTCTTTTCTGTTTTTATAGGGGTTAGAACCCCTTTTTACACACCTTTGTATATATTTATTTTCTTTAAGATATTCAGGGTTTTTCCATCATCATTTTCCTCTGCAGGCTTCTCTAACTGCCTCACAACTAAGCAAGAACTCCTAGAACGGCTGTCTAGCAGGCTAGCATAACAGGGTCACTAGAACTACTTTCTAAAATAGGTCTTTTGGTGTCTGACAATGTCTTTACATGAAGCAACGACTACTCAAACCTCCCCCAGACATACCTAACCTAAACTGCGGGACTTCATGCCTTGGATATCGGTCCCCAACCAAGAAAAGAAAATCCCCTACAAGTACACAGACACATATAGCATAAAAACACGGTACTCATAAAGGAGAGATATCACCTGGATAGGGCCACGAGAAGTCTCCATGCGACATAGGCTCCTTCCAAGCTCTTCTTCGAACCTATCTAGCATAGGACTAAAATAAAAACCATTAACTACACCTGTACTAAATAGACAACTAGCCCTCTTGGCCTAATGAAATAAAGCATTTCTCTACAAAAACTGATCGGCCCTCTTGGCCTAATGAAATAAAACATAATAGCACCTACACATCCTCCTCGAGATAGTACGGATATACAATAATATGCTCCTTTCCAAGGAGGAAAAATAGGGCTCACAGTCCTAAACTAAATGCATAAGATTATGACCCATCCCTCCTGCATATATAGCAAGAGGCGTATGCATAACATGTTGTCTAATCAACCTATGGGTCCAAGATAACAACGGTAGATTGGTCTCGGCTACTCTTTGCATCACCCATATCAATCATCGCCTGCCATACATTGCATGCTCTGATAACATTCCCCACAAGTGATCGGGTCCTGTCTCATTATTGATAGCAATATCCAAATTAGGACCACAGTTGAAGAAAAGGTCTTCTTAATAAGCAAGATTTGCCAGGGAATCCGCAAACTGATTCCAGTAACATGGAATCAGCTGAAGAGACATGCTCTCAAACTCCTCAAGTAGGGTTATGGTAGTTCGATAATACATACAAAGGATGGGGTTCCGCGCTGTGTAGGTCCCATCTAGCTGATTTAAGATCAACTGGGAATCCCCTTTTACTAACAACCGCCGAATACCACCTTTCTTGGCAATATGCAATCCCATAATCAAGGCTTTATACTCCACCATATTGTTAGTGAATCCTACTTTGAGATAAGCAGCTAACTTTATCGTAACTCTACATTGGGGATCTCGGATTACTACTCCAACACTCTCTTTTTTATTAGGGCCCTGTCAAAATATAATGTGTACGTCCACAATGGGTTTACACAGCCTGCCATCACAAACTTCTCTGTTCGTAATTATGATAGTCAAAATTTAGCATGTTTAGAGGATGAACTCACGGCTCCATCCCACCTTCATTAAACTCAACAGGGATACTTGTCAACACTTGTAAGCAGTGATGGCAGAAGACTTTGATCTCCCACACAAAGGTTCCGTCTTCTTGCTCAATCACTTTGTATCCTTTGCTCCACCAGATAAGTTTCCCTTGATGGTATCTCTGCTCCAGATATGGGTGCTCCAAATAAGGAATTAACTGCCCCATCAACCAACTTTAAGCTCTTTTGCAGGTCTCAAATCAGCCCGAGCATGGACCTGCAATGCATTTTTCTGTATTAGCATACTTAGAAATAATAAGGTTTAATCTTATTAAGATTAACCTTATTTTTAAATTCTACTCCCTACAGATCAGCTAGTAGAGCCGTAGACCTATTTTTCCTTATCCTGAAAATCTTGTAGGGGCCATCCCATCTAGGTTCCAGCTTCCCTGGAAACAGCTCCCTACGGGTATCATAATACAGAACTAATTGCCCTTTTTCAAAGGTATAATTCTTTGCTTTAAGGTCGTGCAACTGCTTCATCCGACGTTTAGCTACCTCTTGGTGTAATAAGCTCTGCAATTTCAGTTCATCCAGGTGGGCTATGGCCGTGAAACGTTCAAAGAGTGAATCCTCATCTCCCAAAGAGTGGTTAATTGCAAACTGTATGGTTGGCAACTCGATTTCAAGGGGTAACACACACTCTTCCCCATAAACTAATTTAAATGGAGTATGGCTGGTAGCTCGCTTGAACGTTGTATTGTACGCCCATACTGCCACATATAACTTCCTGTCCCAGTCTCGTTTCTGCTCAGAGACTATTTTAGACAGGATACCCACAAGCTGCTTATTAGTACTTTCGACTTGCCCGTTGGCTTGCGGATTATAGGGGATCATTTTATTGTGCTTGATTTGCCAAGCTTCAGTCAGGCTTTTGATCACTTTATTCAAAAAGTGGGTTCCATGGTCCGACACTAGTTCCTTCGGTGGACCGAAACGGCAGATAATCTGCTCTAAAAGGAAACTTGCAGTCTCTTTTGCATTGTCCTACCTCATCGTCCGTGCTTCTGACCATTTTGTAAAATAATCAGTTGCCACTATAATGTACCTCTTCTGGGTAGTAGACGACGAGGTGATAGGACCCACAAAGTCAATGCCCCACTTCTCAAATGGAAGGATAGCCATGATAGGCGTAAGTGGGCGTTTCCTATTCTCTCTACTGTCATGTCTTTGATAGGTATCACATCTCTTAACATACTCAAAGGAATCTTGGAAGATGGATGACCACCAGTACCCAACTCTTAAAGCTTTCTGTGCCATCAACCGTCCAGCGAAGTGCCCTCCACATGCAGAGTCATGGCACTCTTCCAAGATGAACGGAACCTCGTCAGGCATCACACATCGGTGGTAGATATCATCAACACCCTGCCGATATAGTGTTCCTGTGATTAAGGAAAACTTCAAAGCCTGTTGTCTGATTTTCCTCTTTTTTGATTTTGATAAACTAGCTCCAGTCTCTCCCGTTGATAGATAATGCGTGATAGCAGCATACCAAGAGGGGATATAAGCTGTATCAATTTTAAACATTTCTTCAATATCACTTCCTTCAACCAAATTCTCTTTCGGCTCCCCGAAATCCACAAGGCATTCCACAATCCCCTGCAACCTCGGTGGCTTACTCTTAATCTCATAATTGAACTCCTACAAAGTGATTAACCACTTTGCTAGACGATCAGGCGGTTGTAGCTTATTCATAAGCAATCTAAGCCCTTCCGCCTTCGTATAGAATACTACCTTCTCATAGAGGATGTAGTGCCTGAATTTTTTAGTCGCAAAGACCATCGCAAGGCACAACTTTTCCATATAGGTATAATTAATTTATGATATGCCCAATTTTCGACTAGCAAAAGCTATCGGATGATACCACTTTTTCTCCCAGATTTGGGCTAAACAGCAGCTGATACTATGCATGGTGGCTGTTGAAAATATGTAAAATACATCGCCTCTTTTAGGTGCTTTTAAAACTGGTGCTTTTACTAGCTCCTGTTTCACATTCTCGAAAGCTACCTTACAAGGGCCACTCCATACAAATAGACAGCTAAAGGATAATAAGTTCGTTAATGGCAACGTCCTTTCTACCAAGGCATTTATAAACCTCTGATAGTATCCTATCGATGACAAAAAGCTATGTACCTCTTTCGGAGTGCGTGGTGGACTCATAGAGACTATAACCTTGATCTTTTCAGGGTCAGTTACAATTCCTACTGAACTGACCACATGGCCTAGCAATAGCCCATAAGGCACTCCAAAGACACACTTCCGTGGATTAAGAGCGATACAAAATTGTCTACAGCACTCAAAGCACTTTCTTAAGATAATCAACATCCTTTCCCTTACACTTCTACCCTGTAGAAATAGTTGGTCCAAATCACATGGCACCACAATTTCCATCCTTTATCTAGAATAGGATCTTCCAATGCCACAGACGTTGGGGCCACTAAGGTCTTTCAACTCCATTCCGAACTTGGCAAGGGGTATCCAGAGCTCCACCTGACCCACAAGCTACTTAGGAGTGAAATATTATTCCCGTGTGGTTGGCCTTTTCACCACTCAACCTTTGGTCTATGAATCGAGCAGTGTCCTTTTTGGGTTGATTCGTGGTGCGATCATGAAGGTGATCCACCCAGCCTCTCCATCAGCTCTGAATTCATGATATTGACGGAGGACCCAATGTCTACGATAGCATGCTCTACTAATATTCCATCCACGTATGCTGGAACCCTAGGGCAATTCTTTTCAGCATGATCAAACCAATCTTCCCCTACTTGTGTTATGCCCAAAGGTTCTACAATATACCCAATACGCAGGATCTTCTTGAATTCCTTGCGTACTCCTGGAGATAATTTAATCAACTGTAAGAGGTTTACATCTGGTTTGACTTTGCAAAGGGAACTTGCTAAATCAAAATCATGATAGGCTGCCAAAGCTCTCTTTTCTCGCCAAACCATCCTTTCTTTTGGTCTCGGGACCGGCTTTGGTGCTTCTTTTTTAGCTCTTGTCTTCTTTCATGGCACTTCCTCATCCTTCTTAGGATCGACTTTTTTGTCAATAGGCCTTAGAGGTCCACCTTCCATGCCAGGATTCAGGACTTGCATCCTTTTATCCCCTTGCTTAGGGTTTTCCTCGACCGGTTTTGCATTATCTCTATCACCCTCTTTAGCCTTTTGGCCTCTTGTCACGGCTTGTAGGTTAGAGGTTTCAGCGCCATTGACGCGTACAACCTCAATAAGGCTAACTCCATTGCCTTGTGGCAATTTTTCTATAGAGGTCTTTCCCCTTTGCAGTATTTGTCTTGGTTCGTCATTTTACTGGAGGTTACTACCTTGTGCTCTATGATTAACTGGACCTGGCTGTTTACTCCCTTACTAGAGGGAACTAATCTTGCTCCAACAGGTAGCGGCTAAGTGGCTCGACTTCCCACAAATATCACATTTAACATTTGGACAATTTCTAGGGAAATGTTGTCTGCCACACCACTTACAGCTGAATCTTGAGGGACCATCCTCTTCGGGGAGTCGACTCCCTATTAGATTCTGCTGCTTCTTCAAGAAATTGACGTCAACAGCTATTTGCCGATATTTTTCAGAAATCATGTCAGTGTAGTGCTTCATTATATCCTTAACTTCGCCAAGGACATTGGAGGCACTCGACTCATAGCCTTGATCGTCTATCCATCGTTCCATTGGCCTAACAATTTGATTGAGCATTGGTTGTTGACTCACAGGAACAACATTAGGGTTCGAAACTTGGCCTCCAACATTTGGTGGAGCCAATTGACTAGCCATAGGCATAGTCACACTGGGAGGAGCTGGCAGCAAATGTATATTTTGAACCATGCTTCCTCTCCCATTAGGGTCATTCATAGGCATCCCTTGACTTCCATTTATCAATGGTAAATTACCTCCAGGTACTAAACCCGCATTAAGATTTATTCGAGAGGAGTAGGCTGTTTGTAATCATGACTCTACTCCTTCTGCCTGCATGATGGCAGTGTCTATATCAGCCAAAGCCACACTCCTCAATTGTACCTGAATATTGAAATCCAATCCATGCAAGAAGTATTGCAATTGGGTAGCCGGCGGAATAGGAATGTAAGTTTGTAACTTACGAAATACTTCCTTAAGCTTCTTGGCATAGGCTTTCACATTCTCATGGGGATCTTGGCGTGTTACATTCAAAACACGCAACCAGTATTGGCCACCACTTTCAGGGGCATATTCTCCTCGAAAAGTTGCATAAAATTGGTCAATTGTGGTTATGGTTCTAGTCTCTATGCTATGATACCATACTGCAGCCCTTCCTTTTAATGTCATGTTAAAGAACATCATAAGATGCCCCTCATCTTGGATGCGGTAATTAAACATTAATCTTTGGAATTCACAAATGTAAAACTCTGCATCTTCTTCGTTAACCCATTAAAAATGGGCAAAGGCACTCCTAAAGCTGGCAGATCCGGCATCCCTGCAAGAATTGCAATGGGTTGTACCATAACGACAATTGAATTAGGAGTTTGGACTGATGGAATCACACCCCCACTTGAAGTGGGTTGACTTGGTGGAAGAGAGGAAGGACTTGCGCTTCCCCTGCACCTAAAGGACTATGTGCAGCAGTTGGGTTACTAAGACCACTGCCTCTTATGCGTATCGGGCCAATTCTTTTGAGGAGAATAGCGACTTACAATCTCCAACCACCGTTTAGCCCTCTCAACACATTCGGCTTTTTGTATTTTGGCTTGATGGTCCTTGTCAGAGGACATAAACCAACTTTTTGGTCCCTACAAACCCTAGATTCGAGAACCACCACTTGTTGGCAGCTCCCGGCAGATGCACCACTGATGGGACCTCAAATGGATCGGCACTGGCTATGGCACTAGCCGGACCTCATACTCATCACAGACAAACACACGCTCACGGCCTCGCGGACCAGGAGCATCTATCCACTGCTAAAGGACGAAAGCCTAATCTATGCGTTTATAGTTTTTATAGTTTTGTAGTCCAACGATTCCCTTTCTATAGACTCCTCAGAGGGAGAACCCATACACATTGGCAATAAATACCACGATAATCACATACATGGGAGGCAACCTCTTGGTAGAAACACCGCGGCCCCACTGCAGCTCTCCTACATCGTAGGGATTAGCCCCTTGATGCGCTACTCAACATGTAAAACAAATGAACAAACTCCACTCTTTCATCTTAAAAGTAATCCAGGAGATACCATGTGTCCTTATCAAATAATTCCCCAAGAGACGAACATCTATCCTACGGCTTAGGATGCCTTTCCACACTCAAACGTGGATCATTGTCATTGAAAACAGGTGCTATGCATCCAAATTTTCCCACTCCGATACCATGATCGACTTGCACATGCAAAGGTGAATGATTCTAAAGTGCTCAAACATCATTTTAAATCAGAAACATGTGGTGCACAACTAGGCTTTCCAATGCATTTACTAACCCATTGCGACGATGTAAAGATAGCACCGAGACCACACTCGTGCTACTATCCTTTTAATTGACATACCATGAACTCTATGACATGATGTGCATCAGAAAATCAACAACAATTAGCACGCAAATCACACCATTCAAACCTCCCAACCCCTACGTTTAGGTATTGCTTTCGTTGCATAGGTGTAGAGGTTCATTTTGTCATGTTTTGATGTATAAAAGCGATAAATCACAAACTTTGACAAAGAGATAGGGCAAACTGAGGCTAAACCTCATGCTTTGCCACTACCACACATCCACAAACAATCATTATATTTTTCCAAGACGTATTTCTATTTTTCCCCTTATTTTTTCCATTTTCTTAATTTATTTGACAATAAAATATGCTATTTTTTAATTTTTCCTATTCCAATCACTTCAGCATACTAACATTCAATTTATCTTCCATATTCCCCCCATGGGAACACCTTTTACCCACCCAAAACGGAAAAACTACCATTTTACCGCTTAAAAATTGCATTTCGGGTTTTACAGGAATTAAATAAAGCATATAAATCATTGCAAAATCAAAATTTTTTGATAATCAACAATTACTCATAATGCAATCAGCACACAAACAAATTTTCATCCAATAAGAACATAATTATCATCATAAACTATAAAAAATCCTTTATTTTCTTCATAAAAATGGTCATACCGTGTTTTTACGTAACCCGAGACGCCTTGAATGACTGCATAACCAGCAAACAGAGCCTCCATTGCTCTCAATCCAATGCTGTACATCAATCTTCAGCATCTCCATCAATCTCCATCACCGTTTCCTTCATTCTCCTTCCTCGATTTCTTCATCAAGATGGTACACATGAACAGCCCATAGAGGGGAGAGAGAGGGAGGAGAGAGAAAGACTAGATTCTGTTCTCTTCATCCGGACAGCCATTCCTCGCATGAAGACCAGCAATATCATCAGCCAAGAGGGAGAAGTTGAGGGGTATCATCTGTTCCATGGCTTACATTCAGCCTCCAATCATGATGTTGAGGGATCATGGCGCATTTTTCGGCCGCCTGTCTGATCACGTTTTCTTCATCTTCACGCTTTTTTTTTCATGCAATTTGGGGAGGGGTTAAAATTCCCCAAAGGGCACCCCCCCTTTGGTCTTCAAAGTTGTCCACCTCTTCAAATCTTGCCCATTTTGTGGCCTCTTCCCCGTCCGGGCTCCGTTTCAGCCTCCTCTGAAAAATCCTGTGCGTCTGTCGTGACATCCCGCACTGACAGGCAACTCTTGGCATCCCACAGGGCAGTCAAAAAAATTATTAAAAATCCACAAGTGTCGCTCGGGCACCTTTTAAAGCCGTCTTTCACTTGGTGCTTAAAATCGTCCTAGCTGCAGCCGCCGCCTTCGATGTTAAATATTTTTCCCCTAAATTCCAGTTTTTTTGGCAAATTTTAGGCACATCCCGGTCTCAGAACTCCGCTCTTAGGTATTATGAGGTACTTGAAGGACACAACAGATATGTGTATTTGCTATGGCAGCGAGGATACATGAGTCGTGGAGTACACTGACTCTGATTATGCAGGACATGCAGATAGTAGGAAGTCCACTTCTGGCTATGTGTTCACTTATGCCGGAGGGGCTATCTCTTGGATGTCTAGGGCGCATAAGTGTACGACTCTTTCTACTACAGAGGCCGAGTATATTATAGCCATAGAGGCTTGCAAGGAGGCTATCTGGTTAGGCCGTTTGCTTTTGCAGACCTTGGTATGAAAGATGTTATGCCTACACTGCATTCGGATTCTATGAGTGCCATTCAGATGGCCAAGAATTCAGTTGGCCAAGAATCCGGTCTTCCATGCGAAGACAAAACATATTGAGGTGAGGTATCACTTCATTCTTGCGAGGTCATTGAGGACAGGTCTGTTGACCTTGTCAAGATTCCGACTAAGCAGAATCCTGCAGACTTGCTCTCGAAGAGCCTCACTATAGAGCGCTTTGCCTTTCTCAGGAGATTGATGTGCGTTGGATGAGATGATGTCTTTTTTCCTCATCCTGTTGTACATGTGTACATGTTGTATTGTCTTTTCTTTTCTTTTCTCTGTCATTGGGGCAGATTCGTCTTTAAGTGGGAGGTTGTTGGGGGAAAGGTGCCTCCGCCTAGCCACCTGTGTATTACCACAGTGACAGTACCCGCCATTGCACACTGGTGGGCGCCTATCACAGTTACTTATTCTTTATTCTTTTAGTGACAGTTTGAATAAAGGAAGGCCTGGCCACACATTGTGGTTGTTGGAGTTCCCACTTTGAGTTTTTTTTTCTCTCTCTCTTGCTCTTGCTCTCCATCTGCCATAGCTCTCACTGCCAAGCTTCTTCCTCCTAGGTTCTACTTCCCTTTCAGAAGAGAGGTATATAGTTTCCTTGACGGCTTCTCAAGTTATAACCAGGTGTAGGTACACCTCGACGATAGGCATAAGACAATGTTTGCAATGGAATGGGGCATGTTTTCCTACATAGTCATGCCATTTGGTTTGACGAATACACCAGCTCCCTTTTAGCGCCTCATGTGTATCATCTTCAAAGACATGCTTAGGCAAGAATTAGAGGTGTTTGTTGACGATCTATGCATTCATTCCAGTTGGAGGGAATATCTGATAAACTTCGCGTAGTCTTTGAGTGGTGTAGGTTGTATAATCTCTCCTTGAACCCCTTGAAGTGCCAGTTTAGGGTAAAACACGAATGTATCCTGGGGCATGTGGTGTATAAGAATAGCATTGCCACAGATTTCTCCAAAGTCATTGTCGATTTACCACCACCCATGAACTATAACGAAGTTCAGTGCTTCCTGGGACACACAAGGTACTATCTGCGATTTGTTTTGAACTATGCATTGATTGCTAGACCCCTTTACAAATTATTGATCATATTCGAGTGGACCAAGGAATACCAACATGCCTATGAGGAACTAAAGAAGGTTCTTATGACCGCACTAATCCTACAAGCTCCAGATTAGAATATACTATTCCACATACACATTGATGTCTCAAAGTTTGCTATAGGAGTTGTTTTGTGTCAACCTAGTGAACATAATCTTGATTATCTTGTGATCTTTGCTAGTAGACAACTCATAGATATGGAGATGAATTACTCCCCAATGGAGAGGGAAGGCCTAGCCATGGTATTCGTTGTAAAGAAGTTTCATCATTATCTTTTGGCTATGCCCTTTACCTTCTTTGTTGACCATCAAGATTTGCTTTCTCTAGTAAACAAAACTTGCGCTACAGGATGCATAGCTAGATGGTTACTTCTACTTCTAGAATTTAACTTCTCTGTGGTTGTACGGAAGGGTAAACAGCATTACATGGCAGACCATATGTCTTGCATACCCATAGGAGAAGCTACCAGACAAGGCATCGTAGATGACTTGCCTGATGCACACCTGTTTAGCATGTCCAGTGAGAGAGACCTATTCAGGGCCAATTTAACACTGTATTGGGTAGATGACATAGTCCAAGTCCTAGAGCATGGATTGCCTAAGAGACCTATAGAGAAGGCTAGGCTAAAGCACCTTATCCTTAAGATTCAGTCCTATTAGTTAATTGCTAGCCAGCTCTATAGACTAGGACATGATGGGTTATTGCAAAGATGCATGTGTGAGCATGAAACACATGATGTGGTTTTGTTGAAGCACATGGTGGAATTATTGGAGGATACTTCATAGTACGCAAGGTGCTGCAATATCAACTATGGTGGCCCACCCTATTCCACGATGTTGCTAAGTTTGTGAAGCATTGTGACGAATGTCAAAGGATCAAAGTACCCATCTGTAAGGACAAGATGAAGTTGACCTTACATGACAACTTGTTGAAAAGTGGGGGATTGACTTCATTGGGCCAATCAACCCCGCAACATTATACTCACAAGCAAAGTACATAATTGTAGTGATGGATTATTTCATGGAATGGGCCAAAGCTCGGGCCACCAGGAAGAATGACATCAAAACCATGGCTAAGTTTCTTTGGGAGTAGGGGATCTTGTGATTCGACTGCCCCATCGAGCTAGTTAGTGATCAAGGCACACACGTTATTAGTAAAGTGATTGCTCATTTACTATCCACATTCTCGATCACCGATAGAGAATCACCACCATACTACCCACAAGTTAATGGTCAGGTGGAATCCACGAATAATATCCAAGTGAACCTCCTGACTAAGGTAGTCTCTGCATTGTGTAGTAATTGAGACAATAACCTCATGGTAGCACTATGGGCCTATAGGATAGCCCACAAGTCGGTCATAGGGCAAAGTCATAGGGCAAACACCATTCAAGCTAACCTATGGGGCTTAATGGATCCAACTAGTGGAGTTTTTCATTCCAAGCTTGAGAGTGGCAATGCAAGAGAGATGGGATGGAAAGGAGGCATGGACGGAATGACTGGTAGAGCTAGAACACCTTTCTAAGACATGACTCCTAGCTACCCATGTGCTAATTTGTGAAAAGGTAAGACATAAGAGATGGTTTAGCAAACATGTCAAAAAACATGACTTTGAGCAAAAGGTGACCTAGTGTGATTGTACTCTATAAAGGGCCATAAGCAAAAGATGAAGTTCACAGGATTTGGGCCTTTCAAAGTCCCCAACATTAGTTGAATTAGAAACATAGAGCTCGAGATACTAGAGGGAGAGGGAGTAGGCTTCTTCAATGGTAGTCGCCTCAAGAAGTACTATCCTCCAATACATCCACTGGACGAGCCTCCAATGCTAGAAACCCATGTGAATATAAGAGTAGCCCCACCATCACCAAGATAGAGGATGAGGATGAGGAAGTAGTACAACCTACCTACCTACGCATATTAGTGATTGCATAGAAGACACACATATTTGATGTACTTATTGAGTGAAGGAGCTAACTTTAATATCCTTACACATGATCATTGGACCCTCATTGGTTAGCCTCAACTATAGCCTACTAACGCTAAACTCAACCCATTTGGGGAACAATCCTACTCACTACTAGGAAAGTGCAAAATAATAGTCTCTATCAAGACTAAAAGCCTACCTATGATCTTCTTTGTGTTGCCTAACACTAAGAACGATGGTAAGGAATTGTTTCCAGGACACGCATTCAAGAAACAAGCACACTACAGTGTCGACTATGACTCAAAGTGCATTCATCTCACCATTGGCAATGTTTGGATAGTGGCGGCTTTCAACAAGGGCACTATAGGTCCATTGAAGCTTGTAGGGCAACCGTAGAGGAACTTAGTGCAAGGTCTAAGGAGGGGGATCATGACTTGTTCCACCCTACCAAGACAAACCATCTGCAACCCAAAGGAGACACATCCAACAACACTAAGAAGCATCTCAAACGGGTTCCCAAACAACAACCGCATCTGCCTAGAAGTCAAACTGCATGAACCTATAACCACAAAACCTCATGCCCTCGGTCTAGGGGACAAAGCTTGCGATACAGAAACATACAAACAATCAAGTTGCAATGGGTGACCAAAGACTTATTGCAGACTCAAGGCTACTATGTTGAGAAATAAGGCATAGCCTAAGCCTTATCCTATGGTTTTATTAAAAAGTAAGTGTGTGAGAGGCTATATAAAAGGTCCTAAAGGTCAAAGTATCTATCTCTTTGGGAGAGACTTGGAAAAGTAGATGGTAGAGAGAAGATAGAATAAGAAGAATGAAGAAGAAGAGAATGAAGAAAGATTGAGCCTCCATATCCGTGTCTCAACCACCTTCCATTGTGCATCCTCACAGAATCTCTCATCTATTCTCATTTGGTATCAGAGAGCATAAGCACGGGAGCAAAAGATTGGAGCAAGGAGCTCACCGAACAAAGTCTACATCAGCTTGAAGGCTTGCTGTCTCCACCATTAAAATTAGGTACAAATCCCTATCTTGTCTATGGATTGGATGAGCTACTAAAGCTCAAATTCGAGGGCAAGCGAAGTCCACATTGGATGCATTTGGTAAGCCAAAAGAGGCTGGAAATGATGTATGATAGTACGACATTGGGTGTGTTTGGATTCAAATCGGTTCATGAATGGATGTTCGAAAGCTAGGGGGCTGCTTAAGCACAACCCTAGCTTAAGCAGGGGGCCTGCTTGAGGCTACAAGCATAGGGGGCATCTTGTTAGAAGCATAGGGCCTGCTTATCAGGAAGCAGGGGGTTTATGTCTGTGAGTAGAGAAGAGAAAGAGGAAACCATTTACTCATTTGAGAGAGTTTGAAGGTCCAGGACCTATTTTTTGAAGACGAGAGGATGTGTTTGATCAAGGAAATTGCTTTGGAGGACATGCCACAGAGTGATTTGGAAAAACTTCACCATTTCTGGCCGCCTGTAGAAAACATTTTTTTTCTTCTTCATAAGGCTAATAACCTTATCACTAAGGCTTAAAATCTCTCCTGCTAAGCTGTGTTCATATTGGGCATTGAGAAACTAGTTATCTTGAGGATTTGCCTTCACATTGGAGAGTCCATGAACTAGTTATTCTCTGAACTGGTTCATAGTCAGAGATTTCACATTGCTGTAGAGTTGAACTAGTTGTTTTGGAGGCCTAGAAGGTTGGTTTTATGCCATTTTTGGGTGCCATTTTGGAGGCCAAAAAATTGCAAAAAAATTCTAGAAATTTTTTTCTAGCTTCAACTTGATTGGAAATTCATTCTTGGCACAAAAAATTGTAGAAAAATAGCAAGGAAATTGGTTGATTTTAAGCCCGTATTTTGATGCTTTTTGGGTCATATGAGCACCGTTCGAGGTCCGTTTTGGATGTTTCTTGCTAGACAATCATTGTATGATGTATGACCATTGTGTATGAATGTATATGATAGCATTTGAGCTTATGTGTAGCAGCCATTCTCTTGGAAGGGAAATTACATGAATTTTTTGGGCTATTTATGGTGCATTTTTGGTCTCGGGTTGACCATTTGAGGTAATGGATTGGTTCATTTGTTGAATGCTTGATTGGGACAGCACATATTGCTAGTTTTTCTGAAATTTCAGCCATCAAAATGTCACATAGCTCAAATTACCCATATTATTGGAGATAAATTGACCAAGGACAACTATAGTGTTTGGTCATACAGGATGGAGAACTTTTTGATGGTGGGGAGAGGTCTTTGGGACCTCATTACAAGTGATGATGCATGTCTAGAGCTTCTTGAGGAGCCCACATAAGAGGAAAAGTAGGCATACAAGGATTGGATTGGAAAGAACATGAAGAGGAAGTGTACATGGATCAACTTGAAGGGTATGTGAATCCTAAATACCCACATTATGTATGCAAGTTGAACAAGGCATTATATGGAGCACCAAGAGCTTGGTGTGAGAGGATTAGAAAATTCTTGTGTAGCATGAGATTTTAGCAGAGTATGGCTGATTACTCATTGTATGTGAGACATACAGAGGATGACATGGTTGTGGTTGTCATCTATGTTGATGACCTCATTATTACAGGTACACTTGAGAGGGAGATTGCTGAAGTTAAGCATGGTCTTCATAAAGAATTTGACATAAAGGAACTTGGTTTGTTGAGATACTTTTTGGGCATTGAGGTCATTGATACACCTCATGGTATTTGGTTGGTACAAAGATAGTATTCTTTGGAGATGTTGGGGAAGTATGGCATGACAGGATGTAAGCCAGTGGATACTCCCTTGGATCAAAACATCAAAATGATTGATGATGGGCAATATGTGGAAGATGTGACTATGTTTAGAAAGATGGTTGATAGTCTTATCTACTTAACCATTACAAGGCGAGATTTGAGTAATGGGGTTGGTTTGATTAGCCAAATTATGCAAAGACCATGTAAATCACATTTGGGTGCAGTGAGGAGAGTTCTAAGGTATGTGAAGAAGATAGTTGGATTTGGCTTATTCTATGAGAATGGAATAAAGCCTACCTTGTTTGGGTATAGTGATGCAGACTGGGCATGTAATCTTATGGATAGGAGATCCACAAGTGGTTATGCATTTTCATTTGGATCAACCATGGTAAGCTGGAGCAGCAAAAAGCAACCTACAGTTGCTTTATCAAGTATAGAAGCTGAGTATCAAGGTATTACATTTGCGACATGTGAACAGACATCACTGAGATTGGTTTTATGTGAGTTGGGGATTGAAATTGATTGTGGAGTCATCATATATTGTGACAACATTAGCAGCATCATATTAGTGAAGAACCTAGTCTACCATGCTAGGACAAAACATGTATTGTCCCCTTTACTTAGTTTATTTTAATAAACATTGTGCATATACATTCCAAAGAAAAGTGATTTATGTTGCACATTTTTAAAAACTAGATCTAATTATGAAGATAATTGTTATTATTAATGAGGTATTATATGCTAGTTCATGGAAGAAAGACTTGGGGAACCCTCCCAAGGCTAGCTTATTAAAACTATGTTTGAAGTATAGAACAACAAAAAGAACTAGCCTAGTGGATAGTCACTTGGGTGTTGCCAGTTAAGTGCACTTGGGTGATGACACTATCAGGATGGGTAGCCTCTTGGGAAGATTTTCCTACAAGCTAGTGGGAGCTTCTCACGTGCAGCTAGTGGCACCAACGAAGCCTTCGTAGCCCATTTCTAAGTATGCCAAGGCCAAGATGCCAAGGTTTATGCCTTGGTTGCCGCCTTAGTCATCGCGCCTTGGAGTGATGTCCACTCGACGACGTGACGCAAAGTGCGTCCTCACCCATATATTCATCAATTTTTATCTTTAGGCTGCAAAAACGGACCCCCTCCTTGATGGCATAAAAACGCTAAAAGAAAAGCGTTCTCTCTTTATCATTGATGATGTCATCGAAAACGTTAAAAGACAAACATCCTCTCTTTACCCCCTCTCCCCATTACTATATAAATAGGGGTAGAGCGTCACACACACACACACACACACACACACACACACACACACACACACACACACACACACACACACACACACACACACACACACACACACACACACACACACACACACACACACACACACACACGCACAATGATCTGTGCAGAAGTCTCTCTGCTATTGACACGCGATGAAGCTCTGTTGCAATTAGCCAAGCCTCTCTCTCTCTCTCTCTCTCTCTCTCTCTCTCTATGCATCGCATACATTAACAATTGTGTTAAAAATGTTTTACGGTTATGATTGCTTTTGGATTTGTGAATAATGAGTTATGGCTCTTATGATTCCGAGCTTGCATAGCCGGACGAGTTGTGGATTGTGGTCGAGACATTGGGATCCCCAATCCAATGCTTCCCAACACTCTACCGAGTGTGGAAAAACTCACCTATGGGTGGGGGTCCTATGATCACTCGAGCACTTGAGGGGGTAAAAGGGCTAATGGTAAGTGCCCATGTTATGTAGGATGGCTTTGGAGGCTCAGGGAAGCTTAGAGGAGGTTTGAGCCAATAAATTCCTTGTTGACCGCGGATGGAGTGCAATCACATATAGCCTAATCTTGAGGGATTGGAAGGTCCTATCCTATGCTAGATGATGTCTTTCCGTGGAAAGATGGTTTTGTACCACTTTTTGGAGTGATAGTGAAATAAAATATCTAATTTTTGAATTGTTTGTTATGTGCTAAACATTAAGTTTAATGAACCCAATTTAACGGAGTAATAAAAGAAAGCTGATTTTATATGTCCAAATAGTGTGGTAGTATGCTTTGCTAATTAGAAAACTAAGCAAACCCCATCAAGGAAAGTGGGAGGTTTTGATCTTGATGCCTATGGCTGGCTGGGCCCGATAAGTCGGCGGGTAACTTTCCAACACTAGATAGAGTTGATTAAATTGTGACTCTCCAAATACCGGTAGGATTGTTACAAGGTTTAACACCATTTTAGGGGCTCGGAGCTGAGATTTTACCTTATGGGTAGGGGGATTGAGTTACACTCTCCCTCGTCTCTCACTCTCTTTGAACCAAGTGCGGTGTTAACCTCACTCCTGCCTTTGATTGATTACAAAGTGGTCTTTCGTAGGTGGATGTTAGATTGCTATTTGGGGTGACTTGTCCATGCTTCCCCTATGAAGTAGAATTGAGATTCCCATGTTCAACTAAGTCTAAGGTTTCCCATGGGGAGATGGGATGGTGATGTGCATGGATATGAATTCCAGTGGACTACTAAGAGGACTCATGCAGGTCCATTGGAGGAGGCACCTCACACATGGTATTAGAGCCTAGGTTCCAAAAGAGCCTTTATTGTAAGGTTAAGTTGTCAACGTATAAAAGGAATCAATAAAATAACCACACTTGTTTGAAGAGAACTGTTGTTGAATATCTTGCACTAACACTAGCATACACACTGTGCTCATAGGAACTTAGCGATGAGGAAGCTACACGTTTGCGGGATATTTTTTTCATCATGTATCAAGTAGCCTTAGGGTTGAATAAATTATCATACTGCGAGGCTATATTTGAGATAATGGAAATGACCTTTATTCCTCCAATTATTTTGCAACCTCATCCTAACTCATGGTACACGAGAGATTTATGGCCAAGGAATAGGTCACATATGGGGATATATTGTGGGCATAACATCCTTCTTCATAACGAGCTATAGAGGATTCGATGGGTTGAATGACTAAGGATAGTTAAGATATACCTTTTGTTCAATGCCTTTCACTGAACGGTTACTAGACATTGGGACTGAGCCTATACTTGAAACTTTGTGGGTATATCAGAAAGTGCTACAAATAGTAGCACACGAGAGAGTTGTTGTAGTGCCAAGAAGGCCTTATTTTGGTACGGGATGTTTTGGTTATCCCCAAGAGCCACCATATTATGTTGTTAGCCATGTACACAAGAATCCCCCAAGATATGAGAGCATAGACCCTGATACTTTTCGTGAGGAAAGGATTCATGAGATGGTGTATTGGTAGATCATAAATATGATCAATATATCTTTGTAAATACTTTTCATAAATATAAAGTCTCGTTATTATTTCTGAAGAGCATGAGTTATGAGCTTATGATGATAATTAAGTTGCTTTGGCAGATAAATGATAAAGTACACTTTATGCGATTGATTTTTGAGATCATGTATTTCATTGCTTGCGAACATTGAGTTTCGAGAATCTATGATGACAATTCTTGAGAATATGACAAACCCTCATTACACCCGAATTCAATGGGGTTGGTTTAGAAGAATGCCATGGAGGATAGCTCAAAACTTCTTCACAATCAACCCTGATTATACAGGGAACCTCAAGACCGATTTCAAGAGAATTCAGTGGCTTGAAGAACTAAAACTAGTTCGATGCTTCTTATTTGAAGGGTAGAGGGTTAATGATACTGTGACAATTAATGGGGAGATAATGACCCTACATCATTGGGTGTATGAACAAGTCATCCAAATTATACCTTGTGACCGTATAATATTCCATAGGAGACATGTCCGAAATGGCTATTCTGTCAGAGGATACTCTCCTTTACCCTCAGTTTATAGAGCCCTAGAGACATATAAGAAACCTCCTTACTTTGTAAATGTACCATTACACGAAGTACATGAATGATCTCTATTGTATTTCTTTTTTGATAAATAAAGATTACCTTATTTTCTATAGTTGACTAAGAGAGAGCATGTACTTTAACTCTTGGAAAATCAAAGCTAATATTTAGCTTGTGCGATAATCAGAATCGCTAACTAGTGCGAATTGATAAAACATACAAGGAACTCCAAGAGAAGAAGTTTCTTCTCAAGTAAACAACACCACCTAGGTTTAGCGACGGTGAAGGAGATTGAGGCTTTGGACTATTTCCTAGCCGCCGGTGAAACTATTGCTGCAAATTAGTCCATGATTCTTGTCTTCATCTTACTGGCAAAGCTAAGCTTCGGTGGAAATAGTTTTGTCGAGATAAAGGGGTAATAGAAGCTTTCCAAACTTGGGAGGAGATCAAAGAAGTTGTGAAAGGATGTCATCTTCCCCCTCTTGAGATATCGAGCTTCACTCGTGATATGCCAGGGTGACCGTTGTGCATTTATGTCACCGACTTGTTAGCTGCAGATGCGGTTGGTACACTGCCCATGAATAATAGCTAGATGACAGCTATCCTTATCTACTCTAGTTCGTGGCTCAGTTAGTATGCCACCTTAGTTAGTTGAGTATGGTTTTGAGACCCATATATAGGGTTCTTCTATTTCTTTATACTTGAGTTCTTTTGGCTTACATAACTAAGAAGAGGAAAACTGTTTTTAGCCTCCACCTGTGTGTGTATTCCCCCATTGTGCAAGCAAGAAAGCTACAAGTGAGACTCCTTCCTTCTCTCCCACAATCTTGACATGGTATCAGAGCCTTGTTCGTGGTAAGGAGCTTAAGAAAGCAAACCAAATTCACGGTGTTCTGGTAAGAGGACCAGTGTTGCTTTCATTTTTCTGTTTTGGGAGCAAGTCTCTGCAAGTAGCACAGCCGGAAAGTGCAAGAATGCATTGTCTCAGATTGAGACGCCCTTTGCGGTGTAGCAAGAGGGCAGTATATGCTGCGGGCAAGGGCTTTAGCCCTTGATTGCTTTGTTTTTTTGATTTGAGGCCATTTTGGGGCCTGTTTTGGAGGCGGAAGTTTTCTGCACGCACTCAGGAAAAGGCCCTGTTTTATGCTGTGCGACCACTGTTCTACAGGTCGGTGAAAAGTTACTGTAGAAATTACATTGTATGCCTGTGCACAGAGACATTGGGAGTTACAGAATCATCCTTGTTTCCTGTTGATGCAAAATCGTCACTAGGAAGTGACTGTGTGGTCAAATACCACTTTCGTCAGGTTTGCAGATTTGCCCTTGTGAGGTTGAAGCTGTGTTCTTTGCAGTGACAGAATTTTTTTGCAGTGTTCTGTAATGGCGTCTGATTCTCTTTCACAGATTGTCACTGAAAAGCTTGACAAGAACAACTTCCAAGCATGGAAGTTTAGAATGACGAATTTCCTTATGGGAAAAGGATATTGGGAATTTGTTGCAGGAAATGAAGAAGAACCAGTTCTTCCTGATGTTTCCAATCAACAGCAAATGCATGTATTTAAAGCGTGGCATGAGAGAGCCAGGAAAGTTATGTATTGGCTGTCTATCAGCATTTCAGACTCTATGATTGTGCATATTCAAGATGCAAGTACACCAAAGGAGGCATGGGATACTTTGTCAAAAATGTATAGCACAAATACGCAAGCCAGGAAAATGCAGCTCAAGCAAGAGTTGCACAATGTGCAAAGAGAAAGTATGAGCATCAATGACTACCACATGAAGGTGAAGAAGATTGCAGATGCACTTGCTTCCATTGGGTCACCAGTGGAAGATGATGATTTAGTTTCTGTGACCTTGAATGGTCTAGGAAAGGATTATGCACAGTTTCGAACATCCATTTCCATCCTGAAAGATTTCCTGATTTTGAGGAGTTGATTGCTCTTCTAATTTCTGAGGAGCAGAGAAATGGTGGTGCATCTTCTTCAGGAGGAACTTCAAAAGAAGCTGTCTTCTACTCAAATGCTGGAAGAGATAGAGGCAAAGATAGAGGAGGCCGTGGTAGAAATTAGAATATGCAGCAAACTCAAGAAAACCAGTCCTATGGAGGAGGACGTGGTAACTCTAGAGGCAGGGGGAGCCAAAGAGGTCGTGGTGGATGGCAAAGAGGCCAAAATGCAAACAGCAATGTTGAATGCTACTACTGTGGTAAAATGGGTCATATGGCTAAAGACTGCTATAAAAAGCAGAATGACATCATGAATGGAAAATTGCAACAAGGAAATTATGCATCTTCTAGTAGATAGGGTGATGACAGAAATGAGCATTTGTTTATGGTGCAGCACATGACCAATTCTGTGACAAGTGCAGAAGAAAGCAACGATGTGTGGTATGTTGACTCAGGTGCATCAAACCACATGACAGGTCATGCAGAATGGATGCAGGATGCAAGGAAAATGGAAAAACCAGGATTTGTGGAGACTAGTGATGATATTGCACATCCTATTGTGTAGATTGGAAAAATTCATTTGTCTATGCAGGATGGGAAAAAGAAATACCTATTAGATGTATTTCATGTCCCGAATATCACCAAGAACCTAGTTTCTGTTGGTCAAATGGTTGAGCAGGGCTTGCAGGTCAGATTTAATTCTCATGGATGCTTTATTGAGGATATGAAAAATAAAGGTTGCTTGAGAGCAAAAGGAAAGAAGAAGGGCAGAATGTTTACGTTGGATGCAGACATGCCTGAATTGAGTGCAGCAATGTTTGCACATGGGACCGGTGTAGTTGCAGATATTGATATCTGGCATAAACGCATTGGACATGTTAATGTATAGCGACTTAAATCAATGCAAGCCCAAAATATTGTTGCAGGATTGCCTAAATTCAAGGTTGCAGAAATGCATAAGGTATGTGAAGCCTGTCAATTTGGAAAACAGGAAAGGAAACCATTTCCTAGACATGTTCAAGAGAGTAAGAAGCCATTGGAATTAATCCAGTCTGATGTGTGGACTACTAAACCTACATCTCTTGGAGGCTGTCATTATTTTGTCACTTTTATTGATGACTATAACAGAAAAGTTTGGGTGTATTTTATGAAAAAGAAAAGTGAAGTTTTTGGGCATTTCAAAACTCTTAAAGCTATGGTTGAAAAAGAAACATGCTTGCAAATAAAATGCCTAAGGTCAGATGGAGGGGGAGAGTACCTCTCAAATGAGTTTGCAAGGTTCTTGCAGGAGCATGGCATAAAGCAGCAATATTCATGTAGTCATACCCCACAACAAAATGGAATTGCAGAAAGAAAAAATAGGCATATTGGAGAGGTATCTCGTGCCATGCTCAATGAAAAAAACCCGCCAGATTTTTATTGGACTGAGGCAATTGCTACAACAGTCTACATAATGAACAGGACTCCCATTGCAGCAATACATGGCATGACTCCAGAGGAGAGGTATACTGGTAGGAAACCGAATATTTCTCATTTGAAAATTTTTGGTTGCATTGCCTATGTTCATGTGCCAGATGAGTTGAGATCCAAGTTGGATCCAAAAGCTGAGAAGTGCATCTCTATTGGTTACTCTCTGCAGCAAAAAGGGTATAGATGCTATAACCCTTCTACTCATAAGTTTACAGTGAGCAAAGATGTTGTTTTTGATGAGATGAGTAGCTGTATAAACTAGTAAATGTGATTGATAATGTAGATGCACAAAATGGTAATGCTGCACAGAATTCATAGCAGCAGTCACAAGATATTAGTGGACCTGGAGCATCTTCTAGCAGTGGTTCACATTCCTCGCCATGGACAGGCAGATTGAGATCAGGAGAATCTTCTCAAAGCAATGCAGATAGTGGTATGTAGGTATCACGAAAAGGAAAAGAGAAGGTAGATCAGCCCATGTTTGATGTGAATGCAGGTCACTCTTATGTGGATGGTGAATCCAGTGGCTCAGAACAGAGCATTGATGATGAGTTGGGTATTCCTTCTATTGTTACACCTGGAGTAAGGAAGACCACGAATGTTTTGAGAGCACCTGGGAGTGAACCTACTTTGCACAGGTCTACCAGAGCTAGATATCCTGTGGATAGGCTGAAATATGATGGATTTACAGCCATTCACTATGCCTATATGGTCAAAGTGATACAGGAACCAGAACCCACTTCTTTTGAGAAAGCCATGGGAAAAGAAAAATGGGAGAAAGCCATGGATGAAGAAATGGATGCCTTAGAAGCAAATGCTACATGGAAATTGGTACCTTTGCCTAAAGGTAAGAATGCAATTGGTTGTAAGTGGGTTTATAAGGTGAAGCACAATGCAGATGGTTCTGTGAACAGATACAAGGCAAGATTAGTAGTCAAGGGGTATGCACAAACATATGGCATTGATTATGAAGAAACATTCAGTCCGGTTGCAAGGATGGCAACCGTAAGAGCAGTCATTGCTATGGTTGCATCAAAGGAATGGTCTTTACATCAGATGGATGTAAAGAATTCCTTCTTGCATGGTGATTTGCAAGAAGAGGTATATATAGAGCAGCCACCAGGTTATGTGCATGCTGTTCATCCTGAGTTTGTTTGCAGGTTGAAGAAAGCCTTGTATGGCTTGAAGCAAGCACCTAGAGCATGGTCTGACAAGATAGAATAGTATCTTGTCACTATTGGCTTTCAGATTTCCAAGGCAGATTTCTCACTTTATGTGAGAAAAACAGAGAAAGGTATTATACTACTTATCATTTATGTTGATGATTTGATTATGACAGGTGACAGTGATGAAGATATCCTTCATGTAAAAATGCTATTGAAGCAGAAGTTTGAGATGAAGGATTTGGGAGAGCTGCGTTATTTCTTGGGCATTGAGGTGATTAGATCACCAAGTGGGATACGGCTCTTGCAGAGGCAATATGGATTGGACATGCTGTCCAAATATGGGATGATAGGCTATAAGCCTATTTCAGTTCCTTTCGAGCAGAATGTGAAGTTGAGCGCAGATGTAGGTGAGCTTCTTGAAGACCCTACTATGTACAGACTCATAGTAGCATTTGCATGCGGCTAGACGCATACTCAGGTATGTGAAGTCCACATTGCAGTATGGACTACTTTATGAGATTGGGGTTCAGATACAGTTGCATGGATACACTGATGCTGATTGGGCTGGTCGTATTTCTAATAGATGATCTACTAGTGGATATGTGTTCTCTTTTGGGAGTGCTGCAGTCACTTGAAGCAGCAAGAAACAACCTACAGTTGCCTTATTGAGCATAGAGGCCGAGTACAGGGGCACAGCAATGGTTGCATGTGAGGTAGATTGGTTGCATAAGCTACTTTATGATATGCATCAGTCTACAGATGGGCCAGTTGTCATTTATTGTGACAACATGAGTAGTATACACTTGGCAAATAACCCAGTCTATCATGCTAGAACAAAGCACATTGAGGTGCATTATCACTATGTGCGGGAGAGGGTTTTACTAGGTCTTATTGATCTAGTTTATGTCAGCACAGAGGATCAGGTAGCTGACATATTTACGAAGGCATTGGGTGCAGAGAAGCTACACAAGTTTAGAGACCTGCTTGGTGTGCAGGAATTGGGATTGAGCTCGAGGGGGAGTGTGTAGATATCGAGCTTCACTCGTGATATGCCAGGGTGACCATTGTGTATTTATGTCACCGACTTGTTAGCTGCAGATGTGGTTGGTACACTGCCCATGAATAATAGCTAGATGACAGCTATCCTTATCTACTCTAGTTCGTGGCTCAGTTAGTATGCCACCTTAGTTAGTTGAGTTTGGTTTTGAGACCCATATATAGGGTTCTTCTATTTCTTTGTACTTGAATTCTTTTGGCTTACACAACTAAGAAGAGGAAAACTGTTTTCAGCCTCCACCTGTGTGTGTATTCCCCCATTGTGCAAGCAAGAAAGCTACAAGTGAGACTCCTTCCTTCTCTCCCACAATCTTGACACCCCCATCTTTTGAATCAATCAAGATCAATGAATTCTACAACTTACGATAACTAAGCCTAACCTTGGAAGGATACTATTCTAAGTTTGTGAGTCTACGCAAATATGCACCCCCAATGACAATGTCTCAATAGATTGCAAGGTTCTACCAAGGACTAAATCCACCTTTGGACACTCGCCTTGAATCAATGAGACTAATGACTCTTGAAGATGCTCTTATGCAAGCAAAACCTATGGCCAAGGAAATCGCTCGAAATGGCCAAAGGAACCATCCAATAAACTATGGAAGGGGCTACCCAAACCATGGTGTCAACATGGCCAATGTCAGAGGGAATGATAGAGCTAATGCAATCACCCAAGGACCAAATGGGATAGGAATCAGGCACTACTACCAGTGAGGAAGGATTGTGTCAAGAATCGCGTGGTGGAGGGGGTTGCTCAAGATGCTGCGCCGAACACACACAGAATGCACAAGGAGAAGCTCACTCAAGAGACAAGAAGAGAGATGGAGGCCAAAACGTTTTCTTGCTAATTTCTTCTTCTTCTTCTTCCACACTCTTTACAATGTACACAAAGTATAGATAAGATACAACATAAAAGGAAAGTGGCCTACTAAGTCAAACAATGCATAACCGACTACACTAGTCGACTGGCGCTATAACTATGCCAGCTGTAAATAGGTGTAACAACCTGAATATAATAAGTAATGAGTCAGTGGCCATGTGAGAGTCATAATGACCACCAACGTGCTAAGTGTAGACGTGTGGACCCATCTAACTAGGCGGTCCATCATCAATGTCCGCATGTGTTGAGCTTGTCATCTCAACAGATTGGACACCTAAGGGAAAATTGTCATAACCATCCTCAAAATTCTAGCCCAAGCCTGGATGGTGGAAGAGGCAGAGGGAATGGCAACAACAACCCAAGCCATTGACGTGGAAGAACAACTAGTGTCCAGGTAAATACCATGATTTGATAGCTCGAGGAATGCACATTAGGTGAAGAAATTGAAAGAGGATCCATTCATGTTGCCGTGGAAAGGAAAGGATTGGACCACCAATGTTCAATAATTCAATCTCCAGCTACTTACAAGGATATGTCATTTATAATCATAATTGATTGTGGTAGCATACATTCCTTTCTTGCACCCAAGATAGTTAAAAGATTGCATCTAGAATCCAGGGGAACAAGGAAAATGATAGTAGAATTGGCTAGTGGGAACGAAAATGCCTCAATTGAAACTGTAGGGAAACTTCAATTTGAGTTAGACAACCATATAACTGAAGCAGAATGTCGAATTCTACCTCTAGGATACTAAGATTGCATTTTAGGAATGGATTGGCTCAAGAAGAAAAAAGCCTAGATTCTATGTGCTAAAGAGGAAATAATCTTTCAAGACTTGGAAGGAGAAACTGTAAAGGCATATGGGAAAGCTGGAAGAACTAGAGTCCAACTAGTCAAGGCAAGTCGACTTAGGAAGGGATTGAAGAAAGGTGAACCAATCTTCATGATCTAGTTGAATAAGGTCGAAAAGTCTAATGAAGGCACTCTACCTTCCTGGATCAATGACTTCGAGGATATCATTCCAGAAGAATTGACTCAACTGCCTCCAAAGTGTGAGGTTGATTATGAAATAAAATTTATTCCTGGAGCCGAGCCAGTGTCAAAATGACCATACAAAATGTCTATTCTTGAAGCTATTGATCTTAAGAAACAACTGAGGCAACTGATAGAGCAAGGATTTATCTGCCCAAGTGATTCACCTTGGGGAGTGCCTGTCCTCTTCTAGAAAAAGAAGGACGAAACACTTAGACTTTGCATTGACTTCAGAGGACTAAACCAGGTTACGATAAAAAACAAGTACCCCATATCGAGGATTGATGAACTTTTAGATCACCTACACGAAGCCAAGGTTTTTTCCAAGATTGATCAAAGGTCCGAATACTATCAAATTTGAATCAAGGAACAAGATATCCTAAAGATTGCTTTTAGCACTAGGTATGGTCATTATGAATTTTTAGTCATGCCATTTTGACTAATGCCCCAGCTACATTCAATCGTCTAATGCAAGACATCTTTCGACCATATGTAGATGATTTTGTGTTATTATTCTTTGAAGACATACTAGTATACTCCAAATCAATAGAGGAACATGAAGGCCACTTAAAGATTGCCCTAGTAACACTCCGTGAAAATCAACTCTATGCCAAGATGAGTAAATGCATATTTCTCACAGACAGGATTGAATATCTTGGATACATTGTTTCCACTAATGGAATCTCTATAGACCCTACCAAAGTAAAAGATGTCTTAAGTGGATCTTTACCCAAGCTAACCTAAACATGAGGCAAAGAAGATGGATAGAGATATTAAGAGTTTGATTTTAAAATCAAATATCGTCCAAGGAAGGACAATGTTGTTGTAGATACCTTAAGCCGAAAAGCCTTTCTTAATAGCATTGTAGAAGTTCGAAGCTTAAGGACTGTATCCATACCTGATAACCTTGTACTTGAGCTTGTACGCCAAGTTATTTCTCACGATAAGGAATATGAAGGACTCATGGTTGAGGTACTTCAAGGAGAAAGCTCTGACAAAGAAAGGTCTAAGATGCCAAGGTCTATGCCTTGGTCATTTCCTTAGCCGTAGCCTTAGTCGTACGCCTTGGAGTGACGCCCGCCCGATGATGCAATGCCCAATGCATCCTCACCCATATATTCATCAATTTTTATCTTCGCGCTGTAAAAATGGAGCCCCCCTCCCTGATATCATCAATGATGTTGTCAAAAATGCTAAAAGAAAAGCGTTCTCTCTTTATCATTGATGATGTCATCGAAAACACTAAAAAGCAAGCGTCATCTCTTTACCCCCCCATTACTATATAGACAAGGATAGAGCGTTATGTGAGACACACACATACACACACACATAAAACGATCCGTGTAGAAATCTCTTTGTTGTTGACATGACGAAGCTCTCTTGCAATCATCTCTCTCTCTCTCTCTCTCCTCCCCTATGCGGAAGCATTGGCCGAATCCATCAAGCTTCTTCCATGGCTCCCAAGAGACATTGAGATGCCGAGCAAGGTCATGCTAAGAGAACTCCCCAATGTGAAGAAGTAGTCGGTTAACCCCGAATCCATTCAACCCGAAGGACAGGTTATTCCACAACAAATTGAGGTTGCGGCCATAAACTCTAATCATCACGATAGATGGCCGAATGAAGATAATCAGGTTAGTACATAAGAAAAGGATCACGGTTAGTTAAAACTTACTTAAACTTGTAAAAGCATGTTAGTATTATCAAATGCTTTTTAGGAAGGAACACAGAAATTGATGAAGGGGATAGATTCTATACATCGCATACATTGACAACTGTGTTAAAGATGTTGTATGGTTATGACTGCTTTTAGATATGTGAATGATGAGTTATAGCTCTTATCATTCCGGGCTTGCATAGCCAGACAAGTTGTGGATTGTAGTGGTTTGGGACATTGGGATCCCCAACCCAATGCTCCTTAATACTTTGCAGAGTGTGAAAAAACTCACCAGCGAGTGGGGATCCTAGGGAGGTAGCTGTTTTTGGTTTTTGATTGCTTGAGTACTTGAGAGGGCAAAGGGCCGAGTGGTAAGTGCCCATGTTATGTAGGATGGCTCAGGAGGCTCAGGGAAGCTTAGAGGGGCTCTAAGCCAGTAGATCCCCTGTTGACCGCGAATGGAGTGTGATCACATAAACCCAATCCCGAGGGATTGAAAGGTCCTATCCTAGATTGGACGATGTCTTTCTGCAGAAAGATGGTTTTATACCACTTTGCAGAGTGATGGTGAAATAAAGTATTTGATTTTTGAATTGTTTGTTATGTGCTAAAGATTGAGTTTAACGAACCCAATTTAATGGAGTAATAAAAGGAAGCTGATTTTATATGTCCAAACAGTGTGGTAGTATGCTTTGCTAATTAGAAAACTAAGTAAACCCCATCGAGGAAAGTGGGAGGCTTCGATCATGATGATTGGATGCCTATGGCTGTGTGGACCCGATAAGTCGACATGTAACTTTCCAACACTAGATAGAGTTGATTAAATTGTGACTCTCCCAATACTGGTAGGATTAGTTACCAGGTTTAATACCGTCTTAGGGGGTCGGAGCTGAGATTTTACCTTATGGGTAGAGGGATCAAGTTACACTCTCCCCCGTCTCTCACTCTCTTTGAACCAAGTGCGGTGTTAAACTCACTCCTGCCTTTGATTGATTACAAAGTGGTCTTTCTTAGGTGGGTCTTAGATTGCTGTTAGGGGTGACTTGTCCATGCTTTCCCTAAGAAGTAGAACTAAGATTCCCATGTTCAACTAAGTCCAAGGTTTCCCATGGGGAGATGCGATGGTGATGTGCATGGATATGAATTGTAGTCGACTACTAAGAGGACTCCTCCAAATCTGTTGGAGGAGGCACCTCAAAAAACACATAGAAGTGCACTATCACTTCATTAGAGAGAAGGTCATTGATGGAGAAGTTGACTTGATCCGTGTCAAAACAAATGACCAAGTTGTCGATATCTTTACCAAAGCATTAGGTAAAGATAAGTTTGAGTATTTCAAGAGTGCACTTGGAGTATTACCTTTCCAAGCTCGTGCTGAGCTTGAGGGGGAGTGTTGAGAAATAAGGCATAGCCTAAGCCTTATCTTACGGTTGTATTAAGTAAGTGTGTGAGAGGTTGTGTAAAGGGTCCTAAAGGTCAAAGTGTCTATCTCTTTGGGAGAGACTTGGAAAAGTAGATGGTAGAGAAGATAGAATGAGAAGAATGAAGAAGAAGAGAATGAAGAAAGCTCGAGCCTCCATATCCATGTCTCAACCACCTTCTATTGTGCATCCTCATTGAATCTCTCATCTATTCTCATACTATGAAGGCAACGATTGTATTTGGTTGCCCAAGACAACAAGTGACACTCATGTCCCTCAATCTAGGTTCTCCAGCCCATCTGCACAAAATGAACCAATTGACTCAAAAAGCACCAAACCCATAGAACCTCAACGAGTCTATCGATCAAAATCGCAACTAGCTTTCCCTAGACCAACTCAACTTGAGACTCCTAGTATCCTAGTTGCTGCTCCACAAGAAGTAGAAAGCACTGCATCACTTGAGCCCCAAGACTAACCCATTGCACAAGTGGCCACTAAACGCCCTATTGGACCAATCCTTGAAGCATGCATTAGTTCCTAAGTTATCCAATCCATAGCCAAACCCCAACCTCTCACAGGTGTAAAACCCTCCTATGAGTGTAGATCTATCCTTGTCTTGGCCTCGGACCTAGTCGCAAATATGGGGGATGACTTAGTCACATGCATTAGACGACTGGATGCCACCTTCACATCACTAGCTAGGAGCTATGAATGGATGGACTTAGGCCTCCTAAATGAGCCATTAGCAGCAGCCGATGTATGCTCCTTGCCATGTGTTTGGGAAGAATTCAAATTCATGTTTGTCAAGATTCCATGGCAGTTGAGGAATTGATCGCTAGTGAGATCTCTCGAGAGAAAGCTTGCACATAATGATTGATTACATCCTATAGCAGGAGCAAAGTCTTTGTGACAAGCTAGGACTTAGAAGAGCAAAAAAAGCTAGCCAACTTTGTGTCTGGTGATAAGAGATGCAATTCCTTTTTTGTGTAAAGACATCCATAGCTCTATTGAACTCTTAGTTTATTGCATGTATCTAGCAGCTTTATTCTTCTTGTTATGAAGAGGTTCAGCAATCCAAGGAGAAGTTGAATAAAGCTAATAATGAGCTAGCCTCTACTCAAGAAAAATTCCATGACCTTTGTACACATATGGAGCAATAGAGTAAGGTCATTGATGCCTAGGAACAAGAGATTTCTAATTTGCAAACTCAATTGGTATAGACTAATCTAAAGTGGTTACTATGATTGAGGTGAGGGATAGGTTGTTAAAGGAGTCTCAAGAACTAAAAGCTTTGATAGCTGCCCAAACAGAAGGACTTAGGTCAGCTAATACTATCCTAGGACAAAATAATACTCAGATTCAACAACTTAAGGAATAATTGACTCAATCTTGTTCTGCTTCACAGAGTGTATAGCTGGTTCCTTCCTTATCCCTTGTGGATTTAGCAATCCTTCAAAGGAATGCCACATTATGCCCTTTATTCCGAGCCAAGGTGGAAAGACTTTAGTCAAGAATGGATTTGTTGTCGTCTTCATTTGAGCAGTTTCAAGAGTCTATTCCTCTAGATCACTCCTTTATTCATTATCAACAACACAAGCTGGCATTCTATATTAAGCATTTCATGATGGATTTGCCTCTTCCAGAGGATGGTTGGAGTGGAGCTTGGTCCTCTGATTTGTTGATTGAAGTAGCTAGAATGGTTTTTGAGGATTTTTTGACTACAAATACTATGCTTATGTCTTATATATACTTGCTAGGTGATTTCTTGATCCCAGATTATGAAGACATGGCTTGGTATGTGGGGGATGTGGTATTACAAGCTGTTTTATATGTCAGACATTTGGAGTTGTAGATAGATCAAATGTTCCAAACATATTCCTCCAAAGTGGATGATTGTCCTAAGACTTCTTGGCATATAATGATTGATTCTGTGATCCTAAATCAATGCCAAAACAAAGCTTCTATTCATGTGTACAATACTAACGAACTGAGGGTAGACCTCTTAGCCCATCTTTCGAAACAACCTCTTTTTGATTCATCTTTCTTTGATGCCTATCATCGTAGATTTTTTCTTAGGTCCATCAGTGCCTTGTTTATCTTATTATTAGCACATGGCCCATAGATATGAAGCTTATCTTTCCCTTTATCGATCTAATCCACAAGTTATTTCACCTCTTCTTTTTCAACCCCAAGGTGCTCATCACATTCCTATTTTCACTCAGTGTTATTTTATTGAGAATCATGTATTTTCCCCTCCTCTTTCTTGTCCTTCCCTATCTATAACTATTCCTTTCACTTTGCCAACATACTTATTAACACCCTTTTTAACTAATTCCCATAAATTCTCAACTAATCCCTCTTTAGCTCATTCTTCATTTTATGATTTTTCTTACCCATCCCTTCATCCTCTCTCACTTTTTCCTCTTCCCTCTCCTACCACTTCTATCCCTCATCCCCCTCAGTTGGTTAGTGGCTATACAAGCTTTGATAAGAAGATTCCTAAACGACAGGGATGGAGTTCAGTAGATTCACTTACACAACCTCAAATCAATTGGCCACTGATTCCAAGGAAATGGATGATTGCTAGCCAAGATTTTTAGAATTATATGTATTTTTTTTAGTAGTATTCACAGTCTTCAGATCCTTCAGTGAGATTGACTACTCACTTTGCTGGGTATTTGGCGTATATGCATCAACATTTGCATAATGATCAAAAGTCGATCCCAAAACTATGCATGAATGTGAATGTGACTATTGATCCTCAACAACTGGATATATTATACTTTCATGCCCTTTGTTTTCCTAGCAAATATATTGTATTGGTAGAGAGGATGTGTTACTTGCAGTTTTTCCAAAATCCTCCCAAGACTTTTGTAGATGAATCTCTATCTATGGATCGCTTCCTAATCACCAAGCTTTTAAGAGGGATCATCTTCATTGATACCTATGAATGTATTTTTGATGACTCATAATTATATCTCTCTTTTGGAGGTTCCATTCAAATTGTTGTTTTGTATATTGTGTGTGTGTGTGTGTGCACACTCACGTGTGATGGTTATTTTGTTATGTAATGGGGTCATGGTGGTTGGAGATTCAACCATGTTCAAGAAGCTACATTTTTTAAGATTTTTAGTGGTGATGATGCTGAATGGATAGCTCAAGATGCAAAATATTCAAAACCTCTTATATCCTTTAAAACTTTGTTATGCTTTTACGTTTCTAAGTTGTGATAATGGATAAGGTGTTTTCCTTTTATTGCAATTCTTTATTAAATGCAGGTTATAAGTTGGGGTTGTGCTTGGATAGTGTTTCTAAAGATGTTACGGAAGATCAAGCTTAGCTATATTTTGAACTTCTATTCTCTTTTTCTTAGGTCGCAAGGATGCTTCCTGATTAAGTGTGGGGATAGATTGAGGGTTGAAATGACTTGATTTTTTGGCTGATTTTTGTTGTTTTTAAAGACTGAATGGTTGATTTTTTATGGATTTTATATATTGATTAGTTGTTTTGGAAGAGTGTTTTGGATAAGGTTGATCGGGTTTAGGAAGCTCATGATATTTTTCGATGGAGATATGATGTTCTAACATGTTCTATTGATGTCCTAATAATGTTTAATTGGTTCTGATTGGTTTTTTTGAGCTTCTGTTTTGCTATGTTTTCCTTCTGTATGAGGAGTTGGAATGATGATTGATGAATCTTGAAAGTTTCTGGAAGCTTATTGGTTGATTCTTTATAGTTTTGATTGGTTTTAGTTGAGCTAATGGCTTTTTAATGACCTTCTGTATGGTTCTGTTGAGCTTCTGTAGAGTCTCCGTTTCTATTCTGTTCTATTCTATGTATGCCTCTGTAAGTGTTATGTGGGATGGATGTGTAGCTTGGGGAAGTTTTCTAACCTTAGAAATAGATGAATAAAATTTCAAAATAGCTCAAAGAAGTGGAAGAAGTAGCTGCTGAAGACTCAAGTAAAGACTGAAGTGACAGTGACACTGTTGAGCTACCAAGGGACACTGTAGTGGCTCTGGTGACCTTTCATATCAGACATACCTCTTGGGAGGGGTATCCACAACCAAATAGGGGTTATGAATGATTATTCTTGATTATTCCAATGTACTATTGAGAGAGAGCATGTATGAGAGAGTGTATGTGTGAGAGATAGCAAAGTCTATGCAAAGCAATGTATCTATGAGTGAGAGATTGTGAGAGAAAGCTATGGAAACTTTAAAGAAGAATGCAATGTGATGATTTTCATTCAAATTGGAGAATTCCTTTGTGTTCTCTTGTTCTTTTGATGAAGAATGTGTTGAATTTTTGTTGTGATTAATTCGTGGGAGAATAAGTTGGGTGAAGATTTCTTGTTACTGGTGTTCTTTTCCTTGTTGTGGTCATATAAAATAAAAAAGATGTTTGTTGATGATACAAGATAGATTTTCTTGCAATAGCTTCCTCATTTTCTTGGTATTCCTCTTAGGGCTCCAGGGGCTCTATTCAGTGAGCTATGCCTTGGTGTCATCAAGTTGCTCAAAATTGGGCCCTTCTTCCCTTAGTGGTTCTTCTTGGGTCGCTATGGTTGGCTGCTCCTCTCAGTGGTCTTCTTCTCCAATTCCAAGCTACTCTAACTGTTCCATTGAGAGCCTTGCTTGCATCAGAAGTTGTCTTTGTTGCATCAAACTTGGGCTAGTGTTGGTTCTAGGATGTGCTCTTGGAGCCTATACCCTATGGCTCTCCTTGAGATCTCCAACTTCCTCTTTAGCCCTTCCATAGAGTCCTCATCTCTAGCTTGAGTTACGTGAAGCACTGTGTTGTTGGACTTCTAGCCATGTCACCACTACTTCGGCCCTTGCTTGTGCCATGATTCTCCCACTTTTTACTAGGGCAATGTGTTAGGCCAGGTATCTTACCTTTCCAAGATTCCTCTCTTCCCAGGCCTCAAGCTTCTCCTCCTCTTTCCTTAACTCTGGCTTAGCTCCTATAGCATTGTTACTGCCAACATCTTCTCCTTGTCTTGTTTGTGATGATTTGGCTCTTCTTTCAATCATTCTTGCTCTTAGAGGATCCCAAGGAGTCAATTTTCTGCCTCTAGCAACTTTTTAGTTGACTCCTCATCTCTCTATGCCCTAGCCTCTTACAATTCCTTCAATAGTCATTCCTTT
Source organism: Lygodium microphyllum (assembly GCF_053477565.2). Lineage (NCBI taxonomy): Eukaryota > Viridiplantae > Streptophyta > Polypodiopsida > Schizaeales > Lygodiaceae > Lygodium > Lygodium microphyllum. Next base: position 103,481,580 of record NC_141149.1, on the reverse strand, counting down.
TGCTGTCTCTCCTTATGGAACTCTTCATGGGCCTGTGTCTTCACCCTTTTCAACTCCTCAGTGAACTCCTCTCCAAGATTCTTTAGCTATTCAAATTTCTCTTCCATATTCTTTTGCCCCTGTATGAGTATTGAGAAGTCCATTTTCATCCCCATTTCTCCCTCTACCTTCTCCACTTGGAGTTCCATTGCACTTTCTTCTTCCTTCTCCACCTCCATTTTCTTCCTTCCTTCTAGTTCCTTCTTTTAGATCATTCATATGCCTTTGATAGATGGTTATTTGCTTCATTTTCTCTAGCTAGTAGGTAGCGAACGCATCCTTCTCAATATCTAATTAGTGACCTTTCTATCTTCCTTTATCTTTTTGAGTTGGCCTAGAAGCTCCTGCATATATTCATCGTAGTTGGTTGTTGCTTGTATGGCTAATGGCATGGACATTGTTGATGCTTCAACCCTAGACTTCTTTGGGTCTTTTCTAGATTTTGTGTCCACAGCAACAGGTCTCTTTGTCCTTGTCACTGGGTCTCTACCACTTGGCACTAGGCCAAGCTACTTCACTGAGTTTAGTGTTGAGACTCAAGCTCATTAGTCTTCTGTCAGTTGTTTACCTTAGTGAATAAGGTTAAGTCACACTGACTTAACCATGATTAGATCTAGGTCAGTTGATATTTGTATGTGTGTTGTACATACAGTTGACTTTAGTGTGTGACTGTTGTTGATGGAATGGAATGAAGTGAAGGGAGCATGTTTGCTTCCCTTACTGGCTCTGTCTTGGTCCACCTCTCTCTCTAAATTCTAATATGGTATCAGAGCACATGCAGAGGGCATTGCCATTGCTTCTGTTCCTCCTACAAGCTTATAAGCTGCAATGAAAAGGATACAGGATGTCGATTGAAGCTGGAGGACAACCTAGTTGCAAGAAATGGTGCTTTTTCAGTTCGCATATTAGGAAACAACCAAGCTGCAAACCTTCTGCAACCATCGATTGCAACATAGATGTGAATGTTTTAGCATTGATTAAGCAATTCTCTGTCTTCATCTCTTCAAGCAGCTGATCTAGCATGTGAAATGCTTGGTTGTACAAACAGAATTGATCATTGCCCTATATGTCACATTGTTATGCTTATATCTGCTTTGTCCCTGAGCAAGCTTGAAGAACTTGTATGCAATTTCGGGGTCAGCTTGGCCCTGCACATATGCTCGTACAAGTAGGGGTGATAAGCCTGAGCCATATTTCAACAATGTCTGTTCCGGGCTCAAGACGGAGACTTTTTGTTCAAAGTGCTTTGCAACCTGCCAAGCATGTTTGAAGTGGCAACCAACAGCAGGCGGCAATGTGACAACTGTGCTTGTCACATTGCTGGGTTGTACTAACTTTCCAGTGAGCAACTCACCCAATTTTGCAGCTATAGGCATCAGGAGTGTATTTGAGAGGCATTACAACTCAAGTAGAGGGAGATTCAAGAGCAGCATCAACAAAGGATTTCTACCCTAAGAGCAGAACAAGCTAAAAGCAGTAGAGGAGGCTTATGAAGGTGTCAAATTGATGGGCGTGGAGGGCCTTGAATTGCTGCAAACTCAGGTGCATATGGAAAAATAGGTTTTTTTTTTCAAAGGTCCATCACGACATATTGGAGCTTCATCTTCTGGAAGCTCATGGGTTGTTGGATTCAGATACATTTGGAAAGTTTGATCCCTATGCAGTTATCTATTGCCACAAGGAAATCTAGAAAAGCTGAGTGATTAAGTCTACTGCTACTGATCCTGTTTGGGATGAGCATTTCACCTTCAATATAGATAATGAAGTGACTGAGGTTCTGATCAAGTTTTTTGATAAAGATGATGCTCGAGCAGATGATCCACTAGGAATTGTTGTGGTTCCATTGCATAAAGTTTTCTTTGAAGGTGGCATTCCACCCACAAAGTTCAAGGTGCTTGGATAGAAAGGGCAGCGCACAAGGCGAGATTAGTGTTGTCTTGAAATTCTCACCACGCGGTTAGGAAGGCATATGTTGGTCTGTCTGCTGTGCTAGATAGACTGGTGCTTCTTGGTGCTTGTGGTGTACAAAGTGCAGAGCACTTGGGTTTTGTTGTGTATGCACATTGAGTTGAAATAAAGCAGACATCTGGGAAAGAACATTTTGTACCGAGGAGCCATTCATGTGAACCTGAATTGCAGTAGTGGTTATTGCTGAAAGTTTTACAGTTTTTTTTTTTTAAAACTAGTTGCATTACAAGGTATTGAAGTACATTACCTGCTGGCACCTTGAGAAATTGACTGGTTTTGTAAAGGTGGAATGTTGTAAGCATTAAATGCTCAGTTTTGAACTGATTTACTATAGTCTTTGCAGTGGGGCTGACTGCTAATAGTTTGCAGCAAGCATACAAGCATTGGGTCTATTGAGTTATGTATTGACTCTCAGAGATTGTGACACCTGGCTAGTTGTGGTTTATGGCTTGGTTGAGCTGAGAATAACCTCATTTGGATATAGAGAATATATAGTTGGTTACTTACAGACTGCTGATTATAGATTGCAAATTGTAATCAAATGTCTACTGATCAGACAATGCTACTTGGTTGGAATGCTATTACATTTAATGCTTTGCCACATGTTTGGAAATGTATGACATTGTTGTGAGCTAAAATCTACTAGTTTTGCAAAGCTTAAGGCTTTAAAATGGCAAACACGGGAGAGAAGGATACTATCACTCAGATAGTTGGTGAAAAGCTAGACTACAACAATTTCATTCTATGGAAATTCAGGATGTCTAATTTTTTAATTGGAAGAGGCTATTGGGACCTAGTCACAGGTCTTGAAGATGAGCCCAAGCTACCAAAAGATAGACCTCCAACACAGGATCAGTTAAAGGCACACATGACTTGGTTGGAAAAGGCCGGCAAGGTCTTGCATTGGTTGTCACTATGTGTGTCAGACACAAAGGCTATGCAAATTGCAAATTGTACTTCCCCAAAATCTACTTGGGACTTATTGATGAAGAATTATGGGCATGTCACTCATGCAAGAAAGACACAACTGAAGCAAAAATTCAGCCACATATCCAGGAATGGAAGGTCTATTGAGGACTATGTCAGTGAGATTAGATCCATTGCAGAACAACTAGGCTCAATTGGAGCTGAAGTTGAGGATGATGATTTGGTAGCTACTACCCTCCATGGACTTGGACAGGAATATAAGCAGTTTGATACTTCCATTTCAGTGCGTCAGGAGCAGTCTGACTTTGATGAACTTGTAGCACTTCTTTTGCATGAAGAAGTGAAACTTGGACTTAATACAAGTTCCATTGGGTCTAAAAATAGCAAGGACAATGTCTTCTACTCCAATCAAAGGGGTAGAGGTGAAAGAGGAAGATCAAATTTTCGAGAAAGAGGTGCTGGAAATGCATATGCAGCCCGTGGACAGCAAGCTATTGGATGGCAAAATAGGTAGCCTCAAGCAAATAGAGGTGCCTCAAATGCTTATGGAAGAGGAGGTTATTCACCTAGAGGAAGAGGCACTTGGAAGCATCCTCAAATGAGTCATGGACAGCAATCAAATGCAAATAAGGATTGCCATTATTGTGGCAAATACGGGCATGTAGCTAAGGATTGCTACAAAAAGCAGAATGATCAGAGAGCAAGAGGGAAGCAACATGATAATTATGCTTCTTCTAGTGATATGCAGGAGGATGACAAGTTGTTTGCAATGCAACATGTGAAGAAAGGGTTGTTTGTACATGGCAAAGCAGATGATGTATGGTATATAGACTCAGGGGCATCTAACCACATGACTCCTCATGGAGAGTGGTTTGACACATTGGTAGAAGGTGCTCATGGATATGTTTGCACAGGGGATGATACGCAACATGACATTATGCATACAGGTATTGTTCTCTTGACGATGCATGGTGACAGGAAAAAGAGTCTCTATGATGTATTACATGTACCCTCCATAACCAAAAACTTGCTTTCTATGGGACAAATGGCTAAACAAAATCTACAAGTTAGATTCAATAGAGATGGATGCTACATTGAAGAGTATGGTCAAGGATGCAAACTCATTGCTAAAGGCAAAAGAAATGACAGGATGTTTACATTGGATACGAAAATTCCAGCATTGAATGCTGCTCTGTACTCACATGAAAATGCTGCAATAAGGGACATTGAAATATGGCATAAAAGGATTGGACATGTAAATGTTCAAAAGTTGAAGAATATGCAACATAAGCAAGTTGTACTTGGACTTCCTAAGCTCAAGCATGGGGAATTGGGACATGTATGTCAGTCTTGTCAATTTGGAAAGCAATCAAGGCTTCCATTTATGAGGCATGTAAGCACTACTACTAGACCATTACAGCTTGTACATTCTGATGTATGGGGACCCTCATAGAATGCATCTCTTGGGGGATCATGTTACTATGTGTCATTCATAGATGACTATAGTAGGTACACATGGTTGTATGTGCTAAAGCACGAGAGTGATGTCATGGATGCTTTTCAGGATTTTAAGAGACATGTGGAGAAAGAATTGGGTTGCTACATCTCATGCTTGAGATCTGATAGTGGTGGAGAATATGTTTCTAAAGACTTTGATCACTTCTTGGCAACTCATGGAATTAAAAGGCAATTGACATGCAGGTACACACCACAACAAAATGGTGTGGCAGAGAGGAAAAATAGTGTGATCATGGAATCGGCTAGAGGCATGTTGAATGAGAAAAGCCTGCCAAATGCATATTGGGCAAAGGCTGTAATGACTGCAGTGTATGTCATGAATTGTACACCAACAGCATGTATACATGAGGTGACTCCTTATGAGAGGCTTTATGGGATAAAGCCGGACATCAGCCATCTTAAGGTTTTTGGATGCTTGCCATATGTACATGTTCCAAATGAAAAGAGGAAGAAGCTCGATCCAAAGGCAGAAAAGGCCATCCTTATTGGGTATGCATAAGATAGGAAAGCGTACAAATGCTACAATCCTTCTACTCATGAGACATTGGTCTCAAGAGATGTGGTATTTGATGAGCTAAAATCATGGCATGAGAAGAAGATCACTTTGATGAATGATGATTATGGTTGTCAGGAGCCTTATGTACATGCAGGTACAAATGAAAGTGCAAAAATTTCTAGGCCTTCTAAAGATGCTACTACATCAGTTAGTCCTTGGACAGGTAGATTGAGGACTTAAGCATCTTTATCCACTGACACAGGTATATCAGTGAGGGGGAGAGATGTGGATAAAGGCAAAGGAAAACTTGATGATGTTACAGGGCCACTCACTTGTGGTTATGATTCACCTGGTACTGACAGCTTGGGAGTGAGTTTCGTATTCCATCAGTTGTGACTCCTGGTGTGAGACATAGATATATACCACCTCATGAGAGAGGAGAGTCTCATACTGCACCTCAGTTGAGGAGATCAGAAAGAGTCAGGAAGCCTGTGGATAGGCTTACATACAGTGGCTACACAGTGAGGCACTATGCATATATGGCAAAAGTCACTAGCTTCAAGGAACCCACAGAGTTTTCTGAAGCTATTTTGAATGATCATTGGTGTAAGGCAATGGATGAGGAATATTCAGCATTGGCTGAAAATGACACTTGGGATTTGGTTGATTTGCCTGAAGGAAAAATGGCTATTGGTTGCAAATGGGTATACAAAGTGAAATTCAAATCAGATGGCACATTGGAAGGGTACAAGGCAAGACTTGTGGCTAAAGGGTATGCACAACAATATGGTCTTGATTATGAGAAAACATTCAGCCATGTTGCTAAAATGGCAACCGTGAGGACAGTGATTGCTTTGGCAGCATCTAAAGGATGGAGTATGTATCAGATGGATGTGAAGAATGCTTTTCTCAATGGTGATTTGGTTGAGGAAGTATACATGGATCAGCCCGAGGGCTATGCACATCTAGATTTTCCTACATATGTGTGTAGATTGAAGAAAGCATTATATGGGCTGAAGCAAGCACCTAGAGCTTGGAATGCTAAGATAAGTGCATGCTTACAAAAACTTGGTTTTACTATGGGCAAGGATGATCATAGCCTATTCACAAAGAAGACAAGAGCTGGTTATGTGGTATTAGTCATCTATGTGGATGACTTGATCATTGCAGGTGATGATGTCACAGGAATTGGAGAGATCAAGGAAATGTTACATGCTGAATTTCAGGTCAAAGATTTGGGAGATCTAAAGTATTTCCTTGGGATTGAGGTTGTCTCTACACCTCATGGTACTTGGTTGTTGCAAAAGCAGTATGCACAGGATATGTTAACCAAGTATGGTATGTTGGATTGCAAAGCATTGAGCACTCCATTGGAACAAAATGTTAAGCTACTTGCAAATGTTGGACATGAGATTGAGAATGTCACTATGTATAGACAAATGGTGGGTAGCCTGATTTACCTTACCATTACTAGATAGGATCTTAGCTATTCAGTTGGATTGATTAGTCAGTTCATGCAGAAGCCTCTGAAGCCACACTTGGATGCAGGGAGGAGGATCTTGAGATATGTAAAGGCTACATCAGATTATGGTCTATTCTATGAGCATGGTAAGCCTTTGGAGCTTACAGGATATATAGATGCTGACTGGATAGGAAGTACCTATGACATGAGATCTACTAGTGGGTATGCATTTTCCCTTGGTGTAGTATGGTCAGCTGGAGCAGTAAGAAGCAACCTACAGTTGCACTCTCTAGTACTAAGGCAGAGTATAGAGGTGCTGCACTAGTTGCATGTGAGGCAGCATGGCTCATGAAGCTTCTTGATGATTTGGGCATGCAGGAAGTCAGGCCTGTCACACTCTATTGTGACAACATGAGTAGTGTGCTCCTAGCCAATAATCCTGTCTATCATGCTAGGACTAAGCACATTGAGGTACACTATCACTTCATCAGGGAAAAACTGATTGCAGGTGACATTGATTTGGTCTATGTGAGGACAGAAGACCAAGTTGCAGATATCTTTACCAAGTCATTGGGTAAAGATAAGTTTGTGCATTTCAAAGAGTTACTTGGAGTGAAGTATCCTACTTGAGCTTGAGGGGGAGTGTTGAGACTCAAGCTCATTAGTCTTCTGTCAGTTGTTTACCTTAGTGAATAAGGTTAAGTCACACTAACTTAACCATGATTAGATCTAGGTCAGTTGATCTTTGTATGTGTGTTGTACATACAGTTGACTTTAGTGTGTGACTGTGTGTTGATGGAATGGAATGAAGTGAAGGGAGCATGTTTGCTTCCCTTACTTGCTCTGTCTTGGTCCAGCTCTCTCTCTAAATTCTAATATTTAGCAGGTACTGCACCCAAGTCACCATGTTATTTTGGTCCACTCCCACTCTAAGGTCTCCTGGGTGGTGGCAGACATGGCAATCAAGGGTAGTGGTGGTGGGTACATGGGAGCATTTCTTTTCCTATCACAATGGGCCCTTGAGCTCTTTCCTCTATTGGTGCAGTGTTGGAGCTTGGTTTATCACCTGCGCTTCTCCTTGTCAACTCTTCGAGGCGAGAGGATTGCTCTATCGACAACCGCAAGGTTAGGGCCATTTGACCATCATCTTCTCTTTTCAGCCTTTCCTTGTCCTCTATTTTCTTTCTTTTTCATTCCTCTTCCACCTTTCTGGCCTCCTCTTTCACATTTCTTAGTTGCTCCTCTTCTTCTTCCTGCTTCTTTTTTTGTTCATCTTCTAGCTCTTTCAACTCCTTCTACTATGGTTTTCTTATTCTTCCCTGGGATGTTCAACTTGAAATCCTTTTTCTCCTTGGCTCAATGGGATTAAGCCCTACTGCATTTCTTTATCCCCATGGAAATTTGTCATCTCAAACCCTTGCCATGAATTTACCATCAATCACAAGTACTTTGAACAATCATCCAAACAACAATCCAACAATCAATTGAATGTAAAAGCATTTTGGATGTTGTTTGATCAACCAACAAAACCAATTGTATTTTTCCAAACAATGCAAGAATAGATGCGATAACATTTTTATCCGCATGTTTGCTCTCCCCCTTGGGATGCAAGAGTAATACTATGCAAAATTTTACTTAACACTCCCTTCCTTTGGCTAAGGTGTATGATAAGGTCTCGTACAACTATACAAAATGTAAGTTCTATTGATCACTTACATTGATCGACAATCCAACGTTCTTCCCAAACAAGTATAAAAGTATTTGACTTAGGGTTTCCTAATCCTTGAGCTCTCCACTTGCCTTTAAGGCCATGAGTTGTTATTTGTATCTAGCCTAGCTCCTAAATTGGATTGATGAAACTAGTAGTTAACAGACGAATCTCAAGGCATCTTAGTTTTAATCCTTATGATCATTGCTTGCACTAACTATGCACATCATCAAAACCCAAACTATCAAACATGAGCTATCAATTCGTGATATTAGCAAGAGCTTGGGCAAAGAACTAGAGTGTCTAAAATGATTTTCCTTTAGGCTATATCGTTTACCATGCAATCCGTCAGGTGTGCATGCTACAACATATCCCTTCAATGTGGCAAAAACATACATACTAATTTGCAAGAAGAGGGAGTCAACAATACCTTGGAACCTTATGTGATGTTTATGCTATGTATGAATGTATCACATAGAATCTAGGTGCAATTTACTTCTCTTGGTACATGCATTTGAAAGCTTAGTCCTGCAAATATTTGGGATGAAGTTTATCCCTTTCAATGATTTTATTTGGTACAAGGATTTGTGCGAATTTCAATGCACCATATGCATAAATCTATGCAAGGTCATTTACGATTATGGTGGACCTAATGCGAAAAAATTATCCTATGATTCCCTACGAGCTCATAACCATTGAAAAATAATTTCAAGCTACTCATTTAAATGGTTTCATGTGCATGCTAAGGCGATATAATCTATGACTCAATGATTAGGGGAGATGACAATTAGTACCTGGGTTTTCGAAGACAAATTATCCATACCCAATGTTGTATTTGTATTAACTACAATGCCCTGGACCGATGGCTCTACTGTCGAATGTGGGATTACCATTGGTGCGTCCACTCTTCGTTTTGGAGCCATATTTTCAGCTTCGACTAAGATGAGGATTCGTGTTCTATCCCCGGCCAACAACCAATCGAGGCATCTCAAAAAATAGACTAGTTGTGTGCATCCTTGGTAGAGGACTTTGCTAGACTACCTAACCTTGCAGAGAAATTCCATGAAGAGGGAGCAGGGATTCTACAATTGAGGCCTCCCGAACAAGAGCAAGTGATGGAGAGTGGGACTGTATGCTTGCGGGGCTTGTGCATATGAACCCCTCTTATGGGAAGGAATTTTTGGAACCTTCCAAAATTCTCTCTCTCTCTCTCTCTCTCTCTCTCTCTCTCTCTCTCTCTCTCTCTCTCTCTCTCTCTCTCTCTCGTGTCAGAGAGGCAACATGTTGTGGCATTGTCCTCCTCTATAGCCATGGGGGAAAAGAGAGGGGGGGTTTTATAATGGGGGAGGTGGGGAGGAAGTGGTATGGAGTGGTGGTGGAGGTGTCTCACCCCACCCTCCACCTGTCGATGTGGTGCATGGCGGCGGGGCTTCTCAATCCCTCGAGGTGGCCAACAATTGTGTCGAGATGGGCCATGGGGGGGTGGTAGGCCACATGGCCTCCCCCTCCATCATTATCATCATCAACATCATCCTCTTCAACTTCCCCTCCCTCCTACTAGTTGGCAGTGTCGACTGGGGGGAGTTTAAAAAATTCAAAAAAATTTAATTATTTTTTGGGGGTGTCCTATGGGACACGAATGGAGGGGTTATTACAGGGCTAATGAGCATCGGGGGTGTCTTATTTTCTTTCTAAGTCTCCAACAGCCTCTTGGATGATGGCGGTGAGAACACTCCAAACCCTATGTTGGAAGCCTTTATATGCTAGCTTTTTCTTTGTCATCTCCGCTGTGTAAGCTAGAGACTACCCATGTGCTACCCTGTCTCCTATGGCTAGCCCTTTTGCTAAAGATTCAATAGTCTTATGCACATAGCCATTCCAATTGATTTCATCTAGAGACTTAGCCATGATGCTCTTGAGCAACGGCACTTCAATCCTGCACATCAAGGCATTGTACCTTTGACTAGTGAATAGAACATGGACTATCTTTAACTACAACCTGATGTCAATGTCGAGGATGTTGGCTAGGTTGACTCTATCATATGTATATACTTGGGTCTTTCCATCCCTAGCATGCCATAAGCATCTCTCTTGGGCTTCATCTCAGTCTTGTTGACCAATCCCTAGAGCTCTTTCCACCATTTTGAGACTCAACTTCACTTCTACTCTGTGAGTCTCTCCTCCTTCCCTCACTGTCATGGTGCTAGGTTCCTATTCGCATCAAAAGTTTGCAAGAACTCTATGCATTTACTATAGTCAATGGCTTGGCCGACCTTCTCCATATAATTACCAAGATTATACTAGTCGACTATCTGTTTTATCACTTTCTTTTTCATCGTTATGCTTTCTAAGTTTTGGATGCTTCTGAACTTAAGTTGATTAAAGGCCCTTGTTTCCATCATTAGGCCATATTTGACCTGCTTTTGTTATGTCCTACCATCTCGGGTTCCTGTCATGATGCAATAGCTCACTATTAGTTCACATGAAATGACTTTTTGCAAAAAGATAAGGGGATCGTGAATATATGCTATGGAAAGATGAAATGCTCAAGTACAGAATGAAAATTTTTGCTTCAAGCTATCCACAAAGTCCAACCAAGAATTTCATGAAAATTTTCCTTAAGTACAAATTGACTTTTATCCATCGTTTTTGCTTTTTTTAATAAAAATTTGATTTAAGGTTCAAGTCATGTCTTCTTTTCAACCTTACCCCCTCCCCCCCAGGGGTGATGAAAATCCTTCCTAGGATTTGAGGATGAAGGGTTAAGGGCATTAATCCCATGCTTGCTGTGATTTACTTTGTTATGAGCCAATCGTAGAATTTTGGATTATACTCCAATGGGCATGACGGTCCATGTCATGAGGTCTAATACCTATGTGTGTAATGTAGGTCAAGACATCAACTAGGAAGTCACCAAAGTTCATCCTGATATACTAGTGATGTGCAGTTCTTCCTCGGCCACGATTTAATCAAAATAGGGGTGGGCCTGTAAAATATTACACGGCGCAGCGAACAGAATTTGAGAAAGAGATAGAGAGTACACAACAGATAAGAGGAGAATCAGTAAATTCTTTAACTTCAAACAACTGATACAAAGATGGCTCTGTCCACCCGTGCGCTTCCACTGTGTGAAGCTTAGATGGCGATCTAGACAGAAGATAGGTGAAGAGCTTAAGGCTAGCTGGAACAACAACTCTGACTGGGTGAAAGATCAGTGTGTGATGGCTGCGAAGGGGTTTAGCTTTTATAGCCCGTGAAGGTCGTTAGGTCGGCCTGCTGACCGACCTACCATATGAGCCTCCACTAGTCGGCCAGGGAATATTCCAGGGAATATTCCCTTTACCATCGGGCCGGGGACGCTGCCCCCGGACCCCTGCCAGGGGGGCCGCTGGCCCCCCTGGGACCCCCCCAACCAGGGGCCGCTTCCGCGGCCCCCGGACCCCACAATAGGGGCCCCTTTTAACTCCCTTACCACGCAACTCAATGCAATGTGCCTCGAGTTGCTACCAGCTTAACCACTCCGTCTAACCCAAAGATTAGACCCACAACAGTCACCTTTTTGCCATCCGGTCACATAGACCTCATCTGATATACAAGTCAGGACTCAACCAATGTCCGAGCTCACATTTGGCTTCTCCTCATAATGGGGGCCTTACAACTTTGAGCACCATGGATCATTGGTAGCACCTAATGAGGGTGGGGCATTGATCATATCTAACAGGGCCATAATGTATTCCTCTAACAATCAATACTCTGAATGAGATAGGAGCCACATAGGTTGAATCATACTCATAGGTTTTGATTGCCCATATTTGCTTGCACAGAGGGAATGGAAATCCTAGAGTACCATCTCTATGTGCTTTGAAAAGATTTAGCATTGTGAGGAAGGCTGGCAGCTAACTGCTAGATTGAATAGGAATTGAAATTAGAGGAGGAGGAACTGGGACTGATTCAACCACTCGTTTAAGTCACTTCCTCTAAATGACCACAGGAGGGAGGGGATCAACATCCTTGATGATAACATCATTATTATTTTCAGTAGTAGTAGGAGGACGAACCTCTCGAGGATCAACTGGTAATGTAGGAACTTCCTTTGCAAGGGCAACATATGCCAGGGAAATAGAAAGGTAAGAACCAAATGTGACATTAGTCACGTTACCCCTCATGGCTCTAATAAAATGTTGATCCATCTCCACCAAGAGATATGAACTCTAATCAATGGTAATTCCTTTTAGCACCATATGGGAAGTTGTAAATAGCTCCTTCAAAAGGTAGTTAGAAGGGTTTTGGCAGGCATAAATCTATGCTGATGAAGGAACTTGCACAATTGCTTCCAGACAGGATTAGAGATCATGGACACACTAACTCTTGAAGTAGAGATAACCCTCTTAGGATCCAAGACATCCTGGGTCTGCTTCTGTAATAACTTTAGAATATCCTCATTAGAGAACAACCGATGAGCAGTAGGAAAAGGTTTCCCACGATATGGTAAGGACAGAGCTTTGCCCAGGCTCTTAGGCGTCATATAGATAAATGTACCATGAAGAGGACCAAACCTCTTACTGTAAAAGGCTAAAAATTGATCACACACATCAAAATCATGTGGAATAAGTGGCAATGAAAGTGTCACAAATTTGGATAACCCCGCCTTAACAATAAGGTCTGAATCCATCAACAATGAATAATCATGCAACACCAAGGGAACATACTGGACTGAGGAGGAGTACGAGAGGCGCCATTCATATTGTTTGCACACACCACACTCATACACAGACAATCACAAAGAATACCTGCAAAACAACAAAACAACAGTAGATAAGATATCAACCACAAAAACTCACATGGACTTGACCGACTAACTTACCACCCCAAGCAATCCACATATCCTAGAAAAATTTCGGCATGACCTTTGCACTTATGCGACCAAAAGCTTCATGCGATGCATACAAACAAGCACCCAATATCCTCGTATCACACATAAAAGAAAAAGAATACACACCGTACCCTGCCTTTAATCAAATAACTAACAAAAATACTAGAGTAATCCAAACCAAAACCAAAATCAATGATTGATCAAACTTCAATTGACTAAAACGACCAATAGGGACTTTGACTTACTGCAACCACACCACCCACCCCACGTAATGCTTCATTAAAAAGGGAAATGTGCAATGCGAGAGGAAAGGGAAATTTAATTGTATGTTCATTTTATAAATTAATTAACAATGGGTGAACTTTTATTAGGTGATAAAACTTAATAAGAAAACGACGGTTCATTTTATCAATTAAAAAACTTATTAAGTTTCATAGTACTTATTAACATCCTCGGACTACGTCAAGACTCAAGGTCTCTAAATGCAAGTTCTTTTTTACAAATTAATGTGTGTGTAGCACTTTTTTTTAGTGTGTGCACTTGTGACGACAAGTTTATTTTATTATCAATTTCAAAGGTGTGTTTGGCACACAAAGTGTGTGCTACATAAACGATTGGTTATTTTTAATTAATTAAAATGGGTGTTTAGCGTGAATGCGTGTGGAAAATGTGATCAATTGGTTCTATATTTTAAAGAATTAAATGTGATGTTTGGTGCAAAAAGAAAAATAAGGAGAGGAATGGGGTACCTGGAGGAGGGTGTGTATGCAAATGAATTTTGAATGCGCAATCAATAACTAGTGTGACAAAAAAATTGCAACTGCAACACAATCATTAAACAAGCAATCTAATTAGCTGAAAAATGGATATTATTTTAAAAAAATCAAAACACCATGTCTAAAAATTTCAATATATTTGAGTGTTTTTGTTTGAAAGTGTTATTCTTTTTTTTCATTAGTGCACTTAAATTTTTTAAGTTATTTTTATTATTCTATTTTTAATGTTGGTTCGACATGGTTGCATTTGATTTTTTATTTTCTTAATCATTTTATCTAGTAAAATATTGAGTGAAAATTAAACAAGAAAATCCATTGTATTTCTTGGTATTTTCAACAAATTTTTGACTATTTTACGAAAATTTAAAAGAAATTTTCAAGAATTTATTAATTTTAAATCTTAATTTTTCTCAATTAAATATTTTTCAAATGGTGTTGAAAATTTCAACTCATTTCAATGATCCATAATTATGAAATGAAGTTTGTTGGAATTTTTGGTATTAAAAAAATCTATATTTTTTATGATTTTATAAGGTTTTATTAAATTTTTACAAAATTTTAAAGTTTTTGGAATTTATTTTATATATTTCTATTTTTAGTAATTTTGTAGTTGATAGATTTTTTCCAAAATTTCACCAAATTTTAGGATTTTTCTATTATTTTTTGGCAATTTATTTTCTCAGTTGATTTGGATTTTACAAATAGTTTTTAGACATTTGTTAATGTTTTTATGGTTTTTTCAAAATTTAAAAACTATGCCAAAAATATGATACACGGTCTCAAATTACATTGGCTGCGTGTGAACTGTTGTGCAAGCTCTCCACCGTGCAGAAAAAACCACATGTGTGTGCTCGCACGTGAACACCTACTAGCACGAATGCGGTCATTCGAACCAAAACCCCACACACGAATAACACCTTAGAAGGTGACACATGAACGAGGCATGGTAGAAGAGGGTGGTCACACGCTGGAGAGGGAATTTTTTTTGTTTTTTGTTTTTTTTTGGTGAATTTTTTTAAAAAAATTGTGTTTCTGTTGTTTCAGTTGTTTGTATTGGTTTTTTTTTAAAAAATGAAGGTGTTTTGTTTGTTTTATTTTCATTATGGTTGTTTTTTTGGAAAAAAAGGGGGTGGGGGTGTACCATGGGGGGGTCTTTTTGAGGGGTGGGGACATGGAATGGACAAGCGGGGGGGTTGGGTGGGCAAGAGACTTTTAGGGATGGGTAGGGGACTTTTAAGGATGGGAGGGGGGGGGGGGGGGGGGGGAGAACACGTGGTGTGGGCAGGCGAGGGTAGCTTGGGGGGATGGGCGAGGGAGCAGAGGTCGCCATGAGAGGTGGAGGTGGATGTCGGAATAGAGTGGCTGACGTCATAGGAGGAGGGTGGTCATTGCAGGTTGGCGGCGCGGAGCAGTGGTCTTGTGGCGTTCGGCACCATAGAGAGCGGTGGTGACTCGTGGGGTTTCGATGGCGGCTCCTAAGTGAGGTGAGGCGGCAGCTTCCAGTGTGGTGGTGTACAGGCGTCTGCAACCAGGGGCTGTAGGGGCGGTGAGGGCAATGATGTCGTGGGTCCTGCGGACGAGGCAGTGTGAGCAAGGGAGAGGAAGGGAGGAGAGAGGAAGGAGAGGGGAGGAAGGAGGGAGGCGGGAGGAGAAGGGAGGTGTGAGGAGGAGATGGAGGAGAAGAGGAGGGGAGGAGGATAGGAGGATAGAGATGTAGGAGAAGAGGAAGGTAGGGGAAGGGGAGGGAGGGATGAAGATGATGCAGGGGAGAGAGAGAGGGGGGGGGGGAGAGGAGGGAATGTCGATTGGGGGGTAAAGGGTGTTTTGATTATTTTTTGTTTTTAATTTTAAAAGTTGTGAGTGTTTTTTTTTCATTTTTAAAAATTAAGATCCCCCCCACGTTTCGCACATGAATGCAGGTGGGGGTTAAAAAATTTGTGTTGACGAGAATGACCGATCACGACAGAGAATCCGAATGTTGGAATGCGACGTGGCGAAACCCGAACACACGGGTCGAGGCAAAACCCTGATCATGGATGTGACACATGGGGGATAAAATGCAAAATTAATAAAAAAATTTAATTTTGAGAGATTTGGGAATCGGATCAAGATGCCGTAAAAAGCAAGATTGGGCACGAAAATCGGGGGAAGGGCATGGACAACACGTCCGGCTTGTTTGGCAATAAAAAGGGGAGTCCATGTTGAAGAAATATAAAAAATCATGCACGAAAACGCACACGAAAATTAATTGCTCAATATCCAGTAGTCAAAATGAAATGCGGAAAGAAGGAAAATTATCTGGAATGAAGAGACAGACATGGTTGTCATGTCAAAACATAGTTTCGATGAGAATAGGACTCGTTCATATGGGAAAAAAAAACTCCAAAAAATCCAAACAAAAATGAATTCTCAACAATTCGTAAGTCAAAACACGGGGGCAACAAAAAGGAAATATATCTTAGGGATGAGGATTGATAGGGATATTAGGTTTGAATGTGATTCTGCTGCAAGAAAGACATGTCCACATGGAAAAAATAGTAAAAATGGGCAAGAAAACACAAAAAAAAAAGTAATAACATAAAATCAATGGGTTGGAACATGGTGGAGGAAAAAGGAAAATTGTGCAAGGGAGCAAGCCGGACAAGGCTATCTAATCAAATTGAATTCTAGGGTGAATAGGGTAGGTTCACATGGAAAAAGAGCAAAAAACACCCATGAGAATACCTAAAAATATGAAAAATTTAATGACAGACAACCCGTGCATCAGAATGATGAGCAATAAAAAGGAAAAATATGAAGGGAAAGGTGTAGGTTGGGGCTGCCACAACATATCACTGTTCCGAAGCAAAAAATATGCATTTGCATGAAAACATGTCAATTTTACAGAAAATTCTTCAAAAATTAATAACTCATGAATCGTTGCTCCAATAGGGCTACTTGAAGGGACAAATAGGGCGGTACGATTAGATTTTAATTTCGGTGAATGTAGGATGCATTCGTGTGAAAAAGAGACAAAACAAAATATAAAGACAAACAAATAAGGAATGACCCTAGGGCATGGTGAAAATGGGACGGATGGGTGGGGAAGGGGCCCTTTCAGGGAAAGATCAGGACATGGTATTCTTGAATGATCTGATAGGGGCGTTTTCATGTGGATATGCAAAACAGACACGGAGGGATGCATCCCCATACTTAAAACCTTAATAGATCAGGTTGACTAATCAACAGGGGCCTAACACTTGACCATCACTCATACACATACGTCCCCAATGATAGGGATCGAAGTTATTTTCTCTCATGACCGATATATATTTATGTTTTTTTTCTCTTTTGTTTTCTTTTCAAGGAGGAAAATGGCAATAGCTGTTACTTCTCTTGCAAAGGGCTCATTGTGGCATGCTTTCAGAATGATCCCAATCTCACCCTGCTATGCATCTTCGAAGTACTTCATCTTTGCCTTTCTTGTATGAAGTGCCATCTAACAAGGTGTAGAGGCTTGATTCTAACAGAAGCTTCATCTTCTCATGGTTGGAGATACCAAGGGGATATTGTTGCATTGCCAAGAGGTTGGCTATGTCTGCATACCATGGGGTTGTAGTTTTGACTAGAAAAAGGGAAGTATTAGGATAGTCTAGGTCATCCTGGTCCTCTTTGTCACTATAAAGAATTCATGATAGATGATCAGCCAAGACATGGGAGTGACTAGGTTTGGTAACCACTTCAAAGTCGAACTCCTAGAACAGAAGGAGCCATCTCATCATTATTCCCTTCACATCCGCTTTGTTCATTGAAGGATAGAGACTCATGATCCACATAAAATTTGAAACGTGTCGACAATAGGTAGTGTTGGAACTTCTCTAGGGCAAACACCATTGCCAAGCACTCAAGCTTTATCACTGTGTAGTTTTGTTCTCTGTTGGTTACTTTTTGGCTGGCATAATAGATGGGTTGATCTAACCTCGAGGAGCCTTTTTGGCATAAGGTTGCACCTAAGCCTTCAATTAATGCATCAGTGAGCACATGGAACTCCTTCATCCAAGCAGGAGGCTGCAGGATGGGTGCTTCAATCGGACATTACTTCAGGGTGTTGAATGCTTTGTCACAATCAGTGGTCCACGTAAACTCTGCATCTATTCTCAAGAGCTTATGCAAGGGGGATGCTTCTGTTGCAAAGTGCACAATGAATCTTCTATAATAACCCACATAGCCAAGGAATCCCCTCAACTATTTGAGCTTGGTTGGCGCTATTAAGATTGCAACATAGGGCTGTTGCTACCCCTTGTGCAGAGACAATCTAGCCCAAAAGAACTCTTGAAGAGACTCCCAAGACACATTTGTTGGGGTTGAGAGAGATCCCATACTCTTGACATTTGTCAAAGCAATGATTTGATATCTATCAAAGCAATGCTCCAGGTGTTCCCAATGCTCACAGATTAAGCTATAAACATAGAAGTCATCTAGGTATACCTCAATGAAGTCATACATATGGTTTTGGAATGTGGCCACCATCATTACTCATTGGAATGTAGCAAGAGTATTACAGAGCCCAAATGGAATCACTCTGTAACCATAGGTTCCCCATTCTATTGTGAAGGTTGTTTTGGATTGATCTTCTTCTACGATTTAGACTTGATCTGTGAAAGGAAATAGAGCTCATGTCCAGTCACGGTGCCCAACAATTGGTCTGTGAAAGGGATAGGGAATTGATCCTTCTTAGTCCTAGAGTTTAGCTTTCGGAAGTCCACACATATTCACAGCTTTCCATTCTTCTTGGGTACTACCATGATGGGAAAAAACCATTCACTATTGGCCACTGGATAGATAAACTCAGCTTCAAGGAGCTTCAACAATTCGGCTTTCATTAAGGCATAGTAATTTGGATTCATGCATCTTTGTCTTTGCCTCACAGACTTGGCATCAAGCTCTAGGTCAATGTGATATTGACACACCATGGGATGAATCCCCTTTAGATCTTTATACAACCATGCAAACATGTCCGAGTTCTCCTTTAGAAGGTCATGCATGATTGATAGTTCCTCTTTCAGAAGACTGATACCCACCTTCAGATGATGTTCAGTACTATCTGCATCCATGAATGTTAATTGCTTTTCACCTTCCACTTTGTGGATGAAGGTCCCACGGACTGCTTCTAGGTATAGATCTGACTCCTTCAAGGGAGTGGCATCCTCATTTGATGTGCCACTGGAACTGATTTCCTCTATCTTAATGAGGACTCTGCTTGCTCCTTGGGATGCTAAAATGGTATCAAGGCTATTTTGGGTCTGAAGGGGGGGTTATTTATCTCTTGGGGGGTTATTTATCTTTTGACTCAAGGAATCATCCTCTGAGGATGCCTCCAGGAACATCACACAAAAGGACCCTTTAGAGTTTTGTGTGGGTTAAAGGATTGGTGATTGTTGGCAAGGTGAATCATCATCGTCCTCTCTTGAGAAGGGTAAATTAGGGTGACAAGAGCCACTGCTGAAGGAAGGCTTATTTTGCTTAATCCATTTCTTATGGGTATTTTGCATATGATGTAACTCATTAGCCAATCCAAAGGATACTATCATTGTTCTGTCCAACAACATGGAATCTTCTGCTTTTGAAGCTTCTGGGTCTTCTTTCTCATTCATATCCTCTTTAGGTAGGATAGATTCTTCTAGCTTGATTTCATAGTCTTTTTCTACACTTTAATCTTTATCCTCTTCAGACTCTATTTTTGCCTTTTTTTAGCAGGCTTCTCTAGCTGCCTCACAACTAGCAAAAACTCCTAGAAACAGGTACCTAATAGGCTAGCAGTAGAGGGTCACAAGGATTACCTTCTAAAATAGTTCTTAGAGTGTTTGAGAATTTCTTTATAGGAGGCAGATGACTGCTTAGACCTCCCTAGATACACATGACCTAAACTTTGGGACTTCATGCCTTGATTGCAAGTTACCCAAAAGAAGAAAATTTCCCACATATACATGACCATTCAATATAAAGGGAAAGACTAATAAAGGAAGGATATCACCTGGACTTGGCCACAAGAAGCTTCGGAAGTGGATCCATTACCTTTCTATAATCCATACAACTTCAGCACCACTTTGTTGGGTCCTCTGCCTTAGGTTAGGGTTCCTTTGAACCAATCCATCTGTGGCCTTGCTTCAAAAAGCCACGGTCTTTCCAACAGCAGAGGATATGAGGTCACGTAGGAATTTGGTTTTACCACTAGATAGGTCAACCAATAGTCTCTTCTGCGAGAGTTGTCTTCACATATGGAAGAATGCCCAAAGGCTTAATTCTACTTTGGTCTACCACTTTGATAAGCCATTGTGCAGGATGCATTCCTTGTAAGCCTAGATCCTTCATTATCACATCCGTCATTATGTTCATTGATGAATCTCCATCAATCAATGCATCTGCTATAAAGCATCCTTTAGTCCAAACGCCAATCTTTGGGGTGTCAGGATCGAAGAAGGAATTAGCCACATCCACTTCTTTCATCGGCTCTGGGGCTTTGTTGGACTTGGTTGCTGTTGAGAGGGAGCAATCCTTAGGCCACGTCTTCTTGTCAGTATGCTTTTGAATTTCTTTCGACAATTGCGAGACAACATCAGCAATTGTCATTAAAGGTGTCTAAGTCTTTGACCAAGTCATATTCTTTAATAGGATCCATGTGCTTCTCCAATCGACTAGGAAATGGGGAAAATTTTTCTAGCCGATTGGAGAAGCACGTGGATCCTATTGAAGAATATGACTTGGTCAAAGACCTAGACACCTTTAAACCAAACCTAACATTCTAACAATTGCTGATGTTGTCTTGCAATTGTCAAAATAAATTCTCTCACCGTTTCCTAGGCGATTGGAGAAGAACATGGATCCTATTAAAGAATATGACTTGGTCAAAGAATTAGACACCTTTAAACCAAACCTAACATTCTAACAATTGCCGATGTTGTCTCGCAATTGTCGAAAGAAATTGTCTCACCGTTTTGGCAAAGGGAACGTTCTCTTTTGGAACTATGGGTTCTCCTTTCTTGGTACATATTATTGCAACAACTTCCAATTCCACCAAGTTGAAGGCATGTTCTTAGGTCTTCCGTTGGGTATCAAGGGTAGCTTTTACAGGAGCTGGACTTGGATAGTCTTTTGTAGTGTGGCCTTTTCCTTTGCATCGACTGCATAGGGGTTTGTAGTCCATGGACCTTCTAGGACTTGGACAATTTGGTGAGATATGCCCCTTTTCTTCGCATCTATAACACTCAACTTCTGATCTTTGGCCACCACCAAACTGTCATCCTCTATAACTTTATGAGGAAAACCTCTTTGGGCCAAAATTAGGACCAAAATCTCTAAGCTTTGGTCTGATATCCTGAGTTGTCATCTTGGATTCCAACAAGTTGAATCTTGCTTCTTCATCTTTATTCCTTATTTCATGCATCTCCTTCAGAGAGAAAAGATATTCTGTATGGTTCTTCCTCAAATATAGTACGAACAAAGGCTACAGGGATGGTTGGTTTTTAGGTACATTTAGTGGCTAAATGTCCTGCTTGATGGCACTTTTCACACCATGTATTAGATCACATCACATTTCTTTCACCTCCCTCAGGAGTGGATATGTTGGCAATATTCACCTTCAGTGTCTGTAGTTGTTCTGTAATCACATCCATCAACTTCTTCTTGATGCTTGCAACTGAATTGGATAAGTAGTCCTTCAAATTTTTGCCTCCTGGAGTACTTGCAGTAGGGTTTTAGGAAGCCTATGTAATCATGACATAGACTGGTTGGGTTGATCCAAAAGGGTCCTCTATTCTGATTCTGATTCAGAGCTCATGTTGAGATTGGGGGTTGTTGGTTCCAATTGGTAGGGTTCCAATGTTGTTGTTGAGTCACCATTGGGGGAACTGTTTGAGGCCATTGTTGTTGTGGTCGAACCATCATTTGAGGTACTGTCATCTGGCCACTGTGGATTTGGTGCACTATACTGTGGCACTATTTGCATCTGAGGGTAGGGGTAGGGAATTGTCCCTAGGACTGCATTTGGTGGGTATTCCATTCCTAGCTTGGGAGAAGGTAAGACTCCTCTTTCTCCTAAGGTCATCGATAACCTTGCTTCAACTTCATCATACAGTCTTGCATCTTTCACTACAACTTGCAGGTTAACTGTTCTTCTCAATTCCACCCATTCACCAAAGGACTGACTTAAGTTCATGAACTCCTTTCACATTTGCTCTTCAAAACCTTCACGCCTGAATTGAGTGAGGAAGACCAACTTTAGGTTGTCCCATGTGCCAAAAGTTCTTGCAGCTTGTCTCTCATATCACTGAAATGTTGTGCCTTTAAAAGTAGTGAGGTATATTGCCAAATAATGCTCATAGGTTCTGGCATTGTTAGCTACACATGCTACCATGAACTCTTCTACATGAAGATTAGGGTCTTCATTGTACTCGCCTTTAAGATGGGCAACGGGACTACATTCGTTGGCCTGTCTCATTGATATTTCCAAGAGGGATCCAACTAGGAAGGGGACCTTAAGTCACCATGGGGACTTCTATAAAGAGTGCTGCTATGGCGTCAAAGGAGGCTTCTACTATTGCCAACTCGTTCTTGAAAGGTGAGAAGGATCAAAGCTTGCACGAGAGAGCTATGGTAGGAGAGCAAGAGCAAGAGAGAGAGAGAGAGACTCACAATGTGGGAACTCCAATAGTCACAATGTGTGATCAACCTTCCCTTTATTCATATGTCATAAAAGAATGAAGAATAAAGTAACGGTGACGGGTGCCCACCACCTACAGTGTGCAAGAGTGGGTACTATCAGTATAGTAATACACATGCGGCTAGGTGGAGGTGCCTTTGCCCCTAACAACCTCCCACTTAAAGGAAAATCTACCCCAATGAGGAGTGAAAAAGAAAAAGAAAAGACGGTACAACATGTACACATGTACAACAAGATGAGGAAAGACGTCATTTCATCCCATGCCCATCAATCTCCTGAGGAAGGAAAAGCGCTCTGTAGAGAGGCTTTTGGTGAGCAGATCTATAGGATTCTGGTTAGTCGAGATCTTGACAAGGTCAACAAACTTGTTCTAAATGACCCCACGTATGAAGTGATACTCACCTCAATGTGTTTTTTCTTCACATGGAAGATCGGATTCTTGGCTAACTGAATAGCACTCACATAGAATCCGAATGCAGTGTAGGGATAACATCAATACCAAGGTCATGAACCAAACAATCTAACCATATGGCTTCCTTGCAAGCTTCAGTGGCTGCAACATACTTGGCCTCAGTGGTGGAAAGATCTGTAGACTTTTGCACCCTGGACATCCAAGAGACGGCACCTCCAGCATAGGTGAACACATAGTCTGAAGTGGATTTCCTACTATCTGCATGTCCTGCATAATCAGAGTCAGTGTACTGATTTACCTTAGTCCAAGATTGTTTTCCACTGTCCACAGGCAGCCACAAATAGTGTTACATCAACATTTATGTTTATGCTTGGATAGTGTTGGCATTTGATGCCCGATTTGGTCCCAAATGGTCCCCGAATGTTAGGGGAATGTATGCCTATTGATTAGACATCATTTGGAGCTGATTAAGTTGCCTGAAATACTCAATTTTACACATAAATCACTATTGTACACTCCAAGGCTGAAGCTTATTTAGTCACTTTATGCTTTGCCTATTGGTCACGGGTGCTTCCTGGGTATTTCATATGACTATTAAGATGCAAATGAAGGTTGGAAAATGCTTTGGGTGGTTTCGAATGTATTTTGAGCCTTGTTTGAGCTCTGTAATGGTTGGCATTTACTTGACATTGGTCTACACTAGCATGCTTTGTGACAGAGGTTATACCTATGGTCTATGTATGACCCGTTGGTACATGCTTGATGCTTATGTTACCTACACATGCTAGTTACATTGTTTGGACTTGAATGCTACTGGAGCTTCATTTGGGCTTGACTTTGGATATTCTGGAGCTTATTTTGGTCTTGCTTTGGCTCATCAGAGATTAATTGGGATTGTCTTCATGACATTGGATGCTATCATTGGATACTTGACCGCTCATATGCTTTGCATGTCTTACTGATGTATGATCTTGGATACTCTATCACTAGTGCTCTTACATGCTTTGTTTGAGCTTATTTTCTTGACACTTATGGATTTTGTGCCAGTGGAAGCATCTTTGTATGCTTATTAGACATTGAGTAGTGCGGGTTGTGCATATTGAGCTTTTGGATCTTTGAGACTAGGATCTCCTCGTGGATGATGTATGGTTGATATACATTGGTCTATGTAGATGTACTTGGGCTGATTCTTCAACTTTTTATTCACTGATTAGACACCGACTTGTGCCGGTCGTCTTGGCAGTGGTATGTACATTTTTCCCTATTGATGGGGGGTGTACCGACTTTACTAATGGGCATTGTCTGACATGCTTGGGTGTTGGCTCATGTTGTCACTTTGACTGTTACATGCTTGTTGATGCCCACTTGATGTTGGTTTTTCATTGATAGTCAGTGGTTGACTTGGAATATTGTTCTTTGTCTACTGTCAACTCTCATTGTACACTGCTGCAAATTATTACAGCAAGATGTTCAAATTCATAGAGGCAGATAGATTTCAGACACAGTGAAGCAGCATGCTTCCTCTCACACACATCATTATTCATTCCACACTCCATAGTAAAAGTACAACCTAAGGTCATAAGACCATTCACACCAGAGGCACCGACTTATTTAATGTACCTAATTACTATGGCTAGACTAGCTGTGTCCAGCTCATGTCGGTCAACACACACAAATGAGCTTGATATTCTAACACTCCCCCTCAAGCTCAAGACAGCATATGTACTCCAAGCAGCTGTCTAAAACCATAGAACTTATCTTTACCCAAGGACTTGGTAAAGATATCCGCTACCTGTTCATCAGTCTTCACATGCATAAGATCAACTCTTCCTGCAAGAACCATCTCTCTGATGAAATGGTAGTGTACCTCAATGTGTTTCGTCCTGGCATGATAGACTAGATTCATAGCCAGGAGTACACTACTCAGATTGTCACATAGTAACTTCACTGGAGCATCTACCTGTATGTCCAAATCAACCATAAGCTTGAGCAGCCATGAAATCTTGCGTGCTGCCAATGCAACACCCCTGTACTCTGCCTCAGTACTTGACAAAGCAACCGTAGGCTGCTTCTTGCTGCTCCAGCTAATCATGCCGCTACCAAATCCAAATGCATATCCACTCGTAGATGTACGATCATATGAGCAACCTACCCAATCTGCATCCGTGTATCCAGTCAATATTAAGGGCTTATCTCTGACATAGAACAGCCCATACTCTACAGTGGACTTAACATATCTCATAATGCGTCTAACTACATCCAAGTGCGGCTTTCTAGGCTTCTGCATAAATTGGCTCATGAGCCCTACAGCATAGCTCAAGTCAGGCCTAGTGATGGTCAAGTAAATCAAGCTGCCAACCATCTGTCTGTACATAGTCACATCCTCTACTTCAGCCCCAGTGTTCATGTCTAGCTTGACATTCTGATCAAGAGGTGTATCCAGCGGTTTGCATTCAGCCATGCCATACTTCTTCAGCATCTCTATGGCATAGTGCTTCTGCATCAGCCATAACCCATTGTCAGCTGGAATTACCTCAATGCCTACGAAATACTTCAGTTCTCCCAGGTCTTTCATGTCAAATTCAGATTTCAGTATCTTCATTGCATGCTGTATGCCCAAGTCATCATCACCAATGATTATCAAATCATCAACATATATGACCAGCACTACTAAACCACTGTCATTCTTCTTTGTAAATAGGCTATGATCAGCCCTATCAACAGCAAAACCCAATCTCTGCAAGTAGTTACTGATCCTAGCATGCCAAGCTCTCGGAGCCTGTTTCAGCCCGTATAATGCCTTTTTCAGCCTGCATACATAATGCTGAAAATCAGGGTGCACATACCCTTCCGACTGAACCATTTAGACATCCTCTGCTAGGTCACCATTAAGAAATGCATTCTTAACATCCATCTGCTGCAATTTCCAGCCTTTAGCAGCAGCCAAGGCAATCACAGTGCGTATAGTTGCCATCTTGGCAACAGGGCTGAATGTTTCCTCATAATCAAGTCCATACTGTTGGGCATCCCCATTTGCAACCAGCCTGCCTTTGTATATCTCCACACTGCCATCTGACTTACATTTGATTTTGTAGACCCATTTGCAGCCAATGGTCTTTTTCCCTTCAGGCAGTGGTACTAAATCCCATGTTTTATTTGCAGCCAAGGCATTCATTTCTTCATCCATGGCTACACACCAATTCTCATCTTTCACTGCTTCAGCATATGTACTTGGTTCTTTGACCTCCATCACTTTTGTCATGTATGCATAATGCTTTGCAGAGTAGCCACTGTATGTCAACCTGTCAATAGGGTATTTGACCCTCTGCGAGCGTCTAAGCTGTGGTGCACTACTCGATTCACCTCTCTCATGAGGCGGAATATACCTGTTCTGCCTTGTGCCAGGCGTATAGACAGTCGGAATACCAAGTTCGCTGTCTAAAGTATCACTAGACTCATAGCCCGAAGTCATTCTGCCAGGTGTCATCATACCATATGCATCCTCAATAACTTTCTCTTTTCCTTTGCTGTCCAAGACATCATGTCTCCCCCTCACTGACATACCCGTGTCAGTGGATGGTGAGCTCCTCAATCTCCCTGTCCATGGGGATACTGTCGGACTGATAGGTCCTGTCATAGCAGTGCTCTGCTGTAAATCAACTGTAGAGACATGAGTGGAAGGCATATCAGATGGCACTGCAACTGGTGATACATACCAAGAACCCATCTCATCAAAGATAACATCCCTGCTTACCAAAGTCTCCCTCGTAGAGGGATCATAGCATTTGTATGCCTTCTTCTCCTGCGAATATCCAATGAAAACACACTTATGTGCTTTGGGATCCAACTTCTTCCACTTCTCATCTGGAATATGCACATAAGCAAGACAGTCAAAGACTTTCATGTGACTTACATCTGGATTATAGCCATACAACTTCTCAAACGGTGTCATCTCATGAATACCTGCAGTGGGAGTCCTGTTCAAAATATATACGGCTGTCATAACAGCCTCTGCCCAATAGTAAAGTGGCATATGCTTTTCATTTATCATAGCCCTAGTAGCTTCCATCAGAATTCTATTCTTCCTTTCAGCTACTCCGTTTTGCTGTGGAGTGTAGCGGCAGGTGAGCTACCTACGAATGCCATTTTCAGCCAAGAAATCATCAAATTCATTTGATACATATCCCCACCACTATCAGATCTCAAGCAAGAGATGTAGCATTCAAACTCCTTCTCAACCTGTGCTTTAAATTGCTGAAAAACAGCAAAGACCTCATCTTTTGTTTTCAATATGTAAAGCCAGGTACATCGACTGTAGTCGTCAATGAAGGATACATAATATCTAGAACCTCCCATAGATACATTATGAGCTGGCCCCCAAACATCAGAATGCACTAACTGCAATGGACGTGTACTCTGTCGTACATTTATGATAAATGGCAATCGTGGCTGCTTACCAAACTGGCAAGCCTGGCATACATGACCAATATGTGAATATTGGAACTTCGGTAACCCTGTAACCAGCTGTTTCTTTTGCATAATTTGTAGCCTTTGCAAATTTACATGCCCCACTCTCTTGTGCCATATTTCCAAATCCCTAACAGTGCCAGAACCATGGGCAAACATAGCTGAATTCAGCTCTGGCAAAGAAGCATCAAGAGTAAACATTCTGCCATTCCTGTGACCACGAGCTATCAACTTGCAGCCATTTCCAAATTCTTCAATAAAGCAGCCATGCTTATTGAATCTGACCTGCAAGTTCTATTCCGTCATCTGACCAACAGATAACAAGTTCTTCGTAATTGAAGGGACATGCAATACATCATGCAAATTTTTCTTTCTGCCATTATGGACCACAAGAGGCACTTTGCCTTTATGCTCAATGCTATGCTGCGTGTCATCACCTGTGCATACATAGCCATGCTTTTCAGCCACCATATCCGTGAACCAATCACCATGAGGGGTCATGTGATTCGACGCCCCCGAGTCAATGTACCACACTGCATCATCAGATGATTTTTCAGTAGCCTTATCTTTGACATACTGCATGGCAAACAGTCTATCACCAGAGTCATCTGCCTGACTGGACGTAGCATAATGTCCATGCTGCTTGCCCTTCTGATTTCCCTGCTTCTTCCAGCAGTCCTTTGCAATATGCCCATACTTTCCGCAGTAGTGACAATCCTTACCTTTATTTGGATTGTCTGATTGACACTGCTGCTGCCATGAGCCTCTGCCACGGGAGTTAGATCTCCCCCTGCCTCGAAAGTTTCCACCACCTCTTGCATTTGACGACTGCTGATTGCTATTACTATAGGATGCATTCTGTTGGCCTCCTCTTCCAAATCCATAGCCTCTACCACGGCTACCACGACCACGCTGATTCGAATAAAAAACTGCATCCTTATTCTTTGAGCTGCTTGACCCTGTAGCTAAGCCAAGCTTCACCTCTTCATGAATCAATAATGCAACCAGCTCATTAAAATCAGGCATCTCAGCCCGCACAGATACTGAAGTGTCAAAAGACTTGTACTCCGGACCCAAGCCATTTAAGGTCACTGCAACCATATCCTCATCTTCTACCTATGAGCCAACAGATGCCAGCTGATCTGCTATGGTCTTAACCTCTATGACATAATCTTGTATGGATCTATTCTTCCTCTCCATGTTATTGAATTTCTGCTTCAGTTGTATCTTCCTTGCACTTGTAGTTGTGCCATAGTATTTGACCAATATATTCCATGCATCTACTTGGGGATTTACAGTTCATGATCTGCATCACCATAGCATCCGAGATACATAATGACAGCCAATGTAAAACTCTGCGAGCTCTTTCCGTCCAAGCTCGATGCACTCGTCTTTGATCAGCTGTAGGATTCCTATCTGGAACTTCAGGTTCAGCCTCAACACCTGTCACTAAGTCCCAGTATCCTTTGCCTATCAGAAAGTTCTCCATGCAGAACTTCCATATTGCATAATTGTTGCTATCCAGCTTTTCTCCCACAATCTGGGTTACATTATCAGTTCTATCAGCATTTGCCATGTTGTAGACCTTGCCTGACTACCTGCAAACCAAGATCTTCTTAACAGTTCAACTTCAGCCTGGAACTGTTTATGACAGTTTTCTGCAATTAATTGCAGTAAAAAACCAGGGTATTTCAGCCCACTAACAGTCCAAAACAGCTCACACCAAGTGGCTTAACCTGTGAGTAAAGTAGTCAATGCAAATACTATGTATTCACTTCGGTTTGAACTCCTGCAACCTCACTGCCAGGGTACATATATGCAGTCTGAAAACTGTAAACTGTAAATAATCAGCAGCACTTTCAAGTCCAAAACTGAGTGGTAATCATGTCACACATGTCCCAAAAACTCCCAGATAGCTGTTAGTACACTTGACAGTCATGACATGAGCATAGAGTCACAGAACAGTGCATAACCAGCACATACAAGTGTCAACAAATTCAGTTGCAGGTTGCAATCAACCAAAGTTTAGCATATCAAGTTCCAATCAGCCCCAAACTGTCTTCCAATCATGTCATACATTTACTTCGTAATGACAAGGTCAATACATGAGCATCTGGGTATACATAGGCAACCTGTTTTCACTAACCAAAGGATAAAACTTCATGAACCATTTGTACTTGACCAAGAAAATATGTCTACATTTACTTCAGCTCCAGACTTCAGTTTTCAATGATGCTCATTGCATGTTTCAAGCCTCCATACATCCAACATGTATATGACAGCTCTCATAGGTGATAGAGCTCTAAAAATGACCTGTATTGCATCAGTAGTATCCAATGCTTGTCACTGACAGTATATGACAGTTTTCAACAGTGAAACAGTTCTCAGATCTGAATATTTTAATGAGAAAATTCAGCTCAAGTACTTCACATCAAGTACATATAACTTCTTGACTTGTGTTGTCTGCAATGCAATCTTCCCAGCATATTAGGGAGCTTCAAGTGCTCTTCAGGATCAAAACAATGATGTAAATCACTGTATTCAGCAGTGTACATTCAGTTTCAGACCTGTATACCTGCATAACAGTCCATGCCTCATCACCCAAGCTTCCATTGACATGTCAGACCTTCAAGGTCACACCCCAGGGTCAGCATACACTTCATAGAGCATGTACAAGATGCTTAATGCCTCGTTTTGAAGCTGGAGGACATGAATATGAACCTGGCGCAACAGCGCAAACTGACAGGAGGGGTAGCACAGCTCACGATTTTGTTAACCATGGCAATGAGGCACTCCAAGGTGCTCAATACATCCCTCTCAAGGCTACAAACAAGCCTTTGACAATGCCTTTGATCATTGAGCATATAACCATACACTGCATACCTTCCATTGGTCAATGGCTTCAGCCTGTTTGAAGAAGTATGACCTTTCCTCTGACTTCAGCTCCTGCAAGTCCAATGCCACACTCCCAGGCACCCAGTCTTTGCCGATTCATGGCTTTGATACCATATTCAAATTCATAGAGGCAGATAGATTTCAGACACAGTGAAGCAGCATGCTTCCTCTCACACACATCATTATTCATTCCGCACTCCATAGTAAAAGTACAACCTAAGGTCATAAGACCATTCACACCAGAGGCACCGACTTATTTAATGTACCTAACTACTATGGCTAGACTAGCTGTGTCCAGCTCATGTCGGTCAACACACACAAATGAGCTTGATATTCTAACACAAGCATATATCTTTGGACTTTGATGTATTTTTCATGCTGAATCATCTTGGTTTGATGTACTTTTGATGGTACTTGGAGGGAAGCATCATTAAATACTCATTTCTCGCCATTTTGCCTTGGTTTTTTGGTTTTTTGGTCATTTTTTTAGTTTATAGCAAGGAGTTTTGAACTGTCTGCACTATTTTAGCTAGCAGTATGGCACCTTCTTCCATTGATAGTGCTATCTTCAACATCACTAAGATTGGTGGTATGACTTATACCTATTGGAAGAGCCAAGTCTAGCAAGTATTAGTGCAAAAATCACAGATAAAGCCACTAAGGTTGAGTGGAGAGTAGCCTGAAACTATGACTAATGACGAATGGATGGAGCTTGATGAGTTATGCAAGTCCACCCTCATCTTGTCTCTCACTGAACATGTGCATTACAATGTGGTTGAGGAAGCACAAAGTGCTTGGCAGCTTTGGGATAAGATCAAGAACCTTTATGACAAGCAAAGTCCTGCAAGTCAAATGGATTGGCTAAAACAGCTTATGGATCTTCGCATGAAAGAGAATGTGACCATGTCAGCTCATCTTAGCCAGTTTCATGCTATTCTTAAGAACTTGGTTTCGTAGGGCATTGATTTCAAAGAGGATGTCACTCTGTTGTTCTTTCTTGGAACTCTTAACGAATCTTGGGATGTATTTCACACTGCCTTATGTGCTTCTGCCACTACTCTAAAGCTATCTGATGTTGAGAGCTCTCTTTTGCATAGAAAGAGATAAATCGTAAGAATTTGGATGTCTCCTATGTGTCTCATGCTTTGACAGTTAGAGGCCATCATGATGGAAATGCAAAGAATGACTATGGTAATGGCCATGGATGGGATTCGCATAAATCTTGATCCAAGTTGTGTGGCGAGTTGCGCAGTAAGTCTCGTGGGAGAAATGCAAATCTGACTTGTCATTATTGTGGGAACAAAGGCCACATAAGGCCACAGTGTCATGAATTGCGCAATGAAAGGTGTAAAGACAAGGGGAAAGAGAAAGTGCAGGAAAAGTTTTCTGATTGCAGCATGATACCTGCTAAGTCAAGAGTTAAAATTGAAGAGATCAACGTTATGCAGCCCGAGGATAGTGATGGGGATTATGTCCTTGCAACAGCTTCATGTAGTGCTTTGCAGATGACAGAGATACACTCTATGTATACACATTGTTGGCTCTTGGACTCAAGTGCATCCTTTCATGTGACACCTTTGCCAAGAGTGGTTCCATTCATACCATTTTGTTTCGGGTTATGTGTGCTTGGGTGATGACAAGTCTCTTGAGATTGTTGATATTGGTGATGTTAGGCTGCAGTTTCTTTCTGGCAACAATTTTGTTATGCACGATATACATCATGTACCTACATCGATACGTAGTGTCATGTCCGCTGGACAGCTTGATGACCTAGGATATCATGTATCTTTTGGAGACTCTGCATGGAAGATTACTTGTGCAAGGCTTGTGCTTGTGAAAGGTGCCAAGGCTCGCAGCCTCTACCCCTTAGTTATTTCTAGATCTACAGTTAATCATGCTTTGTCTGTAGGGTCCTTACCTCATGTATCTCTTTGGCATGACCATTTGGGGCACATGTCCATTAAGGGAATGAAAATGCTTTCTGGTTTGCAGTACTTACTGCCCCCCCTTGACTATTCTCATTTTGATTGTTGTGATCATTGTCTTTATGGCAGCTAGACTAGATCTACGCATAACAAGTCTGGTATGTCACACATGAGTGAGCCCTTCACTTTGATTCATTCTGATGTCTGTGGGTCCATTCCCTGTTAGTTTATGGTTGGTGCAAAGTATTTTGTTACTTTCATAGATCATTTTTCACGTAAAGTATGGGCTTATCTCATAAAGCAAAAGTCTGATGTATTGGCAATTTTTTAGAGATGGCTTGCTTGTAGAAAACCAGTTTGGGCATAGGTTGAAATGCCTTAGGATAGATAATGGGGATGAATATGTATCACGTGCTTTTGAGCGGTTATGTGATGAAAGGGGTATTAAGCGTCAATTGATTGCCCCTTACACCCCTCCCCAGAATGGTATGTTGAGTGGATGAATAGGGCCATCCAAGAAAGGATTCGTAGTATGCTTAGCCATGCAGGCCTACCCCAGCACTTTTGGGCTAAGGCAGTTACAACTGTCATACATATCATTAATAGATCGCCCTGTAGTGACATTGATTTTCAAGTTTCAGAGGAGGTATGGACAAGAAAGCCTCCCTCTTATGTGCATTTATGTGTTTTTAGATGTGAGGCATTCTACCATGTGCCCAAGGACAAGCATAACAAGCTGGATCCTAAGAGTGTTAAATGCATATTCCTTGGTTATGGAGATGTAGGAGAGATGGGTTATCGTCTATGGGATCCACAGGTGTAGAAAGTCATCCGCAGCCATGATGTTGTCTTCCATGAAGACAAGATACATAGGTAGCCTGAGAGAGTCATGGAGATACATAGGGTTATATTTCAGGAGGAGCCACATGCTCCTGTACAGCCAGCTAGACAACTTGCAGTAACAGCAATAGATGCTCATGGCAAGGGTGTTAGACAAAATTTTGGGCAAGCAGCAGAGCCTGTAGTGTGGCGTTCTACTAGAGATGGATGCCCAATTGACAGATTTGAGCCCTCCATGCACTATGTCTTGGTTACAGATGCAGGAGAGCCTGTCACCTATGATGAGGATATGTGTAAGGGTGATAGTCACTCCTGGGAGAGGGCTATGCAGTCCAAGATAGAATCCTTACATAAGAATATGACTTGGGATTTGGTTTCCTTGCCTGTTAGCAAGAAGGCTCTACCATGCAAGAAGGCTAGATTGGTAGCAAAGGGTTTTAAGCAGAAGTATGGAGTTGACTTTGATGAGGTCTTCTCTCATGTGGTTAAGATGACCACCTTGCACTTAGTCTTGGCTTTGGTTGCATACCTTGACTTGGACTTGTACCAGATGGATGTCAAGATGGCTTTCTTATATGGGGACTTGCATAATGAGATTTACATGGAGCAACCTAAGGGCTTTACAAAGTCTGGCAGGGAGCACCTAGTGTGCAAGTTGAAGAAAAGTCTTTATGGCTTGAAACATCCACCTAGGGAATGGTACCATAAGTTTGATGCTTTTATGCATGGTCATAGGGCTACAATCGTAGTGCTATGGATCCGTGCTTCTACACAAGAAAGCCCGTGATGGATCTTTTCTTATTTTGGTACTCTATGTGGATGATATGCTATTAGCACGGAAAGCTCATGATGAGCTAGATGCTCTTAAGGCTTAGCTCAAGAAGAGCTTTGAGATGAAGGATTTGGGATAGGCCTCTCACATACTTGGTATGCACATTAGACGCGACAGGCATCAGGGACTCCTCTACTTGTCGTAGAGGGAGAACATTCATAAAGTCCTTGAGTGCTTCTGCATGTAGGACATGAAGCCTATTGGTTGTCCATTGCCTTCTTATGTGAAGGTATCATAGGCCAATTGTCCGCAGATAGATGAGCAAAGGGCTGAGATGGTCAAGATTCCCTATGCATCCACAGTGGGCAGTCTTATGTATGTCATGATAGACCAGATATTGCCTTTGTAGTTGGTATTGTGGCCTACTATATGACTACACTTGGCAAGAAGCATTGGGATACCGTAAAGGGTATCATGAGGTACCTAAAGGGCACTGCAGATATATGCATTAAGGGTTTCCCTACATTTTTATGAGCTTGCATTTCTTTTCTATTTTTCTCACCTTGGGTTATCTTCCATTTCTGACTTTTTGGTTCTTCCATTTTTTACTTTCTGGAATCTTTCTATCTTGGGCTACCTTGGGCTTCCTTTTGGGCTGTAACACCTTCCTTTAGTAGTGGCTCTTATCACCCTAATTTACCCTTCTCAAGAAAGAATGATGATGATGTGCCCTATCAATAAGCAATCCTACAACCCAAACAAAATACAAATGGTCCCTATCATGTGACATTCCTAAATATGTCCTCAAAAGATGAATCCTTGATTCAAAAGGTAACTAACTCTCAAACAAAATCCGAAACAGCCATGATACCATTTCAGCATCCCAAAGAGCCAGTGGAGTCCCCATGATGGAAGGAAGAAGGGGTTCCAATAGAACATCAAAAGAGGAGGCCACTCCCTTGAAGGAGTCGAAACTATACCCAAAAGCAATCTGCAGGACCTTTATCCATGAAGTAGAAGGTGAAAAGCAATTAACTTTTGTGGATGCAAATGGCACTGAATGTCATCTGAAGGTGGGTACCAACCTTCCAAAAGAGGAGCTGTTGGTCCTGCACGACAACCTACTGAAGGAGAACTTGGATGTGTTTGCATGATCATTTAATGATCTGAAAGGGATTGATCCCATAGTGTGTCAGCATCACATCAGCCTAGAGCTTTATGTTAGCCCCCTATAAGAAGGCAACAATAGAGGTGCATGAATCCAAATTACTCTGTCTAGGTGAAAATAGAGTTGTTGACGCTCTTAGAAGCTGAGTTCATCTATCCGATGGCCAATAGTGAATGGGTGTCACCCATCATGGTATCCAAGAAGAATGAAAAGTTTTAGATCTGTGTGGACTTGAGAAAGTTGAATTCCAAAACAAAGAAATATCACTTTCCTATCTCCTTCACTAATCAATTGTTAGACACAGTGGCAAGTCATGAACTCTATTCCTTGCTAGATGATTTTAGTGGATACAACCAGGTCTAGATAGCAAAAGAGGACCAATCCAAGACGACCTTCACAATAGAATGGGGTATCTATGCCTATAGAGTAATGCCATTTGGGCTCTATAATGCCCCTTACTACCTTTCAATCAGTCATGATGACCGTGTTCCAAAATCACACGCATGATTTCATTGAGGTATATCTAGATTATTTATTTGTCTTTAATTCACTTTGTGAGCATTGGGGACACCTAGAGAAGTGCTTTGATCAATGTCGAGATTATGGGATCTTTCTTAACCCTAACAAGTGTATCTTTGGAGTCTCTTTAGGAGTTATTTAGGGTCACATTGTCTCTGCACAAAGGATAGCAACAAACCCTACTAAGATTGAGAAGATTGCAAATCTAATAGCACCATCCAAGCTCAAATAATTGAGGTGATTTCTTGGCCACGTGGGCTATTACAAGTGTATCATCGCACATTTTGCAACAAAGGTGATCCCCGTACACAAGCTCTTAAGGAAAGATACGGATTTCATTTGGACAGTTGATTGTGAAGAAGCCTTTAACACTCTAAAGTAGTGCCTGATTGAAGCACCCATCCTGCAACCTCCTAATTGGATGAAGGAGTTTCATGTTCATACTGATGCATCTGTCAAAGGCTTAGGTGCAATCCTTTGCTAAAAAGTTTATTCAAAGCTAGATCAGCCTATCTACTATATGCAAAGCTATAAGTTCATTGGGAGAGAAATTACACATTTGACTAAATTAGAGCATATGCTATGGCAGTCAGGTTAGAGGGCCAATGCCGATGATAAACCACCAATGCCGAGCATCAAGGGGCGTTCCCAAGTGCCAAATGAAGTGTTTTCAAGCTATCAATGAGTGCTAAGGGAGGACTGAAGTTTTTTTAAAAAAATTGTAGGTCTTCAAGCTAGCCCAAACAGGGCTGATGTTGCTAGTTATGTTGCTGGTCCATATGGCATTAATGGGATGGAAAGGGGGACTCAAGAAGGGCCTAACGAAGGCCTACACAAAGCCTTGTCAAGCCTAATCAGGAAGGAGTGTAGATATGAAATGGGGGAGCTCCAATGGTTGGAGTTATGGCTGCCCCTTCTTGCTATACCCTGCAAACTGAAATAAACGCTCAAAAGAATGCTTCAATACCTTTGAAGAAATCCCTTGAGGGTACCCAAATGGGCCAGGTAGGTGCTCGAAAAGCTGGCGAGTGATCGGAGCTCGAAGGAGTTGAGTATGGCTGCCAAGAGTGAGAACCAATGGTATTGATTGCGCCATTCATTAGGATGTTAGCTCCACCCAGTTTGTCTATACTCAACAGAATAGAATCAGAGGGGCTTTAATCTCTGGAGGACTCTCTTGCCAACATTTCTTCTACTTTCTTATTTTCAACGTCTTTGAATTCAACTTTCATTCCACTATACAGAGGGGAAGATATTTAGTTTTAAAGGCATCAAAACTCATTCTTTTGAGCATTGTTGTGGTGCCATCATCATAGTAATGCCAGCTTTTGATGGTTTCAACAGTGTATGTTGTAAAGAACACTTTGTCCACCAACTTTGAGTGGGTTGATAATTGGACAAATAGAAGGTTGTCAATACATTAAGCGTCCCTCATATCTTGCTGTTGAGCATCCACAAACAGATTCCAACACTTTTCCTTCTTGTTCTCGTGAGCTTCAGACACTTGAAGCTTCTTCACAATCTCCCACTTGATGGGGGATTTAAAAACGCAAGCCCCCAATTTGAAGTTTTTTCACAAAATTTTTCAAAACTTGGAGTTTTTCAATGTATTTGCCAAAACTTGGAGTTTTTTCACAAAATTTGTAACTTTATGAGGGATAATCTTGTTACCCATATTGAAAATTTGTATTAAACAAGCTATTCAAGGGACCATTTTTTTCAAACTCTCAAAATATACTGAAGAGAGAAAAATGAACAAAATTGGGTTTCTACCACACATCTCAAAAAGTACCCTTATCAATCAGACTAATCTCTAAAATTATGAGTCAATCTAAACAAAACACAAAAAGAACTCAATATAGGAAAATATAATTATTTCTCTTGCAACTATTTAGGCAAATTATGAAAGCCACTTATATATAACTATTATATAGTATCGATATGTGGACTTGATAGCAACAAATGTCAATATCTTCCTCATCATTTTTACTAATCACTCCAAAGCTTCTCATATATGCAATGGTTGTAGGGAGCTTTAACTCTAACATATCTACAAGGGATATATCATTTTCATCCTCTTGTTGAAAAATTTGGCCAGGTACCTTTCCAATGGCAAAGGTTGCATCATTTATTGACCACTTCTTATCATAGTTTGTAGCTTTTGACAACGAATCTAGTTTACCATTTGCGGTTCTGAAGGTCTTTCTCATGTCTAGCTCCTCCTGTGTAGGTTTAGGCATGATTTGACTCATGTAGAATTTAAAGAAAACCTTGTGCTAAAAATAAAAATTAGTAGAATTGACTATGGAAAGTGGAAGGAAGAGCAATATGCAAAAGAGAAGCAAAGAGTAGAATTGTTGCATAAGGATGGGAAGCAACCATATCATGGTTTGGTTCAACATCAAACTTGGCCATGGTTTATATCAATAGCAGACTTGCCAATCAAAGGTTAGATGAAACATGGTTTAGATAAAAAATACCCAATTAACAAATGAAAATTAGAAATATTAAAAAACACCTTGATAACGTGATAAGGGGAAGCAAACAATTGAGAAGGTGTAAAATGGGAAGGAGAAGCAACCATAATATATTAGAAATGTGACTAGAGTAGATGATACATGAATAGATTCTATGTAACCATGCTTTCCATAATAGGAGTAAAGGACAAATATCAAGTTTACCTTAAGAAAAAAGTATCACAATCAACAAAAACGAACTTGGAACATCAATACCAGGAAAAATGAAAATGCTTTGCACACAAAACAAGAATGATTTATAAAGAGATATTTCACATATAAGTAGACAATCCTCTTAGGGGAATTAAAACGAAGTGAAGTTTCTGGTCTAGTTGTCCTTAGTTAGGTAGGTAGTTCAATCCACCACTAGGATAACCTCTTTGATGTTTCTTTTAGCTAGTCCGCATTGGAGCAGTTGGTTAGCCACTTGCTCTGGATTTCTGTCAGATTATGTTGGGGCTATTCCTTGTAGATCTTCATGCCTTGGTTTTGTCATGGGGTAGGGGAGAGTTGTTTTTGTGCTCTATGGAGTATATTTTTTTGTGGCAGCTTGATGCTTGATATGGTTGTTGTTTGTGTAGATAAGTTCATGGGATTCGGCGGGCTGAGTTGCCCTATCACGTGGTCGCCAATGAGAGAAGATTTTAAAGACCACTTTTGAAGCGGAAAAGAGCCCGAGGGGCCGTAAAAGACCATTGATCGAAGTCAGTTTGACCCCCCATTTAATCCTTGCAAGGTTTCATGTTATGAAGTAGCTACATGATTCGGAAGTCGAAAAGTGTGTGGCATGTGCTAGGTTTATAGACTTCGATGTCACGAAGCCAGTCGTCTAGACGGATCTCAATTCTGAGCATGTTTGCCCCTTCGAAAGCAAAAAATCCACTTGGCAGGAAGTGTGAACATGTGGATTGATCAAAGTCCGTTTGACCCCCCATTTAATCCTTGCAAGGTTTCATGTTATGAAGTAGCTACATGATTCGGAAGTTAAAAAGTGTGTGGCAGGTGCTAGATTTATAGACTTCGATGTCACGAAG
Organism: Lygodium microphyllum; assembly: GCF_053477565.2. NCBI lineage: Eukaryota > Viridiplantae > Streptophyta > Polypodiopsida > Schizaeales > Lygodiaceae > Lygodium > Lygodium microphyllum. The sequence goes on along the minus strand of NC_141149.1, from coordinate 103,442,567 downwards.
CCAGTCGTCTAGACGGATCTCAATTCCGAGCATGTTTGCCCCTTCAAAAGCAAAAAAATCCACTTGGCAGGAAGTGTGAACATTCAAAAGTGATCTAGTTTTTTTAAAAACTTGAGTTTAAGCTTGTGGAATGAAGGGGCACGAATTAAAAAAAGTTTTTTTGGGCGGGACCGCGGGGGGGGGGGGGGGGGCATTTTTTCGATGCCCTTCCCAATCATTAAAAAAATCCAATTTTTCGATCAACAACCTCATGAGGATTGCTCTTGGTTGTGAGATCCACCATTTTTTCACTCTTCATCACCGCTGAAATCACCGAATTTGATGCATTAAATAGAGAGATCTATTTTTAGTCTTTCTTTCTCCTCCATCCTCTCTCCTCTTGTGGATTGTTCTTATGGATCAATGTAAAAGAGAGGGGGATGGGCTGAGTGTTGAGAAACATGCGGGATCTAGAGCATGGCAGTGAGTTATGGTGGATGGAAGGAGAAGTGTGGACTCATGATGGAGAAGACAAAGACACTATTTGTTACACAAGTGAATTAGGTTCCAAGATTGAGACTTGGACTCATAAACACAATCTTGTGTATGTGGACAATGACATTGACACTTCACTGAAAAGAAAAGAGTATTATCATTGCATTAAGAAAAGGAAGCAAGTACAATGCTTTATAGGAAAGTAGGAAACTGCAATAGGCACCACTGTGCATATGGGATAGGTTAGCCTGCATGTCCTTGGCCCTGAAGCTCCATACAAAGAGGCTGTTTAGTGACTGTGATTGCTGATTCTCAACACTGAGATGGACGTTTTTTCAAACAGATGAAGCAGGAGTGAAGAGGAACATGAATTGGAGTTGGACGGATCACTAGCGGCCGTGGAAGAGCATCAACATGCCTCCAACATCGAGATACATGCGTCATAATGAACAATTTTATGATAAAAAGGTAGATTTTACCATTTTATGATGGATTCTTGTTTGAAATGGTTAGTAATGCTTTCATTTGATTGCCAAATCTCTGTTTGATTAGTCATGTTGAAAGAATCATAAAAAACCAATCATATAATAATTGTATGCAAAACACGCAAAACTTGAGACTAGGTAGTTTGAGAAAAAATATGCGGTTTTTGGGTTTTTGGTGTGCATTTGTTGTTCCCATGAAATGAAATATGCTAAGAAAATCATTTTCTATAAGAGTAATCAGTCCACATCTAAAAATCAATAATTTTTAGTAATTTTCTATTAAAAAATAAAAAATTAAAGAAAAATGGAAAAAAAAAAGTTTTCGCATCTTAAAAATAAGATTAATGTGTGTGGATGTATGATGGAGTTGTAGCATGAGGTTTAGCATCAATTCAACCCCATTTCTTTGTTAGAGTCTATTTTTGTGGCTTCCAATAAAGAAAAATACATTAAAAAACCATACCTACACCTATCAATGTAAGAAAATCTTAAAGGGGTTTGTTGAGCGGTTGAAGTATGTTGAATGTTGATTATTAAAGTTGCATATCATATAGAGTTTGCAGTTGTTTGAAATTAAAGGGACTAGTAGCACGAGGAAACTCGGTGCTAGCCCTTAGCAATGAAGCATTCATGTAGAAAAGGAAATCATGAAAAGAATTGTCTCCGCACATTCACGTTGTTGATTTTCACTGAATATTTGTTTGAGCACGATGGTCATATTCACACTTGCATGGATGCACCACATGGCATTGTATCCTGGTTGCATAGCACTTGTTTGTATGAGTGATCACTCGTTGACTCTAAGAGTGTGAGGAATCCCAAGCCGTTTCGATTCCTTGGGGATTATTTGGTGAGGTTTATATATATTATCTCTTGGATCGTTTATCAAAAGAGTGGATTTTGTTTTGAAAGTGTTTTATGTCGATGCATCTTGGGGCCAATCCTCAAGGTGTAGAAGAGCCGTAGTGGAGCTGTGATGATCGATCAAGGGCTGCTCCATGTGTGTGTGCTGTGTGGTGTATAAGGCCAAGGTATTTAGGAACTCCCTCTAAGGAGTAGGAAAAGAGTTATTCGTTGGACTATGAAAAATGCTACAAAAGCAAAGTTCTTAGATGCTCTTAGCTGTGAGGCCATGTGGGCTATTTTTAGGTGAGTAGTAGAGGCCCGGCTAGTGCTTAGAGCTAGTGTCGGGCCCGTTTTAGGTCGTGATATGACCTAGAAGGTCAGCAAGGGATTACCCCAAGGACCAATATCCCTCTTGGAGCATACCAATGAGGTTACATTAGAAAAATCTAAGAAATTATCTCCTATAAATAAAGAGATAGATCTTCCAAGGTCCAACTCAGCCACTCAGCCCAATAAACAAAATTCCAATAATGAGATAATAGAAATAGTGAATGTGGATAAATAACAACTAACTTTGGTCACTAGTTTAGTAAAACCACAAAGTCTCCTAAGTCAAAGCCTTCATCACTTAAATAAGAATGGAAAACATAGTAGCAATAACCCCTTGCCATTGCTATGAAAGCTATCAAAATGGATCCTAAGGAAACATAAATGTAGGACATGCCACAAAAAGGAACTAAAACACCATCAATGGTATATCCAAAACCAATCAATCCAATAATACTTTTGCATTGTTTGAGGGTCCAACTCACTATTGCCATTTCTCCTAGAACCACAACTAAGCACACTGACCTTGTAGTTATTTCTTCCAAATCTTAAGTAGTGGGACCCCAACAATCATGCCCCTTGACTGCAACAACTGATACAATCAACGCTACCCAAGTCTAAACCTTTGGTACCTCAATGAAATAGGATACTAGTGTTGATATTGGAAGCACCATCAACAACTAAGCTCTTGCAAATAAGTCCTCCTCTCTTGACCAAAACCTCAACACTTCTAAAACTTGAATTCGTCACGATGTCCATCATGGAGATCATGCAAGAGATAGCTTAGGGAGGAGAGCAAGCCAAAAATATTGAGAGCTTGATGTTATGATTAAGTCATTGGTTTACACTTATATTCAAGATGATGTGGGTATTCTATTGGAGGGGCACAAATCACTTCTAGCCTTTCCAATAATGTGGAAAATACATGAACACATTTTTGTTGAATATCCCATGATCAAGAACAAAGGCATACATATAATTCCTAAGCACATAGAGAAGTATCTCCAATTCATCCCATCCTTCCACACATAGAACTTTGTTAGAAGAGTTTCGATGAGATAGAGGAGATAGAATGTAAAATGAAAGGATAAAGCATGTTCAAATGAGAATGGCACTTCCTCCATGCATCCATCACAAAAATTGGCTACCACAAAATGGCTAAAGTTGAGCAAAGAAGAGCAATCAAAATTGTGAGTAACCAAGGTACACACTTCATTAATAAAGTAATTAAACATATGTTATCCATCTTCCTAGTAATTCATAGGAAGATATCACCCTACTAACCTTAGGTGAATGGCCAAGCAAAAGCCACAAATAAAATCTTGATGAATATACTAACACAGAGAGTCTTAGCCTCATGAAGTAACTAGCACAATAAGATAATGGTGACCTTATGGGGATATCAATTAGGATACAAAATAGCAACACGATAAAATCCCTTCAAACTAACTTGTGGGATGAATATAATCTTACTAGTTGAGTTCTTCATTCTTAATTTTTAAAAAAATGTATAAGAAAACTGGGAGGACAAGGAAACTTGGACCAATTGTCTCATGGAGCTAGAACACATACTACGACTTATAGTGGCACACGTACTAATATGTGAGAAAGCACAAATGAAAGCTTGGTTTGACAGGCATGTCAAATAATAAGACTTAAAAAAGGGTAACCTAATTTTTCTCTATTCCATCAAAGGACACAAACATAAGATGAAATTTAAATGTCTCAGTCCTTTCTATGTATGCAAAATCATTAAAATAAGCAATGTAGTGATAGAGACTCCTGAGGGTGAAGGGATCAACTTTTCCAATGGAAGCCACATTAAGAAAAATGAAGTTTAGATGTCTTGTTCCTTTTCACATATGTCAAATAAGTAGAGCAAGGAATGTGGAGTTAGAGATCCTTGAGGGTGAAGGGATTTACTTTTACAATGGAAGCTGCAGTAAGAAATACTATCCACCTTCTCATCTGTTGCTTGAGTCTCCTATGATGATGCCACCAATTGCCATATGTATTGTAATAAGTATCATAGAAATTGACCCCAAACATAATGAAAGTGTACCACCATCTTATATTACGATAGAGTTAGTTGCAAATTGTGAACCTTGAATTGATGAGAGAGTTGACCACAACATCATGATGTACAAAGATTGGAGCAAGATCAAGAAACCTCAATGGATCCTACTGCCAAAGTTAGCCCATATGGGGGCACATCTTATATCTTGCAAGGAAAATGCAAGTTGATGGCAACTATCTAGACTAAAAGCCTCCCTATAATTTTCTACATACTACTTAATGTAGTGGTAAAGAAACATTGATGGGTCAAACATTTAGACCACAAATCAAGTGTATTGTAGATTATAACACACAGTGAATGCAGATGGCTCTACCCAATGTAAAAATCATTATAGTTTCCACCAAAGGTAATCTCACTCCTTGGAAGAAAGTCATGATACCAATATCCTCAACTAGACCTAGTAACACCTCTAGTAAGTGGGGTAAAGTCTTGCCCAAAGACTTACTTAAAGTGCACAAAGATCTTCAATAACTAGTGAAAAAGGTATTCAAACCAAATGCAACCCCAAAGAAGCGGATTCCCAAACCAGAATGCAAAAGCATTGAGCCTACCCCTCTTGCCAAAACACTAATCAAGACATGTAATTCCCTTAAGTAATAAATTCTTAAATATTAAAAAAGGGGACTGTCACTTTACCCCCCTCCCCCATCATCATCATCCATCATTAGCCATTTCATGATGTGATTGGAACCTTGTCATTACCTACGCTATGATCATTGTCGTCCTAGCAAATCTTGCAACATGATCATCTTTGTCGATCTTGAAATAAGCAAAGCTCGCATCAAGATCCATCTCCACAAAAAGCTTGTACATGGTAGAGTAAAGCATGCTCATTGATCTATCTAGCCAATGGATATATAAGCCCTAAAGGCTTAGGCTATTGGGTGTTCAAGATTCTTTAGCACTACGCGCGCACACACACACACACACACACACACACACACACACACACACACACACACACACAATGTGTGTGTGTGTGTGTGTGTGTGTGTGTGTGTGTGTGTGTGTGTGTGTGTGTGTGTGTGTGTGTGTGTGTGTGTGTGTGTGTGTGTGTGTGTGTGTGTGTGTGTGTGTGTGTGTGTGTGTGTGTGTGTGTGTGTGTGTGTGTGTGTGTGTGTGTGTGTGTGTGTGTGTGTGTGTGTGTGATAGATGCCTTGCTTATGCATGTTAAAGTGCTTCATGCTAAAATGTTGAATCATTTAGAGAAAAGCTTCTAACCTTTGAAAAGTATGAAGAGGGTTGAGATGTATTGCATCCTAAACATTAGGGGGATTGTTATGTGTTGATTTACGTGATTGCACTCCAAGGAGAAATAAGTTGTGGATTGTATCTTCTCTTGTGAGATATTCAAGAAAAATTGTTTTTGTTTTTGATAAAATATTCTAAGACATGCTTATTGCTTGGAAAACGGATGGTTTTCTAGTTGGGAATAGGCCAGTTTCCTTGTTTGTAGATTTTGAAAAAAGGATATTGTGCCCACATGGGAAGATTCTTGGATACATCACAAGTCTCCCCTAAGGCTAGTGGAAAATCCCTTCACCAAGGGGTTGGATTTATTTGCACTGGGTGGAAGGATTGGCCCTGAAAATATGAGAGGTCTCTCCATAGGGGGAGGATGTTAGGCTAGGAGGTAATAACGGTTCCAGGGGGCTATGGCCATGAATTCCTTGGGCGTCGAGGACCAACCCAAGCCTTGTGAGCCCAATATGGTCTCCTTGGAAGGCCCCAGTGCTAGAAAGGGTGGATTGGTGGATTGTGCCCATGCATATTTATTTGGGTACTTTGGATAAAGATCCTAGTGTAAGGGACAAAATGCGAGCATAACATTGCACCTTAGAGAAGATGCAGATAAATATACTACTTGCAATGATTTTAAAAGACTGTTTGAAATTATATTTGTATATGTACCTAATATACATGAATTAATATTTTTTAAAATGATTATTTTCTATATTTCTAATGAAACTATGCTATATTAATTAAATAACTAAAGAACCTTTTGAGAGAAGTGTTAGAATATCAAGGTCCCATTACTCTTCAGTCAGTCTATCTTTATGTGTGTGACCGACATTAGCTGGATACAACTACACATATGTGTGACATTCAATAAGTTTGTGTAGTCAGTGACTTAACCACAATTAGTCTTGGTTAGTCATACCTATGTGTGTAAGTCTCTTTCAGTTAGAATGATGAAAGAAGAACAACGATGAGTTGAGGCTCATCTTCCGCTCCACTCTGTCTCTCTCCCTCTCTTCCAACATGGTATCAGAGCTTGAACGCTTGAAGCCTAAAGGCTTGGCAGTGGCCATTCGACATCAAGATATTAGATCTGAAGAAAACGTCATCAAAGGAGACTGTGCCTGCAACTCGTTTTTTGGTAGAATCTATATCTTGCTATAGAAATGGTTTTTGGAGAAACGACCCTCCTAACCTGACTATTTCGACGTGGTCTACAACTTTGTAGAAGAAACTTTTTTCAAATTCCTCATATATTTTGAGATATTCAGCACAGACCTGTGCTGAATATCAGACTGGCTGTTTACTACAGTAAACAATAGGTGATTCCAGGGCATTGGTGGCTTTCATCCTAACAATGTATATGCCCTTATTATTGTTAAAATACTTAGAATTCATGCTATGGAGGATCACTGATGAGCAAATAGACAATCATAATGATGCAAAAGCATTGACAAGGAAGAACAACTAATATTATCCAAGCATAATGCAAGTGCAACCGATTGATAATGACCGACTGAATGAGTGTGTGAATGAGTGCCCTTTATAGGCTTACAATAGGTGGTATTGGTAGGTGGAGATAGGTGGAAAGGGACCATGGTATTCAACAACCGTGGTTTCAATAAACCGTGCATACATGACCTAGTCTAAGGCTTTATTTGCATTTTGCTTCTTTGCCTTGTTTAATGTCCCATACAAAGAGGCTATGGTGGATGTGATTGCACATTTCTCAACACCCCTCCTCAATCACAATCGTAAAAGACACTGAGTATACAGAGGCTATCGTGAACCTTGCTAAGTGTAGACATGGAAGAGAAAAAAACAACCATACAAAGCTAGAGGCTGTTACAAGGCCTCACTAAGTGTGTAGAGGCTGCAGTGTGTAGAGGCTACATCAGGAGTTTAGGAGCTTATGGTGGGAACATAAGGCAAGTCCACGTGTTGAACTTTAAAATAGTCTATCATCAAAAAATGAGCTACAAAAGAGGGACTGGTGAGTCTTATCCTTTTGATCTTGGATTTCTTCTTCTCCTTCTTCTTCAATGTTGTCTTCATCTTCTTTGACTGTAGCAAGATATGCTCTTTGAGACTTTTTCTTAGCATAGCAGAATTTCTCAATATGCTCATGTTTCTTACAAAAGTCACAGACTGCGCTCTTCTTCCCTTTCACATAGAAGAGTTGTTGGTCTCCTCTTGGGATGCTTGTTTCTCCTTTGTTCTTGACCTTCTTTTCCTCTTCCAGAAGAGAGGCTTTGATGTCCACAAGCTTTGGATTTGGCATGTTGATTAATGTGGTAGACACATTAACAAATTTAGGTGTAAGACTTTTGAGAAGCACTCCAATGCAAATGTCTTCATCCATCTTCAAGTTGATTCCTGCAAGTTGTGTCAACAAGCTTTCCATATAATTCAAATGAGTTGCAAGTGAGGTATTACTTTGCATGTCGAGCCTAAAAAATTCAATTAGTAAATCGTATTTTGAGGATTTGGAATGAGCTCCAAATAAGGTTTCTAATCGATCCCATGTCGCGTAAGAGGTTTCACAAACATCAACATGATGAATGTAGCTGTCATCAAGTTCGAGCTTGATAATAGCTTGAGCCTTATCATCATTTTTATCCCATACAACTGAAAGTGCAGCTTCCCTTGGTTTCTTCTCTTGACCACTTGTGATTGACCACAAGCCTTTCTTCATTAGGATCAATTTGATCCTAGTTTGCCATGTATGGAATCCAACGCCATTGAATCAGGATGTCAGTGAATCCTTGCCCATTTTGAGATTTGCAAGATCAGCAACAAATCAGCTCCAAACAATTCCAATTTTAGTTGAGCACAAGTGCGAAGAATCACTAGGTGATTAGTATCAAGAGATACTCGGCAATTTAGTGACTATGATGCCCTTGAAGTTGAAATCTTCAAGATCTGATGCAAGTTTGAGTCTTCCCCTCCTTGATTTGATGCTGGACTTGCAAAAAAAAATTAGTTTTGATTAGAGGCAAAGCTGATTGTGTTAACTGACATTAGTGCTAAAAGCACTAGATGAGTGTCAATGGACACTGTTTCTTGAAATGCTTGAGAATCTTGTTAAGATCTTCTCTCTTTTGCTGGTAAATAACTTGAATGCTTGCTGAAGACGAGTGCTGGAGCAGATTAGAGAGTCAATGACTTGATTTGAGCCACAGGAGTGAGAGAAGAAAGTAAAACAAGATCTTGAAGCTTGATAGCTATGGAGTCTGCATTAGGGTTTCAGGGGGCAGCCTGGTTTTTCACCTCCTATGAGCTGAATACTTGATCATTTCCAAAAAAAATTTGATAGAAATGAAGCTTGGGAAGTAGGCTATCAAAGCCCTATGATGCTTGTCAGCATCGCGATGTGTATATGCAGAATTCGACGTACGAACAACAGAAGGCGCAATCTGGACAGCGTGCTGTTGCAGGCACAATGTTGGAGCAGACAGGCAGCAATGTTGGGCTTTGAAGTGATAGGGAGGAGATCCTAGAGAAAATGAAGAGTTCTCCAAAAGAAAGTACGAGCTGAAATGGCCCAATTTGAGAGATTCAAGCCCTCCACTGAAGATGGGTAGCTATGGAGGTAGGTGAGAGATTCATGGAAAAGTGAAGGGAGCCAAAAATTCAAACTGGAATGACTCAATTTGTGGGCTAATGACTCATTGACTTAAAACCCGCTCTAATACCATGTTAAAATACTTAGAATGCATGCTATGGAGGATCACTGATGAGCAAATAGACAATCATAATGATGCAAAAGCATTGACAAGGAAGAACAACTAATATTATCCAAGCATAATGCAAGTACAACTGATTGATAATGACTAACTGAATGAGTGTGGGGATGAGTGCCTTTTATAGGCTTACAATAGGTGGTATTGGTAGGTGGAGATAGGTGGAAAGGGACCATGGTATTCAACAACCATGGTTTTAATAAACCGTGCATACATGACCTAGTCTAAGGCTTTATTTGCAGTTTGTTTCTTTGCCTTGTTTGTCTCATACAAAGAGGCTATGGTGGATGTGATTGCACATTTCTCAACAATTATCATGCATTTGAGCATGATATTGGAGTGTTAAATGCTCAAATTTGGAGCTTAATTGCATGCTGGAAACAATGAACTGGTTGATGTCCTGAATTTGGAAACAATATACCTACAGGGTTGAAGTATCTGTGATGCTTATTTGCTAGTGACAAATGCTTGGATCATACCACTTGAGTGATAGATGATTTTTGGGATATTGTGAGTGCTGAAAGTCCAAATTTTGGACTGATTTGTTGCTAGTTATACCAGGGTATTGATTGGTTATTGTCTGCAGGAAGGATACCTATCATCTCCACTTGGCATACATGCAATATATTCTGACTGGTTGGACATTATCAACTCCTGCATAGAGTGGCAACTGAATGAGATGTTTTGGGGCTGTTTTGAGGTCTGAATACTTTTTTTTTAATAGAGAAAATATTGTTGGTTATAGCAGTGGGTTGGTTGTATTTGGTATTGCTACTTGCATACAGTACAAACATTGATACTTGTATGGACATAGTTTGTTGTTGGGATGTTTTGCCACTACCATAGAATGTTTTGAACTGATTTGAGCTTGGTTTATGCTCAGTTGACTGTGTTTTTTCATTGTTGGAATACATTTTATAGCAAGCAAGTTGTCATGAAAACTGTCCTAAATTGCAAGAAATTATCTTGAATAGCAAGAAACTGGTCTTGAACTATAGGAAAAGGAGTCATTGGACTGGCAGGGAATGGTTGTTTCCCATGGCTCCATTGTCAGGCATCTTGGGTACCCTTTGGGTGTTGATGTTCCCCCAAAGCAGCTACTACAGTGGATTTCACAGAAACTGGCGGCTAAGTTTCTGTATTGGAAGTCTCAGGCTTGGCCCTTCCATGTTCGCCTCAAAGTAGCCCAGACAATAATGTTGCCAATGCTCACATATTTCTTGCCATTGCTACCCTGGACTACTACTACACTGAATGCTCTTACTCAAACTATTCATTTCATGTTATGGAAGAAGGATTCCTTGCATGTAGGCATTTCTTGGATTTCTTGGTCGCATGCGTGCACCCCCAAACACATGGGTGGAGGGGCTATTTTAGATGCCCAAACTCATATGCTGGCACTCCGTTGGTCACAGGTGATGGGTCACCTACAGTAAGTCCTTGGTCAGGATGCTTACGGAGTCATACTCCTATGTCCATTGACACGGATATGTTGATGAGGGGGAGATTAGATAAGGGAAAAGAAAATATGCTTGAGGATGTGACAGGTTGACTTACAATAGGTTATGAGTCATCTAACAGCGACAGTTTTGATAGTGAGTTGGGCATTTCGTCTATTATGATGCCTGGAGCAAGGCTGAGTCGTTATGTACCACCTCATGAGAGGCAAGCTTAGAGTGAGCCACAGGTTACGCAGATCTGAGAGAGTCAGAAAACCAGTTGGCAGTTTTACATACACTGGTTATTCAACCCGCCATTATGCATATATGGCTAGTGTGACAGGTTACAAAGAACCTACAAAGTTTGATGATGCAATTACATATGATAATTGGTGTGCTGCCATGGATGACGAGTATGCAGCCCTGGATGAAAATGAGACATAGGAATTGGTTGAGCTATTTGAAGGCAAAGTCCCCATTGGATGCAAATGGGTGTACAACATTAAGTGCAAGTCGGATGGTTTGTTAGAATGCTATAAGGTCAGGATGGTTGCAAAAGGGTATGCACAGCAATATGGCCTTGACTATGAGGAGACTTTCAATCCGGTGGCTAAAATGGCAACAGACAGAATTTTCATTGCTTTGGTAGCATGCAAAGGGCGGGAATTATGGAAAAGGGACATCAAGAATGCTTTCTTGAATGGTGATTTGGTTGAGGAAGTATATATGGAGCAGCCTGAAGGCCATGTTCACCCGAACTTTCCTACACATGTATGCAAGCTGAAAAAGGCTTTATATGGACTAAAATAGGCACCTAGAGCTTGGAATGCTCGGATCAACAATTATTTATAACAACATGGATTTAGATTGGATGATGTAGATCACTGTCTATTCACGAAGAAGACAAATCATGGATATGTGTTTCTAGTGGTTTGTGTAGATGATCTTATCATCACGTGAGATGATGAAGAAGGCATTGTTGAAATTAAATCATGTTTACAAGCTGAATTCAGAGTCAAAGACCTTGGTGAACTAAAGTATTTTCTTGGGATTGAGGTAGTCTCTATGCCTCAAGGTATATGGCTGCTACAAAAGGAGTATGCTCATGACATGTTACAGAAGTATGGTATGGCTGAATGCAAGCCTATGGAGAAACCTCTTGATTAGAATGTCAAGCTATAGATCGATGTTGGGAATGACATAGAGAATGTGACCATGTATCGATAGATCGTGGGCAGCTTGATATACTTGTGATTATTACCCGTCCTAACTTATGTTATACAGTGGGGCTGATTAGTCAATTCATGCAGAAGCCTCGCAAACCACATTTAGATGTAGTCAGGAGGATCATGAGATATATAAAGGGTACTATAGATTATGGGTTGTTTTATGCATATGGAAAATCCCTTGACTTAACAGGGTTTACTGATGCTGATTGGGCTGGTTGTGCCTATGACAGGATGTAAACCAGTGGTTGTGCATTTGGATTGGACAATCGTATGCTTAGTTGGTAGAGTAAGAAACAGGCTACTGTTGCATTGTCTAGTACAGAAGCTGAGTACAGAGGAGTTGCCTTAGCGGCTTGCGAAGTAGCTTGGTTGATGAAACAGTTGAAAGACTTGGGAATACAGCTATAAAGTAGAGTGAGATTGCATTGTGATAACCTCAGTAGTGTTATGTTGGCAAGCAATCTTGTCTACCATGCTAGGTCCAAACATATTGAGGTTCACTACCATTTCATTAGAGAAATGGTTCTTACAGGGAAGATTGACTTGATCCATGTGAAGAGAGACTGAAGACCAAGTAGTAGATATATTTACCAAGTCTCTTAGTAAAGAAAAGTTCATATATTTTAGACAGCTACTTGGAGTTTATCAGATGGTTTGAGCTTGAGGGGGAGTGTTAGAATATCAAGCTCCCATTGCTCTTCAGTCAGTCTATCTTTATGTGTGTGACCAACATTAGCTGGATACAGCTATACATATGTGTGACATTCAATTAGTCGGTGTAGTCAGTGACTTAACCACAATTATTGGTATTGGCTAGTCATACCTATGTGTGTAGGTCTCTTTCAATTAGAATGATGGAAGAAGAACAACAATGAGCTGAGGCTCATCTTCCGCTCCACTCTGTCTCTCTCCCTCTCTTCCAACAAGAAGCAGGTGGCTAGATCCCCATGGATCTTTCCAATGCCAGGTGTTAGATTAGGCAACTCTAGGAAGAGCTGAACATTGACTATCCTAGCATGTCATTATTAGAATCCAATTAGTGCCATTTTAAGGGGTGCAAATGAGACTTTACATTATGAGTAGAGGAGTAAAAGGAAATGCTTCCCCTGTTTCTCATGCTCTTTGTACAAGTGTGGCAATGGTTCGCTTCAACTTGAGGGATAATAGCAATGCAATCACTCAACAGTTGACACTAGATGATTAATAGGAGACTATAGTATCTAAATTAGGCTTCCACTTTCAAGTCAATCCTTGTGGGGGTTGAGGTAAAGCTTGCCCTAGGAGGTAGAATCAAGTTGTTTAAGATTACAAATGTCTAGTTATTCTAATGAGTAATCTTGATTAATTACTTCATGGGCTACTAAAATATGTACTATCGATGTTTGTTTAGGTAGGCATGTTACACTTGGTATCAGAGTAGAAGATTATTTTTGGTATGCATATAGATATTTTTAGAAACTATTAAAATTATGCTAGAGTTAGCTAAGAATAAATTATTTATGCTATTAATGGTTAATATGAATTTGGATCATAGTGATAAAGCATGGCAAAAATTTGTAGTATTTTAGGCTATGTTCACATTAGCCATGCATTCTTTGAACTTCGATATGAGACATGGATTCCTTCTTATTTTATATTGAATTTATAATCCATCTTCATTATATAGTGGAAGACATTAGTGTGAAAGAAATTAGACATGTGAAGGCATATATTGCATTATCAATGTTGATAGTCTTGCTTATATCCAAACAAACCTAAAGAAAATTTAGTGGATGGGAAGTATTAAGGTTATCTGCTTATTTATATTCAAAGAATCTACATCAAACCCTACCCTCCATATAAATGGATGACATATTTAACAAAACTGTTATGTCATGAGGCAAGTGATCCGAGTTTTTGTGGCTGATAGAGTTGCTATCCTAAGATGCTTGCACTTTCGAAATTACCCAAACCTCCTTCCAAATATAAAATTCTAGAAATTTTTTTAAAATCCTTCTTACTAGCATACTATTGATGTATCAGATTTCCATAGATAAATCTTCATAATAAAACCCTCATCATTATGTAATTCCCTTAGCGAATGAAAATAATTTGAATAAAAGATGGTTTATCTCTCTAATGTGTGTAAAAACTATAGTATTAAAGGAAATATTAAGTTAAAATGTGGGTAAGCTTTATGATGCATATTAAACTAGCTCTTTATGTATTGAAAAATAGGATATTCGAGCTATCATTGATCCTATCGAATTGGTAAAAGAGAAGACATATCTTCCCAAGTAGATCAAACCTCTAGGATTTTATGGGAAAGGGAAGGATATGGAAATAGATGCCAAAATTTTGGATTGAGTCTATGGAAGACAATTTTTGAGTTATAGGGAGAGTAACCCTAACCAAGCCATCTTGGCCAAACCAAAACTAATAGGGGAAGTATCTCTAGTGAAGTAATGGGGTAGAGATACTTGAGTCTTGAAAAGTGTTGCTACATGGGAACTCATAAAAGAAGCAATGTGTGGGAGGTATCTTCCACCTTCATATTGCACCTTCAAGATGAACGAGTTCTTTTAGCTTCACCAGCTTGGATTGAGCTTGGAAGCATAATACTCCCAATTTACAACTCTTTAAAAGTATAATCTAGCTATGGATATCATCCAACAGGTGGCCAAGTTTTGTTGAGGGTTAAAATTTCCCTTGGAAACTCTATTGGAATCCATGTGACCCAAGGATCTTCAAGATGCTCCCCCATGAGCCAAAGATTTGATCAGTTCAAATAGAGGCCAATATCTTCAAGATAACTACCTCTCCATATACTCCAAGGAATACTCTAATGATCTAAAGAACCATGGAAAGAGATGCCACAAGTGCAAAAAGTTAGGAAACATCATGAGAAGATAACCAACTCATGCCGATGCTTCCATTCCAATGAGCTAGGGCATATCCAAGCTAATTGCTGGTGTGGATTGATGAGGAACTAGCAAAGAAGTGAAGACATGCAAGTTCAACATTCAGTATACTATAAGAATAAAAAAATGATGAAGACCTAGAGCCCACTATACCCTTTGAAGATGGGTAAAAGACCTACAAAGATGCAATATGCCTTATACTTGTAATGTATCCTACTCTTCTAATAAATTTAGTCAATAGGTTGCAAGAAACCTATCTTTGAATTCATAATATCCCTTTGAAGTTGAATGCTTGTATCAAAGTAGCATAGTGAAAGTGTAGTTGAATGCTTGTATCAGAGTAGCATGGTGAAAGTGTGGTTGAATGTGTGTATCAGAGTAGCACAATGAAAGCATGGTAGGTCCTAACCTACAGGTCATATGATTAAACTTACCATAGAAAGAGCAATAATCCTAGTTTATCTCAAGGTGAGAACATCTTGATTCCTCTAAGGGGGAGAGGATGTAATGCCTTTAATAAAATTTTCAAAAACATTTAAAAAAAAGGGTCGTTGCTTCACCCACTGGGTCATCATTGTTCATTATCTATTGCCTCATGATGTTGATCAACATCTCGTCAATACCTATGTCATGATCATAGTCATCAACAAAGCTCATAGTAGTAGGACCATCTTTGTTGATCTCAAAAGTAGCAAATCTTGCAACTAGATTTCTATCCACCACAAAAAGCTCATACATGGTAGAGTAAAGCATGTTCAATGATCCAAGTAGCCAATGACTAAATAAGCCTAAGAGAGAGAGAGAGAGAGAGAGAGAGAGAGAGAGAGAGAGAGAGAGAGAGAGAGAGAGAGAGAGAGAGAGAGAGAGAGTGTGTGTGTGTGTGTGTGTGTGTGTGTGTGTGTGTGTGTGTGTGTGTGTGTGTGTGTGTGTGTGTGTGTGTGTGTGTGTGTGTGTGTGTGTGTGTGTGTGTGTGTGTGTGTGTGTGTGTGTGTGTGTGTGTGTGTGTGTGTGTGTGTGTGTGTGTGTGTGTGTGTGTGTGTGTGTGTGTGTGTGTGTGTGTGTGTGTGTGTGTGTGTGTGTGTGTGTGTGTGTGTGTGTGTGTGTGTGTGTGTGTGTGTGTGTGTGTGTGTGTGTGTAAGTGTGAAGAGAGGAAGGTAGTTAGAAGAGATGGAGATAGAGACAGATAGAGAAAAGAGAGAAGAGATAATAGAAAGAGAGTGGAATAGAGCATGCAAGAGAGAAATAATACATAGGTCATCCTCTTCTCCTAGCCAAGATACTTCCCCTTCTTTTCCAGACTCTATGTATTTCGTTTTACCTTGCCAAGATTTACTTCAAAGACATACAGATTAGGAGGCATTATAAGGATCTAAGAAGGGATAGGGAAAAGAATGCGTTAGAAGAAGTTTGCTTACTATAATGACCCCAAAGTGGCAAAGATTTGGAATAGAATAAGAAGTTACACATGTGAACGAGGTACTATTTGCATGAACTTGTATTTAGATGCCTTTGGGTAGATTTTAAAGGGATTTTGATCAAGCAAAATGATTAATTTTTTGATTTATTAGTTTACATCTAGTTGGCAATTATTACTACTTGCAATGATGGAGGGAAAAGGGTGGTTTCAGTCCAAGATCCTTGAATGTCCTTAAATTATTGTTCATTTAGGGGGGATTAAAACTTAGAATGATCTTAGGATATGGTAACGAATTGCTCATTAGGAACTAGTTAAAGGATAGAACTACTTGGAGTAAAGGTAGATACCTTACTCATGCGTGTTAAAGTGTTGCATGCTAAAGCATTGTATCATTTAGAGGAAATCTTATGACCCTTGAAAACTACTAAGAGGGTTGAGAGGTATCACATCCTAAGCATTGGGGGGACTTTCATGCATCTATTTATGCAATCACACTCCAAGGAGAGATAAGTTTGGATTGTATCTTCTCTTGTGAAATATTTAAGGAAAATTGTTTTGGTTTTGATAAAATGTTATAAGATATGCTTGTTAATTAGAAAAGAGATAGTTTCCAAGTTGGGAATAGAGACTGATTGCCTTGTTTGTGGATTTTGAAAAAAAGATAGTGTGTACACACATGCGAATTGTTGGTTACACCCTAAGTCTCTACTAAGGCTAGTGTTGGCAAAGCCCTTCACCAAGGGGTAGGTTTCTCCAGATTGGGCATGAGGACCAGCCTTTGAAAATATGAGAGCTCTCTATGTAAGGAGGACATTAGGCTAGAAGGAAAAAAAGAGTGCCGAGGGGATTCTAGCCTTAAATTCTTTGGGTGTCAACTAACCCTTACAAGCCTAGGATGGTTTTCTTGAAAGCCCTTGATGCTAGAGTGTTGTCATTAGAACCAATTAGTGTTGTTTTAGGGGGACTGAAATGAGACTTTAACTTATGGGTAGAGGGGTTGACATGCATCACTCCCCCTCATTTCTCACTCTCTTTGAACCAAGTGTGGCAATGGTTTGCTTTGGCTTGAGGAATGATAGCAATGTAGAAGCCAACACTAGATGGCTAATAGGAGACTATAGTATTTAAATTAGGTTCCCACTTTCAAGTCAACTCTTATGGGGTTGAGGTGGAGCTTTCCCTATGAGGTAGACTCAATTTGTTCAATATTACGAATGTCTGGTTATTCTAACAAGATTTGGGCAGCACTATTCATGATTATTTCTTGATATGCTATTGAAATATGTGCTATTAATGTACATTTAGGTAGGCACATTACAAAACCAAGACCAAGATGCTGAGGATATAGGAGATAACCAAGCCATGATAGGTCCCCAAAGCCTTGTTGCATGTCAAGGTACTACACACAAAATAGATGAGCTTGGTTATCAAAAATTCTAGAAACCTCTATCCCCTTTAGAGCTATACCATGTTCTCCACAACAACTCTCATCCATAGCAAATCATAAAGCAAACCAACTAACCCAAAATCCACCACAAGAAAAATAATGAAACATGGGATCACCCATAAGAAGAAAGGGCTTGTTGTGCAACTAAACTCAGTATAGTTTATTGCTCATGTGAAATTAAAACAAAAGCAAGTACCCCCACTACAACACAAGCTCAAGGACAATGAAGAATTCAAAACCTCAAAAACCTAAAGTTGTGGTGGATAGAGTCTCAATTATGCAACAATTGGCACAAATTGAAACCTCAAACACGTGTACTTGTGGATAGAGTTTCAATTATGCAATAACAAGCATGAACAAATCCATTGGCCATTACCTTGTCACCAACAAGAAATTCTAATATTGAGAAGAAGAGTCATGAGGGATCATCCCACTACCACTTTCGCATGCTCTTATGAGGCTTCAACATGACTGCCCTTTTGTAAAGCCAAAGCCCACCAAAATTGTGACCATTGGAAACTACTGTTTCATTTACCAATGTTGACTTGGATACCAACAATTGTAGCAAACAAAGGCCACAATTACCTCAAAAGAATCCGCATCAAATATCAAGCAAAACCTCTTCTAAGGTCTAGTGATCATAACACCAAGTGTGTGGCACTAAACCAAGTCTACCTCTAAGATTTTGTCCCTCTTATAAAAGATCCTTAATCTTTGCATTAGTCATCGACATGACTATCAACACAAGTGAATGTGTTGTCACTAGCCTTAATTTCCTTAATAAAACTTTCACCCTCACAACTATGAACACTTAGACTTAAGTCTTCTAGATGATGACATAGCTATAGCAATTAGGGGACTTCCATGTTCATGGGAAGTGTTTGAGCTCATTTTCACCAAGCATCCTAGAATTACAAAAGAATTGATAGCTATAGTAATTACAAGAGAGCAAGGTCTCAGAGGATGCTTGATCACCAAATTCAAACCTAGCTGCATAGATACTATGAAAGAGGACCTAGATGACTTAAATCACCTAACACAATGCAAGCTCCCATTCTTGTAGAGGTGGTTCACAAAATGTGCATAGTGGGCATGTGTTGACTGTCAAATTATGACGAATGTTGACTAGCATTGTGCAATCAAGATCAATCATTACAACCCTATCTATGTTGCCCCATCATCATTTTGAAAGCTAGGTTTAACTCAGAATTGACCACTTGAAGACTACATTATGACACACCCATACCTGGACCAAATTCAAAGTGAGGAGGAGCTTCATATAAATAGCAAGTTGGATTCAAGTGACCTCTTAACTCATTTCCTAACATACATAACCCGCATTGCCATATGGCCATATGATAAAGATCTTTATGTGGCACTCAAGTACAATCCTCACATCTATGAGTGGTCATTGCAAATATGAATATACATAAATAAACATACCTCATGATGTATATAAATAATCACTTTGAGAAATTCACTTGAGGAAAAGTACACTTGAAGAGTTTGTATCAACACCCTAACTTTTGCAATCCTAGGAAGTATTGCAATCATTTTGGCAAGGGAGGGTTTGGCGACAGAGCCTCATTTAGAAATTCATGCACATTAGGCACATATGTATCATAATTTAAGCCTTTCTATTTGAATAATAAGGTAAAAACTATCTATATCATGAGTAATTCTTATTAAGATTTTACTATATGAAAATGCAATAAAAATGGCAAAGCAGACATGACAACATCATACAAGAAAAAATCCACCAATCCTAGCTTCCCTTCATCGACCAAAGAACAAGCTAACTTCAATATCAACATGGAGATTTGGAAGCATTGCCATCTGCAATATAGGCAAATTCAAAACCTCAACAGAGTGAAAACCAAAGATTCTAGAGCAAAGGAGATAGTGGAATAGTGCACTCTACAAAAATACCTTAGAAGGCTTGAAAGTGTAGTAGATACACCAAATGCACATAATTCTTGATCCCTTACCACCCTACTGAGAAAACAAGAAGGATCACAATTGAAGACATAGAAGATTGATGTCACATAGAGGTGTCATTGGTGAACTGACATGGTACACAAAGCATTGGACCTATCAGAAAGATAAATGTGTTCACCCAATTGGGCCAAGCCAAGGAGAAAGTGAGTACTAATGACATAGTGAAGATAGAAGACATTCTAGACCCTACACTAAAAATCCAAGCAAAGTTTCTACACTCCCTCTTATCTAGCATGAAGGGTCACAATTCAAGACATAGAATATTGATGTCACATAGAGGTGTCATTGAGAACTGACATGGTACACAAAGCATTGGACCTATCAGAAAGAAAAGAAAGGGTAACTAAAAGCAAGATAAATGTGTTCACCCAATTGGGCCAAGACAAGGAGAAAGTGAGTAATAATGACATAGTGAAGATAGAAGACATTCTAGACCCTACACTAAAAATCCAAGAAAAGTTTCTACACACCCTCTTATCTAGCATGAAGTTCTACTCAACCATGAGCAAGATCCATGTTTTCCATAGGGTAAGATTTGGTGGCAATGAACATCGAGAAGCAAAACTTCAATGCCTACGTGAGAGAAACTGTCAATTATGTTGTTGCAAAGACCCTTGGCACACAGGAAGGAGTCTAGAAGGAAGGAAACAAAAGACATAGCCCTAGCCATCCAAAGACCAATAGAACAAAAGAGCCATAGAAGTTGGAACCAATCAGAAAATAGGTTCAAGTATAGTTGGCATGGTAGTGTATCAGGCAAACTATTGATTGAGGCTCTACCTCCACCCCCACCCATAATTGTAATCACTCCCCCATTTAGGCAACTACAATAGAATTTAATAGCAAAATTGAGCTAGAGGATAGGCTACATAGACACTATAAACACACTTTGCAACCCTTTTTTAAGGAAGATTGTAAGAACTAAAAATTCTTGGAGTCAAATGAATAGTGACTTTGGAGGTAGAATGAGAGAACATAGTAGAGAAAATGCCAAGAATAGAAGGTTCATCCACCTCCATGCCTCTTCTCATCCAAGGTCCCATGCAAGAATTTAAAGATTTGCTAAAGAAATTAGAAGAGCAATGGGGCCAACAAGATGAAGAATGGAAGGCAACATTGACCACCCTTGAGAACTAAAAGAATGTAATTGCAACTTATAGAAAATAAGTAATCAAGGACATATGCACCCTAAAAAGAGAAGTGGTGGTAGTGAAGGCAAGAAAGAGAAATGGAAAGAGATAAGAGGAAATTCAAGAACAACACGAAGTGGAAATGGAAAATAAAATACAACTAGAAAGCCAATATGCCAATGCCATCAAATAAAAATCCCACCTAGAAGAAGAACTAAGCATGTATGCCTAACAACAAGAATAGTTGAGGGTAGAAATAGTAAGGAAGGAACAAAAGAGTTAGAGTACGGGAACAAGAAAGTAATGGATAACCAAGTAGTTGGCAAATGCAATAAAAAACCAAGAGTTACTCCAAAAGAAGCTATATTTCTTGATACAATAGAAGGAATACTTAAGAAAAGTTTAGCAAGAACAACACATTACCTTGAAATTTTTGACAAAGTGGTTGAATAAGGGATTGGAGAAAACCAAGGAAAAGATTGAGAAGATAGAAGATAGTAACTCACATACCATCCTCTACCTAGCCATAAGGCTAGCTCTAGTGGGCTATGAGAAAAATATGGTAAGGGAAAGGCCTAGGACGATCAAAGGATTGATGTATACATAGAACCAAAACTTTGCAAAAACCTTGCTCAAAGAATAAGGCCATGCAAAGATGACTTAGTTGGGAGACTCAAGGAGAAACTATAAATGACAAGGAGAGCACTCAAATAGATCTTGGAAGTGACCCTACCTCAATTTGAGAATAGCTTGTCTAAGAAATATTGTGTGTTGTAGCTCAAGGAAGATATATTATCAACCAAAGACCTAAAGGCAATAGGAATCCTCACTCTAGAAGAACTACCAACATCTCCACCATCCTTTAATATGGAAGAATGTGATCCAATAGGTACTTTGGAATTGGCACTTCATAAGCATGCACCCACTACAAGTACACAAGATGAACCTATTCCCTTAGGAGAAATTATGGATTCCAAGCAACAAAGAAGGTAAAGAGTAGAAAAGATTGGGAGGAAGTTTGTAGCTTTACCCTAGCATGTGATTTAACTTACCATTTCCAAAGGACAAAGAACCCAATTTCACTAGCTAGGAAAGTGAGATACAAGTACTAGAGCAATGGGAGTCCTAGAACACACCTATTCAATTCACATTTGATATTTTGTGAAGACTTAGAACCCAGATTCTCAACCAAAGACCTAAAGGAAATAGGAATTCTCACTCTAGAAGAACTACCAATAGCACCACCATCCTTTGATATTGAAGAATGGGATCGAGTAGGTATTTTGGATCTAGCACTATGTTATAAGATCTGAGATACACGCTCGACCTTCTTATATACTTAAAATATATATGGTGAATATTATGCTGGTGCAGAGAGAGAACATATGAGAGAAAAGAAAGATGTAGAGAGAAAGAGAGAGAGATAGAGAGATTGACAACACACTAGGGATTGGAAGATGGGCCAGTCCCCCCCCTTGTGGAGTTATATTATTGACAAGGAGCAAGCTCCTTTGTTACACATAAACCAATTTTTAACTTGTAGATCTTGGGAACATGATCACAGTTCCTTGTACGGTATACAATCGGCTAACACTTGCACAACTTGGAAGTTGGCACCTTTTGATCCTTCTGGAGTCTCTCCTTCTTTCTCCTCTTGGAGCTTGATTTTAGCAGAGCTTCCGCAACACTTACGCCTTCTCTCCTACACAATATGTGTAGTGTCCATATCTAAAACGGGCCCGACACTAGCTATCTTAGCACTAGATAGACCTCTAAGATACACAATACACCCTACACGGCCTCGCGGCTAGGAGCATCTAAGGGACACACTATACTGAACTCTAATATCAATCTTGCATTTGTAATAGGACACAGTTCAATGTTTTCCCTCCCCTACTCCTCACAGGGAGATCCCATACATATTGGTATAATATACCACATATCACATACATAGGAGGCAACCTCTTGGCCGAGTGTCGTGGCCCCATTGCAACTCCAACATAAAGAAAAAATGTACAAGCTCCACTCTTTTGTATATTGAACGATTCAGGAGTTGATATTTCCTCACTAAACTTACCGCAAGGAACTGCTCATCTATCCTACAGCCTAGGAATCCTCACACACTCCACGTTGGTCATTTATTAGGCAATCAAGTGTTATGCATCTAGGTTTTATACCATGTGGCATGCAAAATGTAGAAGTATATGACCATTGTGTGAAAGCATTCTATGATTAGAAATTAGCCATGTGGTGTGCAAAACAATCCTTTAATGATTTTCAGCCTCCTGCATGTTATTGCGGCTTTGCTAGAGACTAGCACTGAGTTTCCTCGTGCTACTAGTCTCCTTAAACTTAAATTATTATCAGCCTATATGCTATGCATAAATCAAATGAATCAAAATTTGATGTATTTCCAACAATCTCTCACTTTTACAATCCCTCTTCCCCCTAAACCGTTTAGGTTTTGCAAGGTTGCATAGGTGTAGGGTTCATTTTTGTGTCATTTTTCATATGGAAAGTGATAAAAAATGCACTAAAACATACAAACAAGGATGAGTTGAGGCTTAATCCTCATGCCTCAACCTTGTCACACATCCACAAACATGGATCATGTTTTTTATACTTTATTTATCATGAAAAACTTAAATTTCTCTATTTTTCTCTATTTATTTATTCAAAAATGACAAAAAATCAGAATTGTGAGCTCTCATAGATCATAAGCACTCATCTCCATTTTTATACTCATTTTTATTCCATGGAAACTCAAAACACTCACTAAAACCCCCAATTTCCATGATTTCTTCAAAAATTGTACTTTGCAAATTTTACGTGTTTTGAGAAAAAATTATTATATCATCAAAATTTTTTGTTTTTTTCTTTCATTTCAGAGATAATTCAGTATATCCAACCAAGATCAATCATCATCAATCATTTCCTTCAGTTATCTTTCATCAAACAAAGAAAAATAACACTTACTCATAAAAAGCCGCATGTTCAAGGTGTGTATCCTGAGATTGAGAGGCTACTGACACTTCCCTCTTACCGTTGATGCGCTCTCCAATCCCGATCTATGTCCTCTACCGCTCCATCAGCATCATTTGCTTCAAAACCGTCATCACCCCCTACCCCCTTCTCTCTTTCATTAATGTATTTGAACAGCCTACAAGAGGAGAGAGGAAGGAGGAGAGAGAAAGACTAAAAATAAGAATTTCATTCCCTTCATCATATTATACATGGTTACCATCAAAATCTTGCACTCTCTGCATAGATTAGGGATCTCCCTCTCTCTCTCTACATGATTGAGCATTCAAGAGGCACAAAAAATCCCCAAAAAATGGGACGTCAATCTAAAAACACCCCCTCCCTACATCTCGATATGTTTTTGCATGTTTACTTCATTTAGAGTTTCATTTCATTTCACTTACAAAATGTCCACTTTAAAAAAAACACTTTCACACTACCGCGGAAGGGTTTTCGGTCTATTTTGGGGTGCAAACGGACTCCGATTCGTGATGTGACTGGAAGGTTGGCTTATTGACGTCGAAATCTATAAACTTAGGCCCTGTCATGCACTTTATGACTCCCGGATCTAGTAATTGCTTTATAATGCCAAGCCTTGCAGTGATTGAATGGGGGGGTCAAATGACATCCGATCGACAAATCGAGACTTGCGTTGGATTCCTAATGTCGAAATTCATCTAGGTAAACTCCAGTTGAGCCATTCGCCACCGTTTGATTTTCATGAAAATTGGCTCTTTAATGCCTATTGGGCACTTTTTGGCTCCAAAAATGGGCTTCAACACTTCTAGAACGGGTCTAAATCAGGTCCTAAAATCTAGCTCTCCATTGACGATCACGAGATAGGGCAGCTCAACTCGTCGAATCTCACGAACAAACCTACACATAAACACAACCACAAAGAGCATCAAGCTGATACAAAATAGATACACAATAAAACCCATACAAGCTCTTACCCTACCCATGACAAAACCAAGGCATGAAATATATGAGGAGTAGACCTAGCATAATCTGATAGAAAGCCCAAAGCTAGTCACTAACCGACTACTCCAACATGGCCAAGCTAAAAAAACTATCAGAGAGGTCATCCTAAGTGGTGGTTTGAACTACCTACCTAACTGAGGACAACTCAACCAGGAGCTCCTCCTAGGTGAGAACTCCTATAGCCTAAGCAATAAATATTTTTATTTTATACATTTTCCTTTAGCTTTAATTCTTCCATACCCGGGTGTGTAAAAAGGAGGGAGCTGAGCGTAGTGACCCTAGGAGAATAGGGCATCGGTCTCAGGTCCTGTCTCGGTATCCAAGAACCTACCAAGCCCTCCCGAGGTGACAATCATTTTTTCCTATTCATCTTCCACTCACTTTTATTTTTGCTCCAACCTTCTTTATTTCTCTTCTACTGGATGCCACCCCTAGGAAGACAAGGCATCGAGTCATCTAACTCATGCCCAGGAACCTACCAAGCCTTGGCAAGGCGATGATCAACAACTCATACCACTTTACTTTCTTTCCATTTCTATTTTTTATAGGGGTTAGAATCCCTGTTTACAAACCTCCGTATATTTTTATTCTTTCAGATATGCATGATTTTTCTTCTTTGCATATATTTTTTTTCGGTAGGCTTTTCTACTTGCCTCACAACTAACAAAAACTCCTAGAATGGCCGCCTAGCAGGTCAGCAGAACAAGGTCACTAGAACTATATTATAAAACAGGTCTTTCAATGCCAAACAATGCCTGTAATAGAAGGCACCAACTACTTAGACCTCCCACAAACATACCTAACCTAAAACTGGGACTTCATGCCTTGATTACCAGTCCCCAACAAGAAAAGAAATCCCTCACAAGTACACAGACACATGCATCATAAAAATAAGGTACTCGTAAAGGAAAGATATCACTTGTGGATTGGGCCACGAGAAGCTCCAGTGCAGCAAAGGCTCCCCCAAGTTCCACGTAATCTATCTATCACAGCACTAACAAAACCATAAAATGCATCCGCACTAAACAAACAAATGGCCCTCTTGACCTAACGTAGAACATTTCAGTGCACATTGACTAGCCCTCTTGGCTTGAAGGAAATAGCCCATTTGGCTCCACCCAATAGATGGTCTTCTTGGCGTATACATTACATCATACTAACCAGAATACTATGGATGGCATAAAAGATGAGGACTAGCCTCATGCTACTCATGCAAGTCAGTTGACAGATTGATCTTGGACTTTTGTAGATCCACTAGCCCAAGCCTTTCTATTGATATCTCAGTCATAAGGACCATCTCTTCTTGGGTACTATGAGCTAAATGAATGGCATCATTAGGTTGATATATCTCATCTTCTTGGTCATCATTCAAACGGATCACTTGTCCCAACTTTCTAGTAACTCCTCCTATAGGGAGAATAATGGATTTATGATCATTCAACTCTTCTCTAATTGGACCATTACATATGTCAATGATACGATCCAAACTAGACAAAGCTTCAAGCCTAGACCCATCACATAGATGCATCTCAGGGCCGGTCCCTATTGTCAAATGGGTTTGAATTCCATGTGGACATGCTTTCGGGCCTTCAAACCCATCTTACATTTCTTGTTATATGCTTATACATTCTAGATTTTCCACATTGGTCTAATGGACTCAAAACGGACTTATTGCTATGGCCAGCTGGCTTCACATCCTTATGACTTCTATCAAGCATAGATGGACCTTTAGGATTCTGCATCTGCTTCTTATGAGATGTCTTTACTTGCCTTTGTCCACTCTGCAAACTGCTTAGCCATAGGAACCATACTTTTACTAAAAAGAATAGCATCTACTCAAAAGCATGATTCATCCATAAATTTGAAAGGTCTTTCAAGAGCCTTACGAGGAGCACAACTAGAACCACTAATAGAACGTTCATCTGAGCTTGTAAACCTAATGGTTCTATTAATTCCATCGTTGCAACTACCTCTCACGGAAGTGTTGTAAGCCCTAATAGGACTTGCTTGGCTTAGAATCTTTTTGCTGCCAAGAGGTATCTTAGCATTGCTCATAGGATTGTCATTTCTTGCTTGGAGATTTTGGCCACCAAGGTCGCCTGCACATGGTGTCTTGGTATTAGCAAATGAATTTTCTCCTTGTATAAAAGGCTAGAGATTTGGATGCACTTGCAACAAGCGGGGGAAACTCCAAAATTTTTCCCAACATCTTTGAATATACTTCTCATAGTCTATTGCATGCATCTTAGCCTCCCTTAATGACTTAGGATCTCGCATCCTCACTTGGATTTGTGTATCAAGCACTAGACCACTCATAAAGAGCTCACATATAGCACATGCTTTGGCAACATAGTGGCCCTTCTTGGCCAAAGCCTGAGAATATCATCAAAGGCTCTAGTGTATTATTTAGTAGAAGGGTAAAACTCCTATCTAATATGTAGAAGCTGCCCTAAAACCTCGATCATGGACACTTTCTTTTTGTATTTATCTAAAAATTTATCACATATCTCATCGAAGGATTTAATCAATCCTCTTGGGAGGCTCCAGTACCATTTCCTAGCTTCTCCCTTCAGGGTGCTAGAAAATACAAACATCCGATGAATATCATTGAACCCACTTGCAAGACAAGTTAGGCCATATTCTTTTAAGTGCAACATTGGATCCTCCTTTACTAGCCCATGAAACATTGGGAGATCCCTATAAGAAGGAGGGCATTTAGTTCTCTCCTTCGGGATCAGTACTGGGTCATTAAGATCTTCATATTCAACATGACATGGCTCCAACATCTTAGGGTCCCTAACCTCTTCCATTTCCACCTTTATTGGTGCAGGAAGGTTAATATCATCATTGCCATCCCTTTTTGCCAACTCAGAGAGTGGTCTAGGGATTCCTATGCTACGCAATAGGGAGTCTACTCCATCGCCTATTGATGGTATTTTAATAATCCATCCTCATTTGCTACTGTTTCCCTAGAATCGGAGGTGGTTCCAATAGAAACTTCCTCTCTAACAAGGGTTTCCCACATATATAGATATCATCCGATGCTTTATGGATTTGCGAAATTGCGCTTTGGTACTACCAAATTGCATTAGGCCCTAGCATCGGAGGTATCTCGTGCTCATAGGCATATATTACTTTGACTAGTGGCATCACGGTCTTTCCCTCTAAAATCTTATCACCACTGAGAATCATAGATGCATGTGCCTTCCTAGCCTCATTTTTACTTTCTAATCCTTCCTCTAACTCCCATGGACTATTCCTCATGATTACTCCATGGGTATTTCCCCATAGTGACCCAAACTCTAGAATGGTATCGCTTTCAAGGCAAAGGGTAAAATAATCGGCCACATTTCTAGCCAAAGATCCCATTTAACCATTTAAAATATCCAAAGTATCTTTAGGGTTACGGGGGTTCCTTGGTTTAATCATCATGCTCATGGCTGAAACTTTAATTAGCCTATTTTAGCATCCAATCCTTCAAGGCAGCTATCAACTATAGAATAAAGCTAACACGTTCCGCTCACCTGTCAAGACCTAAAATGGGCCTAACATTGGCTATCTAGCACTAGCTGGACCGCTAAGACACACAAGACACCCCACACGGCCTCGTGGCCAGGAGCGTCTAAGGGATACACTATACTAAACTCTAATATCGATCTTGTGTTTGTAATAGGACACAGTCCAATTTTTGCCCTCCCCTACTTCTTAGAGGGAGATCCCACACATTTTGGTATAAATCACCACGTAGCAGAAACATAGAGGAGACACCCCTCCACCTAAATGCCATGGCCCCATTTACAACTCTCCTACACCGAGAGGATTGGCCCCTTGATGCATTGCTCTAATATAAAGGACATACGAACAGTCTCTACTCTTTGATTATGAATGATCGAGGAGAATTCAATATTTCCTCACCAAACACTTTCCCCAAGAAACAATCGTCTAGCCTACAGCAAGGGTATCCTTATACACTCCACATTGGTCATTTATTAGGCAATCAAGTGCTATATGCATCTAGGTTTTATACCATGTGGCATGTAAAATGCAGAAATGTATGACCATTGTGCAAAAACATTCTATGATTAGAAATCAGCCACATGGTGTGCAAAACAATCCTTTAATGATTTTCAGTCTACACGTTATTGCGGAATTGCTAGAGGCTAGCACCGAGTTTCCTCGTGCCGCTAGTCTCCTTAAACTTGAATGATTATCGGTCTATATTCTATGCATAAACCAAAAGAATCAAAATTTCATATATTTCGAGCAACTAAACACACTCACAAATTCTCTCTCTCCCCTACCGTTTAGGTTTTGCAACATTGCATAGGTGTAGGGTTCATTTTTATGTCTTTTTTCATATCGAAAGTGATAAAAAACACACTAAAATATACAAACAAGGATGATCTGAGGCTTAATCCTCATGCCTCAACCTTGTCACACATCCACAAACATGGATCACATTTTCCTTATTATTTATTGCGAAAAACCTAATTTTCCCCATTTTCTCTATTTAATTTTATTTAATTTTTCAAAAATTATGAAAAATCAAAATTGTGAGCTCTCACTGATTAAAAGCACTCAGTCCCATTTTTATATTCATTTTTATTCTATGGGAACTCAAAACACTCAATAAAACCCCCAATTTCCATGATTTCTTCAAATGCATCTAGGAAAACTCCAGCTCTACCATTTTCCACAATTTTATTTTTCATGAAAATTGGCTATTTAACGCCTCTTAGGCACTTTTCGACTCCAAAAATGGGCTCCAATGCTTCAAGAATGGGTCCAAATTGGGTCCTAAAATCTAGCTCTCATGTAGGGATCTCCTCTTGGAACTTGATTTCAGTAGAGCTTCCAAAGCACTTTGTGAGACTCGAACCACCTTCTCTCCTCCTCTTGCAAGCATGCAAAGTGATACTTTCTTCACCTCCTCCACACCCAAGGAGAGCCTCCCTTTTATAGGCTCCAAGAGCTTCTCTTATTGGAGAGATACTTGAGTACCAAGATTGGAAAGGTTGATCTTCATGCAAGATGTGGTTGTTCTAGGACTACTCTGTAGCACCAATTTTGGAATATCTCTCTGTGCGTTGCTCGAATGGAAAAATGTCCAACAAAAAAGTTGTAGATCTTGTCGTTTTTTATAACCTACATGGGCCGTTCTTAGAGATCAGCTTTCTATCACGAGAAATTTTAAAAATGGATTCACCATGTCTATTTCAAGAAAAGCAACTTTTTAAACTCTATTCTTAACTTATGGTCCATGCAACCACCTTGAGCCACAGATAAGGAGAGTTCATTAGATTGCTTTGGGTCTCAACCTTAAGATTGACTTCCACACAAAAGCTTGTGTCATCTTAGACCTTAGAAAGACAAAATCACTTCTCTCCTCACTTCGAGAAGATCACGTCTCTAGTCTTTCTTAGTGGAGAATTACCTCTCTCGTCTTTCTTAGTGAAATAATCACTTCTCTCCTTAATTCATTAAGGGAGAAAAGATCTTAAACCTTGACTTGTAAGGGAGAGGATGACCCCAAATGAATGCAATGCTCATTACACACAAGTAAACATTCTCAGGCGTCCCCGGATGCACACACAAATACATATACACAATGCAAATGCACTTTCTTTTCTTAGAACTCAGTCCATCTTCATTTATATGTGACTCCTTGGTTCTTATGTACACTCTTACACTTGGCATGCACTTCCTTCCTCCTTCATATCTTGTACTACCTATACCAGATATCTCTATCACAATACTCTGATGACCCCATTAAGTGATGCACTAGAAATACTAGTCTCTTAATGGTCTCATGGCCATGCTAGATCATGATCAACACTTAAAGAAAAGTGAGTCATTAATTTATTGACATAAATTTACTAAATAGAGAATGCATAATAAAGCAATCAATTTAGTAACATCCCTCTAGCTTCTAAATAGTTGACCTCAACTCTAGAGGGGATACATAGTCCTTAAGAAGATCTGGAAAGTCTTGTAGTTCTCTCTTAGTCATGAATTGAGCGTCCAATGGGGGATAATTCTTAAACTTAACCAGATACTTCCGTAATACCTTACCTAACCTTAGAGTATTGTCCTGATGGTGTAAAATTTTTTTAGGCACAAGGAACTCTTCTATTTCTTCTATGTCAAGTAAATCTTCCTTGATTGGTTCCATTGGAGGTTCTCCAATATAGGGATGTAGCAAACTTATATGGAAAGCATTATGAATGTTCCAATGACTTGGTAGATCCAAACAAAAAGTCACATCGTTTATCTTATCTGTGATCTTGAAAGGGCCATAATAGCGATTAGAAAGCTTAACCACTTTACCTGTTTGACCTTTCTGCTTCTTCAAGCAAGCCTTCTCAAACTTACGAAGAACATACTATCCCAACTTGAGATCTAACTTATGACAATGCTTATCAGCTTTGCATTTATGCTTCTCTTGTGTCCTTTGGATAGCAGCTTTTACTTGAGTGAAAGCTGTTTCAATGTCTCTAACAAACTCATCTGCTGCAAAGATCTTATCCTTCATAAGAAGAATGGGTTGTAAATGAGGCTTACCATAGATGATCTCAAAGGGTGCCTTACCAGTACTAGAGTGCACCGTGTTGTTATTGTATGCAAACTCTACTAAAGGCAAATACTTTTCCCATTCTCTTTTATTATTAGAGACATAGGATTTCAAAAGGTCGAGAACAGTAGAATTAGCACTTTCACTCTGCCCATCCATTTGAGGACGATAAGAGAATGAAAACTTTAATCGAGTCATGAGGTTCTCAAAGAGAGCTTGCCAAAAGAGGC
Organism: Lygodium microphyllum; assembly: GCF_053477565.2. Classification (NCBI taxonomy): domain Eukaryota; kingdom Viridiplantae; phylum Streptophyta; class Polypodiopsida; order Schizaeales; family Lygodiaceae; genus Lygodium; species Lygodium microphyllum. The sequence goes on along the minus strand of NC_141149.1, from coordinate 103,411,013 downwards.
TGGTCATGCGGGGATCTCGATCACTTATAATGGACTTAGGCATGCCATGATGCTTGAAAATATGAGCAATGAATAGCTTAGCCATATGATTGGCTTTGATTGTCTTTCACACAGGTATAAAGTGTGCTTGCTTACTGAATCTATCAATGATAGTCCAGATTGCATCATTGCCTACTTGTGTGCGAGGAAGCTCCATGATAAAGTCCATGGCTATACTTTCCCAGGGCTCATTGGGAATAGATAATGGCTTCAATAGACCAGGTGGTTTATGCTTGTCATACTTTACTTTTTGGTATATCTTACACTTGCGGACATATCTTTCAATGTCAGCTCTAAGAGTGGACCAAAATAAATATATTTACAATGCTTTAGTGGGTAGAATACCCCTATGTCTAGCATATGGGGATGCATGTGCTTCATCCATTACCTTGTGTTGCAATGGTAATGCTACACAAATTTCTTGATGATGATACAAATAACCATCTCGAATCAAGTAAGGTGTAATTGACTGACAATGACTTGAGTTAAGCTGATCCCATATTGTTGAGAAGTTGGAATTAGTTGTATACATTTTGGGTAAATCCATGAACTCATTATGGTAAAACATTTGTGATTGCATTCACTCGAGGTCATCATGATATAGCATTTGCTACCACATTCTTAGTTCCAGATGTGTAAAGGATTTGAAAGTGAAACATAGACAAGAAATTTTTCCAACGCATCTATTTCTTTGAGAGCTTTTTTTGAGAAAGGAAGTATCTTAGACTTTGGTGATCTGTTTTAATAACAAAATATGCACCAAGTAAATAGTGTTTCCATACTTGAACAGCATGTACCACCATCGTAAGCTCTTTCTCATATACTGGAGCATGTAGTTAATGCTCCTTGAGGCGTCGGCTCTCAAATGCTACTGCATGATGCTCTTCATTAAGCACAGCTCCAATGCAATCCCCAGAAGCATCTCTGTGAACTTCAAAAAGTTTTTGAAGATCCAGAACTATGAGAACTGGTTCTTGAGTCACAAGAAACTTATTTCTTTCAAAGGCTTGTAGTTTCCTTGATCCCCAGTGAAAAGGCATTCGCTTCTTAGTAAGGTCATGTAGAGGAGATGCAACATACGCAAAACCTCATATAAACCTCCTGTAGTATGAACCTAGGCCCAAGAAACTTCTAACTTCATGTACAGAAGTAGGTGTAGGCCATTCAACAATGGCTCTAATCTTCTCAGGATCCATTCTCACTAGATTTTTAGAAACAATATGGCCCAAGTAATGAATTTCCAAAAGGAAAAATTCACTCTTCTTAGCATTGACCTATAGTCTATGCTTGCGAAGCTCTTGAAAAACACTAGATAGATGTTTTCTATGCTCTTCTTCAGATCGTAAGAATATTAGAATGTCATCAAAGAAGACACATGTGAACTTTGAGTGAGGTTTAAAAATTCTCTCCATCATTCGATTGAATGTGGCGGGTGCATTAGTCAAACCAAATGGCATGACTAAGAACTCGTATAGTCCAAACATTGTACAAAAAACTGTCTTATGAACATCTTCAAGTGCTATCCATATCTAGTGATAGCTGCTCTTGAGATCAATGCAACTAAAGATAATAGCCCCTTGCAACTTATCCAAGATATCATCTATCCTTGGGATAGGAAAATGATTCTTGATTGTGATCTTGTTCAAAGATCTGTAGTCTATGCACATACAGAAAGAACCGTCTTTCTTTTAAACAAGTAAGATTGGAGAGTAGTATGGAGAAGAGCTAGGTTGAACTAACCCTTTTCCAATAGTTTGTTTATTTATTTTCTCTTGTTGACTTGCACTTACTCGGTAAGGTGGTTGGTTAGGTGGTAAACTACCTGGGATAAGATCAATTGTGTGATCTTTCGGGCACTTAGGAGGTAACTCTCCTGGGAGTGAATCACCAAAACAATCTTATATTGTTTAACAAAATCATGTATGGTTTGATCAATTAAAAATAGGAGTTCTTTTAAAGTTTGAGACTTAGTAGCATTAGTTGGTATTGTGTGTTCATTAGAGGTATCAAGTTCCCTTGAATCATTAGCTTCTTTTGACTCTCTCACAAAAATCATGTACGCAGAAATAACTTTCTTCATTTCTTAGAAATGCTAACATGGCTAACCATTGGCACAGGCCAATCTCTAGCATCAGCAATGCATACTATGTTCCGACCCTTGAATTGAAATGCAAGGGTCTTCTTAACAAAATCAGGAAGAGGTCTAATCTTGTAATGCCAAGGCATACCTAAGATAACATCACAGTTACCAATGGGTGCAGGTAGAAAAGATTCTTGATCACGGTAATTCCCAATTCTAAGATTCAACTTCCCTTGGATAGAAGTAGAATTGGTTGTAAGTCCTTCAAATGATGAACCTAATCCAATTGGTGTTCCCAATCTATCCGGCGGAATTTGTAGCCTTTCAACAGTATCTGCTAACACAAAACTATCTATGGACCCTCGATTAAAGAGTATCAAAACTCATTGATCATTGAGTATCCCCCAACCCTTTAAGAGTTGTCTCTTCTTCTCATTTGAATGAGTGTTAGCTTGCACATCCAGAATATAATTTGAGGATGGCAAAGGAGGATCTTTAATCACATTTGCTTCCTTCCTTCTGTGAGGACAATTAGGCTCCATATGCCCTAACTCACCACAAAGAAAGCACCTTCCTTCCTCTTTGTACTTTTGTATCTCAGAGGGTGAGAGATACTTGTGCTTCTTCTTGTTACCCTCTGGCTTTGAATATTGGTCATGGGTAGAGGTAGGTCTTCTTTGATTAAACCTGTCTCTTGGTTGATCATAGAGCTACTCTTGTCTAGCTCTATAAGACTCGTCTCCAACTTTCGAGATGTACCAGGTGTATGCAAACTTTCAGCTATGATGGCAAACTCCATTATGAGAGATAAGGTTTCATGTGGATACACTTTCATGGTTCTGTGTAAATGAGGGAGTAGACCAGCTTCAAACTTCATTTTCTTCTCTTCATCACTGATCTCCATGAAAGGAGTAACCTTGAGAAGAGTAGACCAAAACTTGTCTCCACATAACTAGTGACCTTCTCATGCTCTTTCTAGCCTAGCCTATCCCACTCCTTCTTGACATCATTCTCAAAATCAAGAGGCAAGAACTGAGCATAAAACTTCTTCTTGAACTTTTTCCAAGTCGTAGGTTTTCTTCCCTCCAAAATGAGAGTCAGCCACTAATTGCTAGTGGTGTCTTTCACGTGCATTGCTACATGCCTGAGCTTGGACTTTTTTGAGAAATTACCATTAGAAAAAGCAACTTCAAATTGCATGACAAAGGCTAACGCCTTAGTAGGATATCTCTTACTAGAGTAAGAGTAAAACTTTATGTCCTTATCCCCAGACTTGAAAGTCTTAGTCTTCTTAAGCTTTCTCCTCTTATGGTCCCTCTTTGTCCATTTGCAAATTGCATGAGACTTAGAACCAAGAGAGTAGTAAGTAGAAGATGATGAGGGGGAGGAGGAACTTGAGTAATCAGGGGAGAAGCTGGTTATTGAGGAAGATGACTTCCTCCTTATCTGCCTCACTCGAGGTGAGGTCTTTTTACTCTTCTTGACCTGAAATTCCTTCTTCCTTCTAGGAAGCTTCTTAGCAATTGGATGCTTTGCACCTTCACCATCAATTGGTGCAATGGTGTTTCCTCCAGTATCACTATCTTTTGGAGGATCCAATCCTTCATAACTAGCTTCTTCCCTTGCCCTTAAGCTTTCAATCAATTGACGTACTTCCAGAATCTCCAACAAGCTATCATACTCTGTCAATTCAGCATGTAATTGCTCACTTGTAGGCACTTTATCAATTGCCATCTTTACCTTCTTCTTGCAAGGATCTCCTTTACTTTGAGAAAAGCAAAGAGACCTACTCTAATACCATTGTTATAAGATCCAAGATACACGCTCAACCTTCTTATATACTTAAAAGATATATGGTGATTATTATGCTGGCATAGAGAGAGAACATATGAGAGAAAAGAAAGATGTAGAGAGAAAGAGAGAGAGATAGAGAGATTCACAACACACTAGGGGCTGGAAGATGGGCCAATCCCCCCCTTGTGGAGTTATATTATTGATAAGGAATAAGGTCCTCGGTTACACATAAACCAATTCTTAATTTTTAGATCTTGAGAACAAGATCACAGTTCCTTGCACGGTGTACAACCGGCTAACACTTGCACAACTTGGAAGTTGGCACCTTCTGATCCTTCTTGAGTGTCTCCTTCTCTCCTACACAATATGTGTAGGGATCTCCTCTTGGAACTTGATTTCAGCAGAGCTTCTGCAGCACTTGCACCTTCTCTCCTACACAATATGTGTAGGGATCTCCTCTTGGAACTTGATTTCAATTGAGCTTTTGTAGCACTTTGTGAGACTCAAACCGCCTTCTCTCCTCCTCTTGCAAGCATGCAAAGTGATGCTTTCTTCACCTCCTCCACATCCAAGGAGAGCCTTCCTTTTATAGGCTCCAAGAGCTTCTCTTATTAGAGAGAGACTTGAGTGCCAAGATTGGAAAGTTTGATCTTCATGCAAGATGTGGTTGTTCCAGGACCTACTCTGCAACACCAATTTTGGAATCTCTCTCTCTGTGTTGCTCGAATGGAAAAATGGTCAATATAAAAGTTGTAGATCTTTCCATTTTTGATAAGCCACATAGGCCGTTTTTAGAGATCAGCTTTCTATCACGACATATTTTAAAAATGGATTCATCGTGTCTATTTTAAGAAAAGTAACTTTTTAAACTCTATTCTTAACTTATGGTCCATGCAACCACCTTGAGCCATAGATAAGAAGAGTTCATTAGATTACTTTGGGTCTTAACCTTAAGATTGACTTCCATACAAAATCTTGTGCTATCTTAGATCTAAGAAAGAGAAAATCGCTTCTTTCCTCACTTCGAGAGGATCATGTCTCTAGTCTTTCTTAGTGGAGAATTACCTCTCTCGTCTTTCTTAGTGAAAGAATTACTTTTCTCCTTAATTCATTAAGAGAGAAAAGATCTTAAATATTGACTTGTAAGGGAGAGGATGACCCCAAATGAATGCAATGCTCATTACACACAAGTAAACATTCCCAGGCATCCCCGAATGCACATATAGATACATATACACAATGCTAATGCACTTCCTTTTCTTAGAACTCAATCCATCTTCATTTATGTGTAACTCCTTGGTTCTTCTGTATACTCTTACACTTGGCAGACACTTCCTTCCCCCTTCATACCTTGTACTTCCTGTACCAGATATTCCCATCATAGTGCTCTAATCACCCCATTAAGTGATGCACTAGGAATACTAGTCTCTAAATGGTCTCATGACCATGCTAAGTCATCGTCAACACTTAAAGAAAAGTGAGTCATTAATTTATTGACATAAATTTACTAAATAGAAAATGCGTAATAAAGCAATTAATTTAGTAACACACTACATCAGCTTACACCACTACATGTGCACAAGATGAACATGTTCCCTCAAGAGCAATGATGGATTCCAAGCAATGAAGAAGGGAAAGAATGGAAAAGATCAAGAGAAAGTTTGCAGCCTCACCATAGCATGTGCTTAACTTGCCATTTCCAAAGAACAAAGAAACTAACCTCGTTACATGGGAAAATGAGATCCAAGCATTGGAGAAATGGGAGTCCCAGAACATGCCTATGCAATTCACATTCTATCTTCCATGGAAACTGAGGACCCTACTTTCCCTTGATGTGATATAGAAGATGATTGAAGTGGGAAGAACACTAAAAAAGAGCTAGCTTGACCACAAGAGTCGACCCTAGATCATGGCAATGAGAGCAAGCAAGATATTGGGATGATAAGTCTTTAAAATACCTAAGAAACTACTAGGATATGAATCCTAACCAAGATGGACCTCCAACTACCTATAGCTTCTCCTCAACTTAACCAAATCCAAGCAGGCATGCATTGCTCTTTAACATAAATGCAGGTATTGACTCGTATGGCATGGCATGACTCATCCTTCAAGCTACCATGTTGCCAACTTACTGATTGAATTTTCTTGAGGATACAAATGCTAATCAATTCAAAAGTTATAGCCAGTTATTCATATATCCACAATACCATTGGTGGCAAGACTATCCTTGAAGAGCTGCCTAATGACCAGAGCCTATATCAAGTGATCACTAAAGCCACTCCTGATAACCCACGACAAGGAGAAATAACTATTGTAAAAATAATATAAAAGAAAACAAAACAAAAGATATCAAAAGCTTTAATATAGCATAGACCTAGGGGATCTTTAAGAAGGTAGATGTGTCTACTGGCCTCAATCCATCAGCTTCATTCCTAATCCCCTAGTCCAATGTCCCACTTCACAATCTCAAGGAACATCAATGATAGGAATCCTACATATGCCTAACAAACTTGTCACCTGAGCATTGCCACACCCCCTCTCAATAACTACTAGGTCCTTTAGTATGGGACATTCCTCCAAGCTTACTTTGAGTTCAACCCATCTCCTAGTCGTAGTTGCACAAGCACAACTATCATTGCACAATAAAGTTGATGCACCCCAAGGAGCGTACATTGATTGCAAGTGCATACCATGAAGAATCTAATGACATTGATGGCCATATACCTTCCACACCTCTCACTTCTCTTCTACAACAACCAATTAGCCTCTAGAGCATCATTATCATTTGCAAATTAATGACAATAAACTTGACCTCAACATCAACTTTCATTAGCACTCCTCCTCCAAAGACCACTCCAATGCTATCATCCCTAACATGATGCATCTATCCTTGTTGTGGAGTGCCATTGGACTAGAACTCATCTAGAAGGGGATTAATGCTACACATCTCACAAGTACAAGGAGTTCATGATCAAGGGTTCACAAGCAATGTCTGTGATTCTCATGGAAGCAAAGACACGTGTTGTGGTTGAATGATAATAACAATTTTAAAAGAGCTTATCAAGGTTTAGCTTTTTAAGAACTTGTAATTTTTTAAAGAATATTATAATTTGATTATATTTTGAGGAGTGTTGGGCTCAATTATGTGAAAATCATACTCTATTTTTTTAGAAAGTATGGTGATATGCAAAACAATTGTATGACGTACAATGCCTCTATTTACTTTTAGAAGAGGACAATTTAATTAATCCTAATAGCTTGCCAAAATTAAGGACCTAGTCAAAGGCCAAAAAGAGGGGTGGGATGCCCAACTTTTGGAGAGAACCTTACAATTCAAAACTCGATGTATAACAGCTACGTAGTGAATAGAGGAGCTCATTCTTATGTGTGTAACTTTCAAAGATCCACTCTTGCTTCTTGATATTCCCTTAATTGTGTGGAGAGAGTGATAGAGGGAGAGGTATTGAAGGAGAGAGTGAGAGCATGTGAAGAAGAGTGAGGAACCAAGTGGAGAGGGAGAGTGTGTGAGGGACAGTGTGGACAAGCTCTTCTCCATTCCTCTATCGAGTTTACACAAATCGACATGGAGGCAATGCAATAATGGCACATTCAAAGATGTTGTGATCTAAGGACTTTGTTGTGATCTAAGGACTTTGTTACTATTGGTGAAGGTAGCGAGACATACGGAGGGAAACTAACCATGTATAACTAATAGCTTAGCAATCTTGATGATGTAGATGTGAAGGATCTTGCCAAGTATGATTTAATAACATCAAAGGACTGAAATGCAACTTACAAAGCATCAAAAAAAATTTCATGTCTATTTCTATGCATGCCACAATAGTATAGATAAAATATCTATTGTATAAATTGGATATTCTAAATCCTAGTGTTTAGGCCATCACAAGCAACCTTTGTTAGCATTCTTAGGTTGCTAGAGAAATCAAGGATTTCCTCAAAATTTGATTTTCATCTCCCATTTTCTACATTCTCTATACACATTTTAGGTCATTCACATGTGGTAAGTGGGACTACCCTTTGATGTCCTTCATTTAATCAAATAGAACCATCATTTTTCCCACCTATGACAAACATTACTTGCCCACATAAGGTAAGAGAGCTATCATAGTGACATGTAAGGGGTATGTATCTTTTTTCAAAAAAATGATATTAGTAGGATCTTTGGCACACACTTTTATGTGGATAAGACCCATTAATAAGTGAGTTAATAATGGAGACATATTTTCTCTCTCAACCAAACTTTGGTGAAGGTCTCTAAAATAAACTTTCTCTATGGCTTTTAAGGGAAGAAATGGTTAAATGAAAACTAAAGATATCCCATGGCTATTAACTCAATGCTCAATGCTCACCATGGTGAAACTTGAAGTGCACATATTCAGAGGTTGTCAAGACCCAAGAGATTAAAGTTGAGGTACATTGTGTTGTATGTTATTAGTTGCCCCCTTTACTTCATTTTGGGCCCCCACCTCGTATCAAGATAGTCACAACATTTATTTGGGTTAACAAAATGCAAATAGTTGCATCTAGTAATGATTTCCAGTAAATATTTATGGGCACTTCTGAGAGATGGATTTTAGATCCTGAAAAGTGACAAAAATGTGCCAAAATATTTTACCCCAAGGCAAGAATTGAACCTTGTTGGAAGTAGCAGAGATGGATTTGCCAATTTTTACCAACAACAGAAGATGGGATTTGAAAGAGGTTTTCCAAGGGCAGTTGCATATTTTTCATAATTTTTTTAGGTGCCTGGTCAAACTAGTACAAGTGGCGAGTAGTGTGGGACCTCGAGTTGGGTAGGCGAAAATTACCAGAACTCGATTCGAAAGCCAGACATCAGAGATATGAGGCTGGACACTACAAAAGGCCAAAAGGGCCAAGAATTTTAAAATTTGGGCATGGGCCCTTTGGGGGGGACATTATCCCTTAATCAAAATGGAACAAATAAAATTTTGGGTGGGTGGGGGCAACCGTTTGAAACGGCACCATTCAAGATGTGCCACCCCCTCTCCACAAGGCAATGATTTGTTGGTTGATTCCATTATCAAGCAGAAAACAACCCCCCCAATAGAGATTAGCAATGGATTCTTCAAATTTTTTGCTCTTCGACACCCATCTTATTTCGCACAGTGGCTATCTAGATGCAGAGATCAAAACTCAATATTTCTCTCTCCTCCTCGTCAAAAGAACGGATCTAGAGCATGGCTATGGTGGCTTGAAGAGATAGAGTGAACTCATGAAGACATAGAGTTGAAGATAAAATGTCACACAAGTGAATTAGGTTCCAAGATTGAGACTTGGACTCATAAACACAGTCTTGTGGTTGGAAAATGACTCTCAGACTCTCAAACAACTGAAAGGACAAAAGTACTATTATGCTTCATTACTCATCTTATAAGTACAATGCTTTATAGTAGTTGGGTTGTTCCACTCTCCTCACTGTGCATATGGGATTCAGGACATCTCTTCCTAGAGCATACATCATTTTTCATTTCTCAACACGCAGAGAATCAAGAAGAAAGGGGGATAAATAATGCTTGTCCAAGCATGGACCAGATTGCTACAAGATCAAAAGGACGCTGAGAGGCGATGTCCATCATTGTTGGGGAATTGATGATGGGACCGTTGGCTGCCTCGAAACCATTTTTAATAACAGGCAACACACAAATAAGCGGTATGCTCATTTTTTACAAAGAAAATTTCGTTGTTTTGATGGTTATGACTTAAATGATATGCGCATGGAAATAACTTTTGTATGAATCATGTTTGAAGTATGTTTGAGGGCTGCACAGGATAAGATGTAGAACCCGTAGTCAGACATGGTCGTAATAAATAATTTAAAACATGAAATGTGTCTTTTAAGAGGAAAAATGAGGGTTTCTTTCGTTTCGGGTTGGGGAATGAAGTTCATATGGAATAAAAAACTGATAAAACCCATTTTATAGTCAATATGATCAGTCAAGAAACATAAATCAAAAAATGCCACATTTTTATGAACAAATAAATGAGAAAAAATAAATAGGAAAAAAATAGTTTTTTCACCTTAAAAATTAGGAAAATATATATTTTATATTCGTGAGCATATAAAAAGGCTAGAGCATGAGGGATAAGCCTCAATTCAACCTTGTTTATATGTTAGAGTATGGTTTTTATCGATTTTTACATGAAAAACTACACAAAAATGAATGTTACACCTATCCAACGAATGCAACACCTAAACGGTAGGAGGAAAGAGGGGTTGTAAAAGTGAGTGGTTGCTGAAAATATTATAAATTCTAATTCATTTAATTACGCATAGCATATAGGCCGATCACCATTTAAATTTAAGAGAGACTAGTAGCATGAGGAAACTTGGTGCTAGTCTCTAGCAACGTTGCAGTTACGAGTAGCTTGGAAATCATTAAAGGATTGTCTTTTCACCTCACATTGCTGGTTTTTTTTATCATAAAATGCTTGAGCACGAGGCTTGTCATCCACAATTGCATTGTGCTTATCACATGGTAACTCTTGGATGCATAGCAATTAATTGCCAAACACATGACCTATGTTGAGCTGTGAGGTACCTAAGCTGTAGGCTAGATGATCAGATCTTTGGAAAATTTTCAAGTGAGAAATTTTATATCCTGGAATATTTGAAATATATAAGAGCGGAGTGTGGTCATATGTGCTTTATGTTAGAACAACGCATCTTGGGGCCAATCCCCAAGGTGTAGGAGAGCTACACTGGGGCCATGGCATTCAACCAGAGGGGTGCCTCCTTTATGTTTGTATCATGTTGGTATACTACACCAAGATGTGTGGGATCTCCCTCTGAGGAGTAAGGAAGGGCAATCATTGGACTACATTCCACTACAAACGCAATATCTACATTAGTAATTAGGGCGGTATGTCCCTTGGATGCTCCTAGCCGCGAGGGTGTGTGGGTTTGTCTTTGTGAGTGTTAGAGATCCGGCTAGCGGCTATAGCCAGTGTCGGGCCCATTTTAGGTCTCGAAAACTTCCAAATGTTTGAAATAAATGTTAGTAATAATGATGATAGGCTCTATTATATTTAGCCTTAAATGCAAACACAATGTGGGTAGCTTTCAATATTCCAAATTTCTCATTAGTTTTTGCCACATCAAAATGTCTCTTATGATGATACTCTACCAACCTATTAAATATGGCATGTCTTAGGAGTCTCAACGGTGTAACCCTAAGAAACATGTACACACGTACACACACACACACACACACTCTCTCTCTCTCTCTCTCTCTCTCTCTCTCTCTCTCTCTCTCTCTCTCTCTCTCTCTCTCTCTCTCTCTCTCTCTCTCTCTCTCTCTCTCTCTCTCTCTCTCTCTCTCTCTCTCTCTCTCTCTCTCTCTCTCTCTCTCTCTCTCGTTGTATGGAAAAGAATAAAAGGCCTTCATAAATGCATTGGCTATCACCCCGTATGATTGGCATAACCAACATCTTGATGTGATTTTGTTGAGAGCTTAATTGACCTATTTTTTTGGGCCGATTTTTGTTGTCTTTGTGAGATAAATGATTTATTTTGTGATGGATTTATTGGATTTTGTTAATTTGGGAAGTGTTTTGTAGTTTTTTGGATTAGGTTGAGTAGGTTTAAGAAGCTCATGATGGTTTTTCATTGAGATATAATGTTCTGATAGGTTCTGTGATGTGTTTGTTTGGTTTTAATAGGGTCTATTTGCCTCTGATTTGGTATGTTCTCTTTCTGTTTGAGAGGTTGAGATTGTGAATGAGTGCTTTGAAGAATTATTGACAATGTGTTGGAATTTTTTTGATGGTTTGAGTTATATGGTTTTCTTTCCTTTCATTGACCTTCTGTAGTAGTGTTCTATAGAGCTTTTGTATGTGATCTGTAAGCCTCTATTTTCTTCTGTATGTGTTCTAATGGATGGATGTTTAGTTTAGGGATATTTTCCAATCTTGTAAGAGGAATAATGTAAGCTTGAAATAGCTCAAAGAAGCAAAAGAAGTAGTTGATGAAGACTTGAATTTAAAACTGAAGTGACAATGAAATTAATTACTCTCAAGGGTGACTATAGTGGCTCTGGTGACTCTTCATATCAAGCATACCTCTTGGGAGGGGTATCCACGACCAAGAGAGGATTATTAAGGGCTATTCTTTTTTAGTCCAATCTACTATTGAGAGAGATCATATGTGAGAGAGAGTGTGTATGAGAGATGGTCAATTTCCTATGGAAAACATTGTATTTATATGAAAGAGATTGAGAGAAAGACTATAAAGATGATGAAATATGAATAGTATGTGATAAATTCCATTAAAATTTGATCATTCCTTTGTATTCTTTTGGTTCTTTGACAGTTTCTATGAAGAAATGGAGAATATGTTAAAGATTTCTTGTGATAAATCTGTGGGAGATTCATTATATGATGTTGTGTGAAGATTAGTTGTTCTTAGTATTCTCTTTCTTCTTGTGGGTTGATTAAAGTATGAAGAATATGCTTTTTGGTGTGACAATATATATTTTATTATAGTAGTTTCTCTATTTTTTAGTGTTTCTCTTGGGGCTCCATGTTTTTTATGCTAGTCGAGAAAATTTCCATCAACAAGCACTTGCACAAGTTGAAAATGGAAGAAAATGCACTATTGAAGAGTAAGAAAAAAAATTAAAGAGTGTAGAATTCTTGCTACTATTGAAGAATTGGATAACTTCATTGCCAAAGCCACTTTCTATAAGAATTGCATTCCTTAATGGTGATCTTGATGCAGGCTCTATGTGACAGATTGATCTTACTATCTTCTGAAGCTATAGAAAGTTGTATCACAATAGCCAATTGTTTCCCACAAAATTAAAGAGAAAAATAGATAGGATGAGTATCAATTGAACATTAGGCCTTCATTGAATAATTTTTAAACATCATCAAGTGACATATTGTGAAGAAGCTTTAGGAGTCGTGGTCTGTTGAGGTTCACAAGAATAAGAAGGAAAAGAGCTAGGATCTCTTCATAGACGCTCAATAGCAAGATATGTGGGATTCTTAGTGCGCTAACAACCTTTTGTTTGTCCAATTGGCAACCCATTGGAAGCTAGTAGATAGAGTATTCTTCACAACCAATGCTATTGAAACCCTCCAAATTTGGTATTATTAGAACAATGGCACTATAGCGATCCTCAAAAGAATAAATTTTGATACCTTCAGAACTGAATATCTTCCACTCTACAATGGAATGAAAGGCAAATTCAAAGATGTTGAAGAGAAGGAAGTAGAAGAAATGTTGGCAATAGAGTCCTCCAAAGACTAAAGCTCTTCTGATTTCCTTCTATTAAGTATAGACAAATTGGATGAATCCAACTCCCTGATGAATGATGTGATCAAGAGGCAAGTACTAGAACGAATCCAAAGGTACATGAGAAGAGAGAAGGCAAAAATCATAGCCAAGAGCAAGCTAGCAACAACAGAAGCTTACTTTGACGCCCTTGCAGCACTCTTTACAGAAGTCCTAATGGCAACCCAAGGTTCCCTTCCAAGTCAAATCCATCGTGGAAATGTTGATGATAGGCCAACAAAAGTAGTCCCATTGGCAATGTTTAAGGGAGAGTACAATGAAGACCCTGATCTTCATGTAGTTGAGTTCATATTAGTGTATGTAGCCAATAATGCCAAAACCCTAGAGAATTGGCTGGGGATATTCCCTACTACTTTTAAAGACGCGATGTTTTAGTGGTATGAGAGATAAGAAGCATAAACTTTTGGCACATGGGATGACCTAAAGGTATGAGAGATAAGAGGAGTTTATGAACTTAAGAGTCCTCTAGAGAATGGGTGGAAGCATATGTCTCTAGAATGGAATCCATACTAAAGAGATGGACCAATCATAACTTGGATGAAGGCATCCAAAAGGGAGTTTTTCCTAGATGTCTACAACCAGAAGTTTGTAAGTTTGTAGAGCTGAGAAGACTAGTCAACCTGCAAGCTACAGTGAAAGGTGCAAGATTATATGATGAAGTGGAAGCAAGGCTATCGATGACTTTGAAAATAGGAGTCTTACCTCCTCCCATGCCAGGAAGACCCACCAAATGCAATCCCATAGACTATTTCCTACCCAAACAATGTTGCAGTACAATGCACTGAATCCACAATGGACATAGACATCAATGTCTCAAATGATAGTTTAACCACAACAACATTGGCCTCAAATCATTCTCCCAATGGTAACGCAACCCCAACAATGGAACCCTACCAACTGAAACTAGCACAACCAACAGTCTCAACATGAACTCTGAATCAAAATAAAAAAAGAGGACCCTCTTAACCAATCCATCTAGTCTATACAATGATTACATAGATTTCCAAAACCCTACTATGAGTGCTCCTAAAAAATTTTGAAGGACTAATTGTCCAATTTGGTTGCAAGCACCAAGAAAGAGCTAATGGATGTGATTATAGAACAGCTGCAGACACTGAAGATGGATTTTGTCAATATATCCAATATTGTAGGAGCTAAAAGAGATGTGATGCGATCAAATACATGGTGTAAAAAGTGTTATCAAGTAGGACATTTAGCCACTGAATGTACCCAAAGGCCAACCATACCAAGAGCCTTATGTTCCTATTGTTTATGGAAGAATCGTACAAAAGACATCTGTTCTTTGAAGGAGATACATGACAGAGGGAAGAAAGACAAAGAAGCAAGATTCAATCTGTTGGAATCCAAGATGACAACCTAAGATATCAAACCAAAGCCTAGAGAGTTTGGTCCTAATTTCAATCCAATGAGGTTTTCCTCCCAAAGCTATAGAGGAAGACAATCTGGTGATGGCTAGAGATCATAAGTGGAGTATTATAGATGCAGAGAAAAGGGGCATATCTCACCAATTTGTCCAAAGTCCATGGACTACAATTCCTTATGCAATTTATGCAAAGAAGAAGGCCACATTACAAAAGATTGTCTGGCAATCTAGCCCATGTGAAGGCCAATGCTACTACTGAAAGTCTAGAATAAGGCCCAAGAGCCTGCCTCCAACTTGGTGGAATTTGAAGTTTCCACAATCACACGTGCTAAGAAAAAGGAACCACTAGTCAGAAAATAAAATAATCCTCTTGCAAAAACTATGAAGTTCAATCTTTCAATAGAGAAACAAAACAGTACAGCATAGAACAATGTACTATAGAGCATTGTCATGCCATAGAGAGACACAGAGACAATCCAAGAGATAAGACCAGAGTTTGAGAGATAGATAATGCAAAAGTACCTCCAGTAATAGAAGAAATTTAGATGTTACTGCTTCTAGAAGAAAGAGGAAATATGAAAGTGGGTGTTGCCCCATTCCCTAGCCGGCTAAAGAAGCCTACGCATCCTATCAAAGAGTATGACTTGGTCAAAGACCTAGACACCTTCAAACTAAACCTAACATTTTGATAGTTGTTGATGCTATCCCCCAGGTGCCAAAAGAAATTTAAAAGCATATTGACAAGAAGATGTGGCCTAAGAATTTCTCCCACAACTACCACTAAGTCCAATAAGGCTGCAAAGCTAATAAAAGAAGTGGATGAAGCTAATGCCTTCCTGGATTCGAACACTCCACATATTGGCATTTGGATTGAAGGATGTTTTATTACAAATATATTGATTGATAGATGCTCATTAGTAAAACATAATGATAGATGTGACAATGAAGGATCTAGGTCTACAAGCATACAACCTACACATTGGCTTATCAGACTAGCAAACCAAAGTAGAATTAAGCCTTTGGGCACTCTCCCATATGTGAAGGTGACTCTGGCGGGAAGAGACTATTGGTTGACCTATTTGGTGGTGAAACCAAATTCCTACGGGACCTCATATCCTTTGCTGCCAGGAATGCCATGGCTTTTTGAAGGGAGAGCATGAACAGATTGGTTCAATAATGGAACTTTGACCCTATGCAGAAGACCCAATAAGGTGATAGTTAAGTTATATGGCTTGCAAAGAGGTAATGGATCCACCTCTATTAAAGTCATAATAGACTCCTCCAATGAAGTTACAGATAGTACATTAGTAGATGAAAAGACTGTCAAATAAATCTTTCCCAAGAAAACAAAGGCATAGTCCCTGTAGTGGACACTATAGGCCAACTCCCAAAAGAATTAAAGTCATTGTCAATGGGTTAATACTTCCTTTCTGAATTGGATATGACTTTTGCAATTACCTCTAATAGTGAGATAGAAGCATGGATATACTACTCTCTCTATTACATGGCCATAGCAGAGCCAAAGATAGAAGCAAAAGACAAAGCAGAGAACCTATTCTTCTCTTATAGAGCCCCTACAGAGGCACAGATAGAGTCCAAAGAAGACGATGATAAAAATCCAACTAGAAGAGGATAGAAATGAGGAGGAAATCCCAAAGGCTTCCGAGGCTGAAGATGCCATATTGTTGGTGGATAGAATGACTATGGTACCCTTCAAATTATTAAATGAATCTCATCATATGTAAAGGATCCATAAGAAATGGATTAAGCAAAACAATCCTTCTATGGGAGCTTCTTGCTCGATTGCCAAGACCCACGGACCACTTATTGTTTCAAGCATTTTAAACCAAGTACAATGGCTATCTCTCATATATCCGTATGCACTCTCACATCTACGAGTGTAGTGAGCTTACCTCCATGCTAGATCAAGTTGCCTCCTCCCTCAAGCACTCTGGTAGCTCCATGATCCAAGGTGCAAACTCAAACAAGCTTGATCATCAAGCTCCAAGCTCCATGCTCCATTGTTGAGTGTGAGACAAGAAAAGAGAAAAGAAGAGAAGAAGGTGCAAAGCTTCTTCACCACGGTCCCTCACCCTTAGTCCCTCTCTCAAGTACAAGCTCAAGCAAGCAAGAACAAGAACAAGAAGAGGAGAGGAGAGCCAGTTTTGGCCACACACAAGAATAATCTTCTCCATTCCCTTTTTGCTTTTTTATACATGTCCTCCTCCTCTTTGGGCACCATCCCTTTTTACATGAGTAGTCGTTTTAGCCAAGGTCTTCTTTCCTTATTTATTTCATATTTTCACGATTCCTTCACCCGAGCCTATCTATTTTTACAAATTGCACAAGAGGGAGCCTAATGCCCTTTTAGAAAATGAATTACTATGCACCCAATACTTTCTTTGCTAGAATATTTGGTGCACTCATTATTGTGCACTTCCTTTTGCATTAAGGATTTTCCTACATTTTTCTAAGCTTGCCTTTCTTTTTTGTTTTTCTCGCCTTAGGCTATCTTCCATTTTTTACTTTTTGGGGCCTTTCTGTCTTGGGCTACCTTCGGTTATAACATTACCCCCCTTCTAGCTGAGTGCCAATCACATGGCACTTGTTGATAAGGGATCGGGTGGTTGAAGGTTTTCCATGTGGATTGATAATGAGGTTTTGGGAGGTTGGCTATGGAGAAGAGACACATCAAAATGGATGGAGAGTTATAGATGCCAATGATGGATTGAGTGGATGACGGGGGGCCTTTGAGGCTAGTGGTTGATCACAAGTTGCGAAATGTACCTGAAAAGAAAAGGAATTGCACTACCTTTGGGGGTATGTATATCTCGCAGTGTAGTGTATTGTGTCTGTGCTAGTTGAACTAGGAGTTGGGTCTTGAACCCTAGGCACAAGCCCAAGGTGTTTTCCTACACTTGAGGACCTAGTTCTTGTACAAAGGATGGTGCTCTGGATGTGGCTTAGGAGACAAGTCTAGTTGTAGGCGAGCAAAAGGAGCTCCCTAGGTGTGTCCCACTCTTAAGGTTTCCTAAGTATGTGGAGTGGGGAAAGGGCTATGGTGGTCCCTAAATGCAGTGCTTGTGACGCTCGTAGAGTACATGTGGTTGATTTCCTTGTTGTGCTTCTTTGCTTTCTACTTCCTTCTTTCTTGTCCTCATCCTTTTTCTTATCTTCTCTCTTTTTCTTTGGATGAATTTAATAAGGGAGTATACTAAGAGGCATCCCATTTGTGAAGCAAGGGCCAAGTTGCATGGTGCGTAAGGGCTTTACTTGAATGCTCTACTTTCCAGATACCTCTTTAAGCTAGTTCTTACATTGACTAGAGTAGATGAAAAAAATGGGTGGTTACACCCCGGTGAATCTACTGTCACTCATATCCTCTAAGAGATTCATGCAAAATGTTGGCAAGAGAGTGGCTCTCATCATGAGGTGCACCATTGCACAACTATCTATCCCAGCATTGAGATAAAAAAAGAGAGGAGGTAACCACTCTTCCTCTGCAGTAGATTTTTGTTTTAGTGTCCTAGCTTGAAACTTCTTGCTTGCGAGCAAGTTTCACCTACTCCTTGCACTTGTGCCTTGCCTCAACCATCTATTCAGGTGGTCGTGCTTCCTCCCCTTGCTCTTCTATTTGCACTTATGGCTACATAGGGAGTCTTGCTTTCTACACTTGTTCCTCCTCTTCACAGTCTGGTTTGAAATTAGGCCCTTCTTCCTCAACCAGTTCTAGTGGCTCCTGTTGCGGTGGTTGCATTTACTCTTCTAGCTCCCCAAGCCCTAGCAAGGTGATTTCATGTGTGGTTAAGCTAGCTAAGATTGGGTGAGCGCATTGCATCCAAATCACAAGGTAAATACCTACACTACTCCATCTCACACACAAATCTCAAAAAAGTAAAAAACCTACTTACCAAGGAGATCGAATACCATCTTCAACCCCCTCATTTCCTACCTATCTCAAGCACTGGTTTGGGGAAACCCTTACTTTGATGCTCGATTCAAAGCACGCAAGCGCTCAAGGCTTGAATCCATGTGTCCCGGCAACGGAACCAAAATGTGGGAGCTCTCGCTCAACCGCCAAGACCCACGGACCGCTTATTGTTTCAAGCGTTCCAAGCCGAGCACTAATGGCTACCTCTCACATAGCCGACGTGCCGTCCATATCTACGGGTATAGTGAGCTTACCTCCATGCCGTTCGAGTTACCTCCTCTTCCACGCACTTCGGTAGCTCCACGATCCAAGTGCAAGCTTCAAGCAAGCTCCATCCTCAAACTCCACGCTCCAAGCTCCATCACCACGAGCAAGAGAAGAGAAGAGAAGAGAAGAGAATAAGAGAGGAGAAGATGGAGAGCTTCTCCACCCCATGGTCCCTCACCCTCACACACTCACTTCCTCACACTCTCACACTCCCTCTCTCAAGCACAAGCTCAAGCAAGCAAGAACAAGAACAAGAACAAGAAGAGGAGAGCCACTTTTGGCCACACACAAGAATGAGCTTCTCATTCACTTTTCAACTTTATATACAAAACCCTAAATCCCTTTTTGGGTGGTCATCCCCTTTTCCCCCTTTTTTACATGGCCGACCGTAGCCTAGGCCCTTTTTCCCATTGTCCTTCTATCTCCCTAGCTTCCTTTCCACCGCCCGTCTACATTTACAAATTGCACGGGTGAGAGCCCGGCACTCCTTGAATTAAAACATGATGCACTTGCGCTCTTTTACAAAAGTTTTGCCTTGCGCTTTTCCTTGTGCGCCTTTCTCCCTTATTTCTGACTCTTTTCTTTATGCATCTTTGTCTTCCGTTTCTCTTTGCCTTGGCATTTGTCTTTGTCTTCTACTTTAGCTTTTCCGGATTTTCCACCTTCGTTCATTTGAGGGTTAACATTACCTCCCTCCTAGACGAGTGCCAGCCCCATGGCACTCACCGTCGTAGGTAGCAAGCGTTTAGCATGCACCGAAGACGTGGGTGGCAAGGACGTCTATGGTTGCCATGGCAGAGTGTTGGTATTGGTGGGGAGGAAGGTCATTGGGGCACATTGGTGGGTTGAGTGGTAGGTGGTAGGGCAATGGGAGTTGGTGGTAGGGCTGTTCTTTGGGGGGGTTGCACCGATGGCGTACAAGTGGCAGTTTGTTGGGGATTCTGTACATGTTGATTCTTGGCAGGCTTACAGGGTGATACGGATAGGAATTCAGAGTTGAGTGTTGATGAAGAGTGAATGACACCTTCGTTGGAGTTTTCAATAGTTGCAATTGAAAACCTCTCATGTGGTCTCTCCCTAAGGGGTAGTGCTAGTCTTTTTATCGTGCACAATACATATTTTGATTAGTTTGGGAGACAGGTCGAACTCTAAGCAAGCTGAGAGTATTGTCCTACACTTGAGGACCCAAACTGTGTATATCCTTCGGTGCAGATATTATGTGAGTGCTCGTGCATACTTAGGTATTATGTAGTTAGAAGACCGCGGGCTGGTTTCTCGTAACAATGTGTTGATGGAGCAAAGTTGTCCATGTTGAGAAGAAGTACACGTGAAGGTATATGAGACATCCTTTGCATTGTGACTGCATGACGTAGCATAATTGAATACAGGGACACCACACTTTTGATAGCTGGAAGCTATTGGACTCGCTTGATGAGGACGGTGTACTTTTCATGGCCAATCGTGCGGAGCTTACCACCACGGATTGCCATAGTACTAAGGCCGAGTGCAAGAGAGAATTGTGTAAGTGGGTCAGGGTGACAGGTCTAATCATAGGCGAGACAAGCTCCCTAGGTATGTCATGCCCTTGATGTGCGCGAGCAATTGTGGGTGATGCTAAAGGGCCAGGGAACTAGGGACGGAGCCAGTCGACCAAGGTCACCGGATGTACCTAATTTGAGGACCCCTAGGTGCGGTGCTGTGATCGTGGGTGCTTCTTATCTTTTCGGTCGTTTTTTTTCTTCTCTTTTCTTTTCTTTTTTTTTTGTGCTTTTTCCTTTCTTTCCCTTTTTCTTTCTTTCTTTCTTTCTCTTGCTTGAGTACAACCATTACAATATGTTGAGGCTATCAGCCTTTCAATGGTTGGAAAATGTCAAGCTTCGAAGGCTCAGGAAATTGACATTACAGTGATGATTGTGCCCTAGCCTCGTTGTTAGAGAAGCGGTTGTTGAGATGGGGAGATACACTTGAGATATTGCAAACCTCCTTGCGACACACGCGATGTTGGTTGACAATTGAGATAACGATTGCCATGAGCCAACTATAGAGCTTGACCCAGAAAGGGAGCGTGGCCCATGAATGTGTGTTGGGCCATGCGATGTGGATGGTCGGCAAGGGTGATTTTTGCTTTCGGCAACGTGGCTTTGTCGCGGCTCTTCGTGGGGTCAATGGTCTTGCGGTGATCGGGCATTGAGCACTTTCGCACAAGAACCTGTATTATCCTGCATCCACTTGTCACTTTGTGAGAGTATATGCTCACTTGTGTTAAGTGCATCGAACAAATGCAATCATGATAAGACATAATTTTTCAGAATTCTATGATGTCCATCGGGATGCCTATTTCATTTCTTATTAAGGTCGCATACATTAACGAGAAGTAATGGGAATGTGTACAAGTGGGGATCTTGCCCCTTTACTCATCAAAAAACAAAATGTTCTGGCATGCTGACTTGTCGAGCTACTTGTACATTATAGGGGTTCAGTCGATAGGTACGAGGCGGGGTGAGTCTGGTTGGCTAGGCGACCAGGGCGGTGCTAGTGCGGGGCTCCCGTGAGGCTGGGCAGGGAACATGTCGGCCGGGACATGAATGGTGTAGTCCCGGGCCGCTGCCATTTCCAGAATGTCTTTAAACAATTCATTAAATTCTACCCTATCCCTAGCCACTTTGTCACTTCGTGAGCACCTGGTGCCCAAGCGTGCGTTGGGGGTCTGTGCAACTGGCATTGCCCCATGCTATGCGTTTCTTTGAGTCGCGACACTCTTGGCCCGGGGATTCTTCGGCCTTCATCCGGGACAGTGTCGTTTAGGGCCTTGCTTCTTCGCGTACCTTTTGAGGGTGGGCACGTAGCACGCCGGTGGAGGGGCACGTGCCGCACGTTCCTGTCGGCTGCGGAGAGCGTCCTTGCAAGCTAGCTGTTTTTTGTTCTCCATGCTTTCCTTGTAGGGGGACCTGTAAGATGCGAATGAAGGATTAGGATTCATTTCATGATAAGATCATTCATATGTCAGGGATTATATTGGGTCGTCAAGCGCATAGGACGAGAAGGGGAGGGGTAGTGCATGCAGTGATTGTTATACAGGGAAACCCAACTCTTCTCCCTGTGCTTGACTATCATTGCTTGTGTGTGTTGATATTGTTTATACACGGTGACACAAACATCAGTGTTTATTTATATACATATTTATGGATCCATGTCACTTCACGAGGATAAGAACCAATTGTAGAACTCAGGGTTGTACTGGAGCGTGGCACACGCATCTAGCACTCGTGGCAACTTACTTAGTACCGATAGATATTTTGCCACATCGAGTAGCATGGAACCAAGTCCGAGTCTACTGGCAATGTGTAACTCCTCCTCAGTGAGAACCTTATCAATCAAGGGGCTCTCTAGGCCAGTTCCAACTAAGTTTGTACCCCAAATGCCAATTAGCACTCGAAGGGAAGTTGGTGCCACATAGGTTGGGTCTCTTTGAGACTGCCATTTGGCCAATCGCTCCTCAAAGACTGTCATGATCCGAGCCCCTAGTTCAGCCATTGCAACGCGGATCTCACACCAACGCTGTTCAAATTGACTTTGGCCCTTTGTTAGTCGCTTTAGTTGCTCTATGTCTACGAGATTCGGTCGGTAGAGCACTTCATTGAACGTGACAGTTAAGTGCAATTTGGCGGCTTCCTCATCAGTGATGAGTTGCATGCATTCATGCAGAAGCCTATCGTAGTGCTCGTTAAGATGTTCTTGCTCCTCCCAGGATAGAGGGAAGGGCAAGAAATCTCCAAGCTGCTCCTTGGGGATTGTGCCCACATCCGCAAGGACATAGACTCATGCGAATACCTTGAGCTTAGCATCCAACTCAGATAAGCATTCTGTGACACTTCTATGTTCAATGAGGGCTTGCTCAGTTGCCATCTCATGCAAGGTTCTAGGAATTTGTCTAGGCTTTAGCCTAGCTGGGGGTTCAGGCCTAGATGAGAAAGATTGGTCAACGCTAGGATTGCTTATGCTCTCAGGGATTGTGTGTTTTTCCTGAGGTTTTACTACTATTTTGTCATGGTTCTTCTTGGATGTGACTAGTATAGATTTGTCACCCTATTGTGACGACGTTGTATCCACTCTTGATTGATTGACGTGAGTTTTATTGTCGATGGATTGCGTGTTGAAAGCAACTATTGATAGCAACGGCTGCTTTGATTTTTCAGAGCACACAGATGTGACTATGGTTTCACCGCTATTAGGAGAGGCTTCAATGGGTTCATTGGTGGATAGACTTGATGCTTTATTCCCCAACTCCCCATCACTCTTGGTCTCAATGCTCTTGGGGTCCACAACCACCTGTGATTGCTATTGTCTTTGTTGTTTTCTCCTCTTTTTCTTGGTCAGTGAAGGTGCATCGCTCAACCACTCAGGACCCTGGACTAGTTCAACCGTTGATGTGCTTGGTTGGGCCTCAGCATTCTCTTTCTCTAGTGTGCCCTTATGGGACATGGCCGTGGCCTACTGAATAGCCTCGCTAGGTTGTGAGAGCACAACTACCTCCCTTTTCGGAAAGTCTAGCTTTTCAGCCAACTCCCTTGTGTTTAACTCCTCCAGCCTAGGCTTTAGGCACTTTGAAAGTGCTGGAGTTGTCGAGGGACTTGGTTGCGACACCCCCTCCACAGGTAAATTCCTAAGGACACATTTCACAAGAGGCATTGTCACAGCTAAGGGTTGCGACTGTTGTGATCCCTGATTGGAAGTAGTAACAGCTAGTTTAATGGGCTGGCTACCCTTGGTGGATTGCGGTGTCAAGTCCCTAGAGCGATCGGAAGTGGCCATGTTTTTTGTTTCCTTTTGAGCACTCATCTGTGTAGATCGAGCATGAGTTGATCCAGTCACATTAGGTTGCTCATGCACATCCTTGGGTCGAGAGCTACAGAGGCGTCATGTCCCTCCTCTTGGACATTTGGAAGCTTAGATGGAGATAGAGATTGGAATTGAGCAGTTTCCCTTAACAACCGCTGTTGTGCTTCCTATGTCCATTTGGAAAAAGAGAATGTAGGAGATCTAGGGTTCTTAGGTGGACTTGGCGCTGGCTGAATGATTTGCTCGAGGCTATTAGACGATTGTGCCATTTGATTTGTTGAGCGATCAGCCTTGCCTTGAGCAATGTTGTGTCTATGATGCTTGTTCTCCCCTTGGGAAATCAAAGGCTCTTTGGGCACTAATGATGGTTGTGCATGCTCAATGGCTACACATGACATCTGTCTATTTAGCAGGCTAGGCTGAGGCTCTTTCCTTTGAACAATCATGTCTGGTTTCTTGCCTCGAGACCTAGAGTTTCTCTTAGATTTCCTTCTGTGCTTCATTGCTTTTGATGCACCCTGGCCTTCAGCTGATAGAAGCGGTTTAGCATGGGATTTTGGTACCCAAATCCATCGGTTACCTGCGTAGTACCCTTGCGGACATAGCAACGCTTTGGATATCCATCGCAGTGTTGTGCTGACCTTCCATCGATGCCCGCGTCTATAAGGCTTGGGCTTCTTTTGGGGTCTTCTACGATAATTGTAAGTCCAAAGGCCGTCCTTGGCATTGTCTCTTGACCTTCTTGTTTCCGGCATGGCCTCACTCACTGGTTCTCGTTGTTCGACCTGTGCTTGTATTAACTCTTCCAACAAGTGCCCGCTCTCATCAACAGGCTTGACTGTCATGTCAGCACCCTGCTTGCCTTTCCCTCGAGGTTCGATGAGGTCACCCTTGCTAAAGGTCGTGACTATTCTCACACCCAGTAGTGCCAGGTGTATCCTCTATGCTACATAGTCAGCCTCACACTTGGTCACCCTTTTGAAGGGTCTTCCTAGGAGGGTTTCTTTCCTGCAGCTTTAGCACTATTTGGAGGAACATGAAATAGGATAGGCAAGCTTTCTGTTTCAATTGTTGCAATAATTTTGCACTTCCCTATGAGTGCTTGTGGGTGTCCCCCATAAGGGCTAAGAGTTGCACTAGTCGGTGTGAGCTCTGGTTGGCCTAGTAGGGTCCATAATTCATAGGTCAAGATGTTAAAATCTACTCCTTCATCAATCAGAGCATCGATAGTATGCTCTCTTTTCGTGGTGAGTTTGACCCTAAGATAAGCAGGTGGTACTATGTCTTCATCTTCCGGGTCCTGGCTTGTAAATTTAAGCCTTCTGACAAATGCCCTTGAGCCCCCAACTACACGACTAGATGTGGATTCTCCATTGGTGCCTTGGATCGTCAGTGTAGTGCTATTTAAGGAACATCTATCGTCAGGACTGTCATATCTAGTCATTCTCGCGATTGTAGCTTGATGTTGTTGCTTTCCGCTTTGACTAGATGTAGTCCGAATGCAACACGTATGCGTTTTTGCAGTGTGGCCTTTTTGCCCCTATTGGCTAGATGGGCCTACTGAGGTTCTAGGGTCTCTGTTTGTCTCTATTTGGGCATGGGCTTTTGGTTGCTCTTTTTCCAAGACGAATCCATGCTCATTTAGGGCTATTGCTACGCTAGGGTCCAATTTGGAGGACCTATCACGACGCATGTTTTCTCTCCAACCTACTTGGGGGAGGTGCAGAGGGGGTAGGGCCCACTCTGCGGGGATCCTCTCCTACTCGTGGGGTCCTTGAGTGGTTTATCTGAGTGAATTCCTTTATCGAATACAATCCTCAATTTATGGCCACTCAACGTGTGTGTCTTTTCCTGTGCACTTGTGCTCAATCAGGCTTTCAGTTTCCTTAAGTGTACTTCAAGTGCGAAAATTCACGGTGAGTGCAGCAACCAATTTCTAAGCGTCTTACGCACTCTCGCGTCGTTTTGGGCCTGATAGGTTTGTTGGTCAATTTTCTGGTTGTCTTGGCGGGTTCAGCGGCTTTCTAATATGTTGCAGCATTCGTTTTTTACCAATCAGGTTTCACAACTCAGCGATTTGCGTCTAAGTCTCTGTGTCTCTCAATTCTCTACCTCTGGCTACTAAGCGGCTGTCGCTACGGTTTTTTCCTATTACGTGTGCCAGAATCAAGTTTTGAGCACCCGAAAGATTTCGACAAGTTGCGCCACTACATAGTTGCCGGGTTGGGTCAAATTTCTGATAGATTTGATAGAAAATTGCACACAGACCAACGAGTTCGAATTGCAGGGTCCGAATGGGTTACTCGGATGGGCCGAATGGCTCGGGGTCAAGGGTCGAATCTCCAGATCTGACTCGGACGATTTTTATTCGAACAGGCCGAATGACAGGTTCGAACAGGATAATTCGGACGGGGCCGAACGGCAGTTGGCCGAGGGCCGAATTCCAGGTGTGGCCAAGGGCCGAATGTGCCATGTGGCAAAGAGCTTTGACTCGGATGGCCGAGTGGGTTGACCCGGACAGTTGCCTCGGACGGTCCGAGGGCCGACTAGGGTTTCGGGCCGAGTGGCCATATAGCATCAATGTTCAATATGTTTCGAGCCGAGTGGCCGAAAAATGCATCAATGTTCAATATGGTTCCGGCTTCTAAACCATGATACCATATAGCGGCTCTTCCTTTGAGAGTCATGTTGAAGAACATCATTAAATGTCCTTCTTCTTGAATGCGACAGTTAAACATCAACTTTTGAAACTCCCTAATGTGGAGTTCCGCATCTTCCTCAACTAGCCCATTAAAAATGGGTAGCGGGTAACCTAGAGCCGGCAAATCCGTCGTTCCTGCTGGAATTGCAATAGGCTGCGCCATGACGTGGATTGGATTTGCACTAGGAATAGGGACCGGTGGGGTTACACCTCCCGCACTTGACGTGGACTGGCTTATAGAAGGAAGGGGAGCACTAGAGCTTCCACCTTCTCCTAACTTATTGCTCGTGGTACTAAGACCACTAGATCCACTCCCTCGTAAGGGTTCAGCACCGCTACGCTTAGGGGAATATCTCCTAAAAATTTCAGCACGTCGCCTAGCTCTTTCGTCTCTTTCTTGCTTTTGGATTTCTGCTAGACGATGCTTATCAATAAATAACGGATCAATCTCAGTATCCTTTGGCATAAACTGCTAGTTGGTCCCTAGAAAACCAGGATTCGAGAACCGCCACTTTTAAGCAGCTCCCGGCAGACGCACCACTGATGGACCTAAAAACGGGCCGGCACTGGCTCATGCACTAGCCGGACCTCGTCACTATGCACAAGACAACCCCCTCGGCCTCGCAGCCAGGAGCGTCTATCAAAATCTCTGCCTTCCTAAGCATTGTGTTTGTAATACGTTGTAGTCCAACTGATCCTAACCCAATATTGCTCCTCAGAGGGAGTCCCTTTCACATAGCCAAAAGGCTCGAATCACATACACATGGGGTTCCTCCTACGGCTGAATGCCGTCAACCCTCTGCGACTCTCCTACACCTTGGGGATTGGCCCCTCGATGCGCCGCTCAACATTTAGACATTTCGCACAAACGTCACTCAAGGTACCAAATAAACGTATCCAGGAATGTACCATTGTCCTTACTTAATTTCCCATTTATGATCCCACGACTAGCCTACAGCATAGGAACCTCACACTCTCAACGGTGGGTCACAGGCCTACTGAAAACAATTGCTATGCATATCCAGGAGCTAACTCTGATACTTTTAATTTCCTCTAAATGATCATGCAAAGAGGTGGATGCCTAGTGCTCAAACATTTTAAAAACCAGCAGCGTGCAAGTGCAAATCATCTCTTTCATGCTCTTCTTTCTAACCGCTTTGTGCTTCGTTGCAACACCTAGCACCGAAGTGATCTTCGTGCTACTAGGTTTTAATTTTTATCATTATTATTCCGTCCTAGTTGCAATGCATATAAAATCAGCAAATTATTCCTCATGCTCAACGGCATTTAACCATTTTTCCACAACTCTACCCTTCCCCGTTGATAGTGCATCATTGCATTCATTTCTTTCAGGGTTTCCTTGCCATTTTTATGTGGAGAAAGGAAGGAAACACACACTACAACATATAAACAAGGCTGAACTGAAGCATAACTTCATGCCCCAGCCTTGCTATACATCAACAAACATAAATCCTATTTTTCTATATTTTTCGTAGCCCCAAATGTATTTTTCCCCTATTTTTCATGGTTTTTTTATCATTTTCCCGCCATTTTCTTCATTTTCTTGTATTTTTTAAATTGCTGAAAATTGAAACCAGTTTGTGAGCTGTGGCCCTTAGTTCATTTGCAACAAAATTGAAAGATTAGTTGATGTGTATCGACGGTTTTCCCCATTTATACGCCCAAAACCCTTGTTTTTCCCCATTTTTCATGGTTTTCGGGTTTCTTGACATTATTTCGAGCCATGAAATGCGTGTTTTTCATAATTTCTGGTTATAAACAGTAAGAACTCAGAAGAATCAGCAACATAATCAAATCTTAGTCCATATGAACGGCATTCCATCAATCAAAAGCATAAAACACTAAATTTTCTTTGTAATTTTTTAGTTTACCGCTTAAACGCGTGTTTCGAGTTTTGTGTCCATGGCTGTAGATTTGGAAAACAGCAATACTTCATGTCCAGCAACATCCCAAATCACCATTCTCAGCCCGTGTAGCAATCCGGTCCATGCCGGACAAGTCTCCATCATTCTTTCTTCTTCCTTCTTCTCCCCACATGATCTTGCCTTTAGAAGAGAGAGAGGGAAGAGAGAGAAAGACTAGAATCAGAAATTCCAAACCAGGCCACCATTCCACGGGCGAAGGGCGGCGATATGATCAGCATACGGAGTGTAGGCAAGGGCCAATGTCAGATAGGGGGGTTGTTTGCAGGCAGGGAGGAGCATCTCCATCAACATGGCGCATTTTTCGGCGCCTGTTGATGGCGCCCTCTCTCCACGATTTTCTTCATCCATCCTCTCCCAAACTTTCATGTGACATTTTAAGTTGGGCTCCCAAGGGTCATGCCCACTTTGCCAAACTCATGTCCACCTTTTCAAATCTTGACCGGTTTGTGGCCTTTCCCCCGTCCGGACTCCGAATCGAGCTCTGAAAAATCCTGGGCGTCCGACTTAGCATCCCGCATTGGCCAGTAGCTTGTGTCAACCCGCACGACTGTCTGAAAAATTATGAAAAATCACCAAGTGTCGCTCAGGCGCCGTTAAAGCACTTTGGCGCTTAAAATCGTCCTAGATCGAGCCGCCGCCTTTGACGGTGAATATTTTTCCCTTGATATTCATAATTTTTAGCTATTTTTAAGCACTTGCCGTCTCCTAAATTCTGCTCTCATTGGCGACCACGGGATAGGGCGACTCAGCCCGTCGAATCCACGAACATATCTGCACATAAACAACCAAAGAAGCATCAAACTGATACAAAACAATTATCATCATAAAACTCAGCACAATGCTCCCCCTACCCCTGGACAGAACCAAGGCATGACATCCACAAGGAATAGGCCTAGCATCATCTAATAGAAGATCCGAAGTGAGTCACTAACCAGCTGCTCCAACACAGCCAAACTAAAAAGAACTGCCAAAGAGGTTGCCCTAAGTGGTAGTCTGAACTACTGACCAACTAAAGACAACGCAACTAGGAGCTCCTACAAGGCGAGGACTCCTATAGCCTGAGCAAAGGATATTTTCTTTCAGTATATCTCTTCTTTGAGGGTTTTGATTGGATGAACATACTTGGGCATGTAAAAAGGAGGGAGCTGAGCGTAGTGACCCAAGGAGAACAGGGCATCGGTCTCAGGACTTGTCTCGGCACCCAAGAACCTACCAAGCCCTCGCAAGGCGACACTTAATCCTTTTCTAACGCTCACTTTTATTTTCGCTCCAACCTTCCTTGTTTTGATATTATTTTTCCAGCAAGAAGCCACCCCGAGGAAGACAAGGTATCGGCCCCGGGTCTGACTCGTCCCCAGGAACCTACCAGGCCTTCTCAAGGCGATGATCAACTGCTTATATATTTTCATTTCTTTTCTTTTCATTGATAGGGGTTAGAACCCCTTTTTACACACCTTCGTATTTATATTCATCTTTTAGGATATTCAGGATTTCTTGGCATCATTATTATTATCTTCTAGCAGGCTTCTCTAACTGCCTCACTACTAACAAGAACTCCTAGAACGGCTGCCTAGCAGGTTAGCAGAACAGAGCCACTAGGACTTCCTTCTAAAACAGATCTTTCAATGTCTAACAATGTCTTTACGGGAGGCAATGACTACTCCGACCTCCCTCAAACATACGTAGCCTAAACCTGGGACTTCATGCCTTGGTCGCCGGTCCCCAACAAAAAGTATCCCCTCAACAAGTACAAATACACATATAACAGGAAAGAAAGGTACTCGTAAAGGAGAAATATCACCTGGAGTGGCCACAAGAAGCTTCCATCGCAGCAAAGGCTCCTCCAGGCTCCACCAAATTCCACGCACCACGAAACCTGTCCAGCACAACACTAAACAAAAACCCAATTAAACGCACCCGCACTAGACAGGGAAATGGCCCTCTTGGCCTAATGAAATCAGACATGACTTTGCCACAAAACTGAATCGGCCCTCTTGGCCTAATGAAATCAAACAATACTATGCAGAACATCCACCTGGAAACAACCATGATAGACATCAAAGCATACTATTCCCAGGGGAACAGAGGCTCGTAGCCCTAAACTAGGTGCATTAAATTATGACCTATCCCTCCTGCGTACATCGCAAGAGGTGTGCGTATCACATGTCGTCGAATCAGTCTGTGGGTCTGAGATAATAAAGGTAGATGAGTCTCGCTTACCCTCTGCATCACCCAAATCAACCATCGTCTGCCAAAGAGGGCATGTTCAGAAAGCATACCCCACAAACGACCAGGTCCTGTCTCACCATCAATAGATATATCGGGACAAGGGCCACAATTAAAGAAGAGGTCCTCTTCATACGCAAGATTAGCCAATGAATCGGCAAACTGATTCCAATTCCGTGGAATCAGCTGAAAAGACACTCTATCGAATTCGTCTAGCAGGGCTATGGCAGTATGATGGTACATACAAAGGATCGGGTTCCGCACCATGTACGTCCCATTGAGTTGATTTAAAACCAACTGAGAGTCCCCTTTCACCAACAACTGGCAGATACCACCCTTCTTTGCAATATTCAAACCCATAATCAGGGCTTTGTATTCTGCCATATTATTGGTAAAATTCACCCCAAGATAAGCAGCTAACTTCATGACAATGCGTCGTCGGGGGTCTCGGATGACAACTCCTACACTTCCTTTTTTGCATGCACCCCTGGACGCCCCATCAAAGTACAAGGTGTACGTCCATAAAGGGTTTACATATCCTGCCATCCTGAACTCTACTCGTAATTATGGTAATCGAAATTCAGCATATTCAACGGGTGGACTGTAGGCTCCATCCCTCCATCATCATTGAATTCAACAGGGATGCTCGTCAAAAGTTGTAGGCAATGATGGCAGAAGACCTTGATTTCCCAAATAAATGTCCCGCCTTCTTGCTCAATCACCTTGTATCCTTTGCTCCACCAAATGAGCTTTCCCTGATGATACCTCTGTTCCAAATATGGGTGTTCTAAATAAGGGATCAGACGACCCATCAACCTCTATCACGATTTCCTTGCAGATGTTTGATCAATCTTGCCTAGACCTGCAAGGCAGTTATAGCATTAGTACAATCAGAAGTAATAAGGTTTAATCTTATTAAGATTAACCTTATTTTTAAATTCTATCCCCTCAAGGTCAGCTAACAAAACTGTGGATTTATTCTTTCCTATTCTAACGATCTTATAGGGCCCATCCCATTTGGGTTCTAGCTTGCCTGGGAATAATTCACGTCGTGCGTCATAATACAGAGCAAGCTGTCCTTTCTTGAAGGTGTATTTCTTGGCTTTGAGGTCGTGTAGCTTCTTCATTCGGCGCTTCGCCACTTCTTGGTGCAATAAGCTCTGCAGCTTAAGCTCATCTAAATGTGCCAGTGTCGTCAAGCGCTCAAAAAGAGCGTCTTCATCGCTCAAAGAATGATTGATGGCAAACCGAATAGTCGGCAGCTCAATTTCTAGAGGCAAGACACACTCCTCCCCATATAATAACTTGAACGGGGTATGGCCAGTGGCTCGTTTGAAAGTCGTATTATAAGCCCACACTGCCACGTATAACTTTTTATCCCAATCCCGTTTCTTTTCCGACACAATTTTGGACAGGATGCCCACAAGCTGCTTGTTGGTGCTCTCAACTTGCCCATTGGCTTGCGGATTATATGGGGTTGTCTTGTTATGCTTGATGTTCCACAACTCTGTCAAACCTTTGATCACCTTATTCAGGAAATGAGTTTCGCGGTCCGACACTAATTCTTTCGGTGGACCAAACCGGCATATTATCTGCTCTAAAAGGAAACTAGCAGTTTCTTTAGCATCATCTTTCCTTGTTGCACGTGCTTCTGACCACTTTGTGAAGTAGTCAGTTGCGACAATGATGTACCTCTTTTGCGTAGTCGATGACGGAGTAATAGGACCCACAAAGTCTATTCCCCACTTCTCAAATGGAAGTATCGCCATAATAGGGGTGAGTGGTCGTTTCCTATTCTCTCGACTATCATGTCGTTGGCAAATATCGCATCGCTTAACATACGCAAACGCATCCTGGAAGATGGCAGGCCACCAATAACCTGCTCTTAAAGCCTTTTGTGCTGTAAGCCGTCCAGCAAAATGGCCACCGCAAGCAGAATCATGGCACTCTTCCAAAATGAATGGCACCTCGTCAGGCGTCACACATCGGCGATAGATATCATCAACCCCTTGCCGATATAATGTACCTGCGATCAAGGCAAACTTTAATGCTTGCTGCTTAATTTTCCTTTTCTCAGCCTTAGATAGTTCGGATCCTGCCTCTCCTGTTGATAAATAATGCGTTATTGCAGCATACCAGGAGGGAATAGATGCCGTATCTATTTTAAATATCATCTCCATGTCACTACCTTCAGCCACAGATTCTTTCGGCTCCCCAAAGTCCACTAGACATTCCACGATGCCTTGCAACCTTGGTGGCTTACTCTTGATTTCATAATCAAATTCCTGCAAAGTGATCAACCACTTCGCTAAACGATCAGGCGGCTGTAACTTATTCATCAATAGTCGAAGTCCCTCCGCCTTCGTATAAAGCACGACTTTCTCATAGAGAATGTAATGCCTGAACTTCTTGGTCCCAAAGACCATCGCTAGACACAGCTTCTCCATGTAGGTGTAATTGATTTCGGATACCCCCAGCTTCCGACTAGCAAAAGCAATCGGGTGGTACCACTTCTCTTCCCAAATTTGGGCTAAACAGCAGCTGATACTATACGTGGTGGCTGCTGAGAATATATAGAACACCTCACCTCTTTTAGGTGCTTTTAAAACGGGCGCTCTTGCTAGCTCTTGTTTCACATCCTCGAATGCTACCTTACAAGGGTCACCCCATACAAACGAACAGCTAAAGGACAATAAATTTGTAAGTGGCAACGTTCTTTCTGCTAAGGCGTTAATGAATCTACGATAGTAACCAACCGAAGACAGAAAGCTATGAACTTCTTTCAGAGTGCGTGGTGGACCCAGGGCAACTATAACTTTGACCTTTTCGGGGTCTGTCGCAATTCCTACCGAACTAACCACATGACCCAGCAACAGCCCATAAGGTACTCCAAAAGCACACTTCCGTGGGTTTAGGGCGATGCAAAATTGTCTACAGCGCTCAAAGCATTTTCTCAGAATGATCAACTGCCTTTCTCTCACGGTGGCAGCCCCTAAGTCATCAATAAACACCCTCAACTCGTCAGGGGATATGTCACCGAATGTCTTATCGGCTGTTCGTTGCCACGAACCAGGCGCATTGCATAAACCAAAAGCCATCACGTGGTACGCAAAAGTACCAAATACAGTGATAAAAGTTGTTTTCAACTTGTCCTCTTCTGCAATTGCCATTTGGTTATATCCTGCAAAGCAATCCATAAACGAATATATCTCCCTACCCGCTAATTGATCCAAAATCTGGTCAATAAATGGCAATGGGTAGTAGTCCTTAACTGTCTGCTTATTCAGCTCCCTAAAGTCTACACATAAACGGATCTGATTATTCTTCTTCTTTCTAATCACAACTGGCGAACAACATTCTGTGTGTTGCACAGGAAAAATCAAACCCGCTTTTCGAAGCTTCTGTAACTCTTCAAACAGCCCGTCCCTCAATTCGAAAGGCATACGCCTTACTTTCTGCCGTACAGGACGACTGCCCTCTTTCAACGGAATTGTATGAACAGCAAGACTGGGAGGGATGCCTCTCAACTCATCATAACTCCAGGCAAAGATATCACGGAATTCCTGGATCAAGGCCACATAGTCCTCCCTTTCTGCTGTGCTGAGCATGGACCCTAATTTGATTGGCCGCGAATCATCAAGCGTACCAAGGTCTAGCTCGATAACATCTGCATCTCTTATACGATCTTGGGCCTCTATCGGCTCGTTCAAAGTGATCTGATAGATGTCCTCCGTGGTGGATCCCTCTTTGGACTCATCACTCGATGATGCCTCACTAACAGATGAATCTTCTAATGTCTCCAATTCTGTAGAAGATAGAGGAGCCCTCTCACTCTGCGGGGACTCAGGATAAGCATCAACCACCACACGCTGGGCACCTCTGCCGAATATTAATCGACCGGCAGGTATATCCACTTGGCAATCCGCTTGCAAGATCCAAGGTCGTCCAAGTAATACTTGGTAACTTGGCCGCCCTGCAAAACGAATCACCCTAAAGTCCAACATGCATTCTACATTTGCAACAGTGACATGGACCTTAGTAATGCAGCCTTCCGGCTGTCTCAAACTGTCATCTGCCATTCTGAGAATTGTGGAGGTATCTTTCTGAATCGCAAGACCTAACCTTTCCATCAGTTCAGAACTCATAATGTTAACAGATGATCCCGTGTCGACAATGGCATAATCTACTAATATCCCATCGACATAGGCTGCAACCCTTGGGCAATGCTTCTCAGCATGCTCGAACCAGTCATCACCAACTCGCGCAATACCCAAAGGTTCTACAATATACCCGGTACGTAGGATCTTTCTAAATTCCTTACGCACTCCGGGGGAAAGCTTAATAAGCTGCAAAAGGTTCACATCTGGCTTGACTTCGCAAAGAGAGCTCGCCAAATCGAATTCATGATAGTTCGATAGAGCTCGCTTTTCACGCCAAATCATCCGCTCTTTAGGTCGCTGAGCTGGCTTTATTGCCTCTTTCTTAACTTTCACCTTCTTCTTTGGTGCTTCCTTATCGGCTTTACTCTCTACGGGCTTCAAAGGTCCCCCTTCTAGGGCAGGATCCAAAACTTGCGTTCCTTTGTCGCCTTGTTTAGGGTTTCCGTCGACAGGCTTATCCATGTCGGCTTCTCTACCCTTTTTACCTCTTGTAAGGACAGCTCGTAGATTAGAGGTTTCAGCATCATTAACGCGTACAGCCTCAATCAAACTAACCCCACTACCACTTGGTAGCTCCTCCACTGTAGTCTTTGATCGTTGAAGTATTTGTTTAGGCCCATCCTCTCGCTGGGAATCATTTCCTTGGGCACGATGATTAACAGGCCCTGGTTGCCGACTACCCCGCTGGAGAGAACTGATCTTACTCCAGCAAGTAGCCGCTAGATGGCCGGATTTTCCACAAATATCGCACTTAACATTTGGGCAATTTCTTGGATAGTGCTGCCCGCCACACCATTTGCAACTAAACCTCGACGGCGCACCCTCTTCTGGGTATCTACTTCCTATCAAATTTTGTTGTTTTTTAAGGAAGTTGACATCAACGGCTATTTGTCGATACTGCTCCGTAATCATGTCGGTATAATGCTTCATCATGTCCTTAACCTCGCCAAGAACATTGGAAGAACTTGACTCATAGCCTTGGTCATTTCCATGTCGTTCAATCGGCCTAACAATTCGATTAGGCACAGGCTGTTGAGCTGCAGGCATGGTGTTAGAATTGACCGCCTGGCCTCCACTACTTGGAGCCATTTGACTGCCCGTAGGCATCGACATGCTAGGGGGAGCTGGTAATAAAGGGACATTCTATATCATGTTCCCTCTCCCATTAGGGTTAGCCATCGCTATCCCTTGGCCACTACTGCCATTGGCTATTGCCATATTGTTTCCCAATACTAAACCCATATTCGAATTGCCTCCAGAAGCATAGGCTGCTTGTAGTCGGGATTCCACCTCTTGTGCTCGTGTAATGGCAGTATCTATATCCCCCAAGGGGACACTACTCAACTGCAATTGGATATTAAAGTCCAAACCATGTAGGAAATATTGCAATTGGGCAGCTGCGGGGATAGGGATAGAGGTGTCCAACTTACGGAAGACCTCTTTTATCTTCTTCGCATAAGCACGAATATCCTCGTGTGGATCTTGGCGGGTCACGTTGAGTACACGCAACCAATATTGCCCACCCCTTTCAGGGGCAAACTCCCTTCGAAAAGCTCCATAAAATGCATCAATGTTCAATATGGTTCCGGCTTCTAAACCATGATACCATATAGCGGCTCTTCCTTTGAGAGTCATGTTGAAGAACATCATTAAATGTCCTTCTTCTTGAATGCGACAGTTAAACATCAACTTTTGAAACTCCCTAATGTGGAGTTCCGCATCTTCCTCAACTAGCCCATTAAAAATGGGTAGCGGGTAACCTAGAGCCGGCAAATCCGTCGTTCCTGCTAGAATTGCAATAGGCTGCGCCATGACGTGGATTGGATTTGCACTAGGAATAGGGACCGGTGGGGTTACACCTCCCGCACTTGACGTGGACTGGCTTATAGAAGGAAGGGGAGCACTAGAGCTTCCACCTTCTCCTAACTTATTGCTCGTGGTACTAAGACCACTAGATCCACTCCCTCGTAAGGGTTCAGCACCGCTACGCTTAGGGGAATATCTCCTAAAAATTTCAGCACATCGCCTAGCTCTTTCGTCTCTTTCTTGCTTTTGGATTTCTGCTAGACGATGCTTATCAATAAATAACGGATCAATCTCAGTATCCTTTGGCATAAACTGCTAGTTGGTCCCTAGAAAACCAGGATTCGAGAACCGCCACTTTTAAGCAGCTCCCGGCAGACGCACCACTGATGGACCTAAAAACGGGCCGGCACTGGCTCATGCACTAGCCGGACCTCGTCACTATGCACAAGACAACCCCCTCGGCCTCGCGGCCAGGAGCGTCTATCAAAATCTCTGCCTTCCTAAGCATTGCGTTTGTAATACGTTGTAGTCCAACTGATCCTAACCCAATATTGCTCCTCAAAGGGAGTCCCTTTCACATAGCCAAAAGGCTCGAATCACATACACATGGGGTTCCTCCTACGGCTGAATGCCGTCAACCCTCTGCGACTCTCCTACACCTTGGGGATTGGCCCCTCGATGCGCCGCTCAACATTTAGACATTTCGCACAAACGTCACTCAAGGTACCAAATAAACGTATCCAGGAATGTACCATTGTCCTTACTTAATTTCCCCTTTATGATCCCACGACTAGCCTACAGCATAGGAACCTCACACTCTCAACGGTGGGTCACAGGCCTACTGAAAACAATTGCTATGCATATCCAGGAGCTAACTCTGATACTTTTAATTTCCTCTAAATGATCATGCAAAGAGGTGGATGCCTAGTGCTCAAACATTTTAAAAACCAGCAGCGTGCAAGTGCAAATCATCTCTTTCATGCTCTTCTTTCTAACCGCTTTGTGCTTCGTTGCAACACCTAGCACCGAAGTGATCTTCGTGCTACTAGGTTTTAATTTTTATCATTATTATTCCGTCCTAGTTGCAATGCATATAAAATCAGCAAATTATTCCTCATGCTCAACGGCATTTAACCATTTTTCCACAACTCTACCCTTCCCCGTTGATAGTGCATCATTGCATTCATTTCTTTCAGGGTTTCCTTGCCATTTTTATGTGGAGAAAGGAAGGAAACACACACTACAACATATAAACAAGGCTGAACTGAAGCATAACTTCATGCCCCAGCCTTGCTATACATCAACAAACATAAATCCTATTTTTCTATATTTTTCGTAGCCCCAAATGTATTTTTCCCCTATTTTTCATGGTTTTTTTATCATTTTCCCGCCATTTTCTTCATTTTCTTGTATTTTTTAAATTGCTGAAAATTGAAACCAGTTTGTGAGCTGTGGCCCTTAGTTCATTTGCAACAAAATTGAAAGATTAGTTGATGTGTATCGACGGTTTTCCCCATTTATACGCCCAAAACCCTTGTTTTTCCCCATTTTTCATGGTTTTCGGGTTTCTTGACATTATTTCGAGCCATGAAATGCGTGTTTTTCATAATTTCTGGTTATAAACAGTAAGAACTCAGAAGAATCAGCAACATAATCAAATCTTAGTCCATATGAACGGCATTCCATCAATCAAAAGCATAAAACACTAAATTTTCTTTGTAATTTTTTAGTTTACCGCTTAAACGCGTGTTTCGGGTTTTGTGTCCATGGCTGTAGATTTGGAAAACAGCAATACTTCATGTCCAGCAACATCCCAAATCACCATTCTCAGCCCGTGTAGCAATCCGGTCCATGCCGGACAAGTCTCCATCATTCTTTCTTCTTCCTTCTTCTCCCCACATGATCTTGCCTTTAGAAGAGAGAGAGGGAGGAGAGAGAAAGACTAGAATCAGAAATTCCAAACCAGGCCACCATTCCACGGGCGAAGGGCGGCGATATGATCAGCATACGGAGTGTAGGCAAGGGCCAATGTCAGATAGGGGGGTTGTTTGCAGGCAGGGAGGAGCATCTCCATCAACATGGCGCATTTTTCGGCGCCTGTTGATGGCGCCCTCTCTCCACGATTTTCTTCATCCATCCTCTCCCAAACTTTCATGTGACATTTTAAGTTGGGCTCCCAAGGGTCATGCCCACTTTGCCAAACTCATGTCCACCTTTTCAAATCTTGACCGGTTTGTGGCCTTTCCCCCGTCCGGACTCCGAATCGAGCTCTGAAAAATCCTGGGCGTCCGACTTAGCATCCCGCATTGGCCAGTAGCTTGTGTCAACCCGCACGACTGTCTGAAAAATTATGAAAAATCACCAAGTGTCGCTCGGGCGCCGTTAAAGCACTTTGGCGCTTAAAATCGTCCTAGATCGAGCCGCCGCCTTTGACGGTGAATATTTTTCCCTTGATATTCATAATTTTTAGCTATTTTTAAGCACTTGCCGTCTCCTAAATTCTGCTCTCACTACCTCTCACATAGCCGACGCGCCGTCCATATCTACGGGTGTAGTGAGCTTACCTCCATGCCGTTCGAGTTACCTCCTCTTCCGCGCACTCTGGTAGCTCCACAATCCAAGTGCAAGCTTCAAGCAAGCTCCATCCTCAAACTCCACGCTCCGAGCTCCATCACCACGAGCAAGAGAAGAGAAGAGAAAAGAAGAGAAGAAGAGAGGAGAAGATGGAGAGCTTCTCCACCCCACGGCCCCTCACCCTCACACACTCACTCCCTCACACTCTCACACTCCCTCTCTTAAGCACAAGCTCAAGCAAGCAAGAACAAGAACAAGAAGAAGAAGAGGAGAGCCACTTTTGGCCACACACAAGAATGAGCCTCTCATTCACTTTTCAACTTTATATACAAAACCCTAAATCCCTTTTTGGGTGGTCATCCCCTTTTCCCCCTTTTTTACATGGCCGGCCGTAGCCTAGGCCCTTTTTCCCATTGTCCTTCTATCTCCCTAGCTTCCTTTCCACCGCCCGTCTACATTTACAAATTGCACGGGTGAGAACCCGGCGCTCCTTGAATTAAACCATGATGCGCTTGTGCTCTTTTACAAAAGTTTTGCCTTGCGCTTTTCCTTGTGCACCTTTCTCCCTTATTTCGGACTCTTCTCCTTATGCGTCTTTGTCTTCCGTTTCTCTTTGCCTTGGCCTTTGTCTTTGTCTTCTGCTTTAGCTTTTTTGGATTTTCCACCTTCGTTCATTTGAGGGTTAACAGTTCTCATTCGAGCTAGAGCCTGCTACAGTAGTTGCCTCCTAACCCACTAGTGCATCTATGAGGTCAACTAACTCAGCTAGAGACATATCCCTAATCTTGGTAAGCCTTTCCTTTGCTTGGCAATGTGACAGTTTGGTCCTCTCTATGTCTTTGTCCCTGGTTTTTTGGGTCCCTTGTCTAAATCCTAGGGTTGTACTCCTATTGAAGGGTTCATTTTTAGGTTAACTCTCCTTATCCTTGTTAATCCACCAAATTACAATTGTGTAACACTTATACACTTGTAGTGCATCTTGATGTGTGTTGTGCAAAACTAGACTTTCCAATTTCCATACATGCTTAAATGCCTACACTGTCGAGTATGAGCTTTGATGGACTCAACTGCTTCAACATATTTCTTGCTCTTGATGCGATTAGAAGGGGTTTTGATTACTCGTGACCAATTGAGACTGAGGGCTCTATGGGTTGAGACAGGTGGTCTGTTGTTGGGCGTCTAGCCCAATGAGTCAACTTGGGTCTCTAATTAGTTTTTAGCAGGTCAAAGGTCGGATATTTTAGTCCCCCATGGATTGCTAGGTTGAGATTCCTTCTTTCTCTAGGTGCAAACAATTCTATGGGTTCATGTACAATATTTCATACTCTAGCCTGGTCACTAGTCCGTTGTTGGGGGCAGGCCTTAGCAAGCCCCTAGAAGGTTAAAAACTCAATCAGACAAGGTTTTGGTTATCTGATCTAAGTCCCAGACTTAGATGTCCGAGCAGTCAAGCTCGCAACTTGGACAAGGGGTGCCTGTCCGAGTGTTCGAGGTTTTGGCCAAGGCCGAATATCCAAGGTTGGCCATCCCGAGGCCCAAACTCAGCCATCCGAGGTCAAGTGGTTCCCATCCAAGTGTAGCCATCTGAGTATGGCTGTCACTTCTATGTCAACTAACTTAAATGAGTTTCATTCAATAATTAGTCATTTTTCTTCTCAAGGGATTGAATTCAAGGGCACTCTTCTTCCCTTGTCCTCTTAGTTGCACTATCTGAATCATAGGATACCTTTCATATTGCTATGTGTACCAACATACCTACTAATGGATTACATTTGTTGCAAGATATAGAGGGTGCACTCTTGATTGAAGAGGTTAATAAAAATAATATTGATGCTTCTCTCTCCTCTCATGCTTTGATAATTAGAAGAAATAATGATAGGAACAATAATGATTATCGTGGGAGAGACTCTCAATCATCTTGCTCTCTGTCACATCAACAGTCTCACCGTAAGTCCCATGGCCATAAGTCATCATTGACTTGTAATTACTATGGGAAAGCAAGGGATATTTGGCCATAGTGCCATAAGATGTGTGAGAAGGACAAGCACAAAGAAAAGGGCAAGGGTAAAGTACAAGACAAGAATGATAGTTGCAGCATTGTCCCTAGTAAGTCAAGAGTTAAGATTGAAGAGATTAATATTGTGTAGACTGATTTTGATGATGATTTCATACTTGCAGCTTCTTCTCTTGATACTTTCTAGCTACTTTCTAGCTAACTAATGCCTTGTCTAGGTATAGTTAGTATTGTATAATATATTCAAGGGCTTCCTTTCATGTGACCCCTCATATAGAGAGTGCTTTCATTCCTATCACAGTATGACTAGATCTATCCATTTGGGTAATGACTTGGCATTGCAGATAGTTAGTATTGGTGATATCCAACTACAGTTTGGTTTAGGTTGCATGTTTACTCTTTATGATGTACATCATGTACTAGCTCTCACGAAGAGCCTTATCTTTGTTGGCACTTTAGATGATACAAGTTATGTAGTTTCTTTTGGTGATTTCTCATGGACGATCACCGTGGGAATCTTGTCATTGCACATGGTGCTAAGTCCAATACTCTCTATCTCTTACTTGTATCTGGGTCAATTTATCATATTTTGACAATGGATACAATTTCACATGTATGTCTTTTGCATTGTCACTTTGGACACATGTCCTTGAAAGGAATGAAAATGCTTACTTATTTGTAGTATCTTCCGCCCCTTGACTATAAGTGCTTTGAGTCTTGTGATCATTGTTTATATGGCAGGTAGACACGTAACATCAATAAAAAGTTTGGTATGACACGCATGGGTGAGTCATTGGCTCTTGTTCATTCAGATGTATGTGGTACCATGCCCTACCAATCATTAGGTGGCACGAAGTATTTCATTACCTTCATTGATGACTATACATTTAAGGTTTGGGCATATCCTATTAAGTAGAAATAAAAAGCCTTGGCTACATTTCAGCATTAGCTTGCTTTGGTTGAGAACTAGTCTGGGTATAGGCTAAAATAGCTAAGATCAACTAATGGGGATGAGTATGTCTCTAAATCCTTTGAGAAATTTTGTGATAAGAGGGGTATTAAGCATCAGTTGACCACCCCGTATAGCCCACCCAAGAATGGTATGGTTGAGCGCATGAATAGGACAATTCAGGAGCGAGTTCACAGTATGCTTAGCCATGCAAGCTTACCATAGCATTTTTGGATTGAGGAAATTTCTACTATCGTACACTTAATAAATCGGTCCCCATGTACTGCTCTTGACTATCAAGTTGCAAAGGAAGTATGGTATAGAAAACCTCCCTCATATGCTAATTTTCGTATCTTTAGTTGTGAGGCTTTCTGCCATGTACCCAAGGACAAGCGCAAAAGCTAGATCCTAAGTCTAGAAATGAATCATTCTTGGTTACGGAGATGCAAGTGAGAT
The DNA here is from genome assembly GCF_053477565.2 of Lygodium microphyllum. NCBI lineage: Eukaryota > Viridiplantae > Streptophyta > Polypodiopsida > Schizaeales > Lygodiaceae > Lygodium > Lygodium microphyllum. The sequence continues at coordinate 103,368,510 of NC_141149.1, read as the reverse complement.
GTGTTATCACATATGGGATCCATAGGCTTGAAAGATTATCTATAGCCATGATGTTGTTTTCCATAAGGAGAAAATGCATAAGTAGCCCGAGCATGTCATTGAGGTACGCAGGGTGATATTTCAAAAGGAACCTCCTACTACTATACAACTAGCTAGACAGCCCTACAAGTAGCCAAATAATGCCCCAATGGCCCAGATCCCTAGTGCTCCACAGGACATACCAGCCTCTTTTGGGGTGATCTACTCGAGATAGATGTCAGCCTAAGCATTTTGCATCCTCTATGGATTCATTTTTCCACATATATGTTTGCCTTTTCTAACATGTTTTTAACCTTTCCTTCTCCATTTCCCATCTTTCCTAGCATCCAATTGATATGCCCAACTTTAAAGGGCATACTAGATACCAAAAAAATTTCATTCCTTGATTACCTCTTATAGTCCAATTGAGAAATCCAATCACATGTATCTTTCGAAAAACTAGGGAACACGTCGAACCTTATTACTAAAGCCAACCTATCCCATTTTGTGGCTCTCTCATTGCCACTCATTCCCAATAATTATACCTTGTGCGATGAGTTCTTAACCTCTTATAGCAAGAGTTTGGTTCTCTCCATGGTACCATTGTCATAATGGCATCTCGAGGCTTGGGGAAGGCTTTATCTCTTTCCTCTTGTGGTGGGACCTTTCTAGCAGCCTGCCAACTCTTTTCCAATGCAGACATTATGAAACTCCTATAGAGAGAGACCAAGGACTTATTGGATGCTAAACGAGTCATCACTACATCCAATGTTTGTGTTTCCATTATCTCTAATTCCTTTTGGAAAAAGTTCAATTCCTTTAGGATAGGTTCATGCCTAGCTGTCAAGACTCCATCTAATTACATGGCTAGGGAATTGTTCACTACTTCTTGAATGGTGCTCAAGGATATGACCATTGATTGGAATTATTATCTCCTTGCCAAAATGGATCAACACTTTATCAGGGTCACTAGGGGTAATGTGACTAATGTCACCTATCGTTCTTACTTATATGTTTTCTTGACATACTCTACTCCTACAAAGGAAATTCCACCACCTCTTGAAAATTCTCTAGTGGCTTTTCCTCCTTCTATTTAATATTTTGAACCTATCCCTAAAGATAAAGACTCCCCTCTCCCTTTGGTCATTCAGAGGAAGCACTTAAAGCGTGTGGTTGAAATAATTCCTACCCCCCCGATTCTTCCAGTAAGTAGTGTGTCAGTCCCTACCACATCAAGTAGTACCCTTCCTGCATGCCTTATTTTGGGCACATAAAGATAGTAGTTTAGACATATCAAATCCTTCTTTGCATCGCTTGGTGATAGGAGACGTCATTCCTTTCTTGTGTATGGACATTCAGAGTTCCATAGAAATATCAATTATTACTGCATGTGTTTAGCAATTGTACTCTTCTTTCTATAAGGAGCTGCAACAATCTGAGGAGCAACATAAGGCTAATACTAACCTTGCCTCTACTAAAGAAACCCTTTCTAATCTTTTCAAAAAAAATGGAGTCACAGAGTAAATTGCTAGAACCCCAAAAAGTGGAAATATCCTCTTTGTAGGCCCAAATGATTGAAGCAAAGGCTCAAGTATCTATTGTCACTGAGGATAAAGATCATCTTTTTAATGAAACCCAAGAGCTTAAATCTTTAATTGCTACCCCAAACGTAAAGTTGCAATCAGCAAACTGCATAGTTGAGCATCAAAATACCAAGATTGAGAAGTTAAAAGAACAGTTGGCTCAATCACGCTCCATTCCCCCAAGTTCTATTGTACCATCAGTACCTTATTTATCAACTATGAACTTGGCTACTCTCCAACGTAATGCAACCTTGTGTCCCTTATTCCAAGCTAAGGTGGAAAGTCCTTAATCTAGAAATGGACCTTTTGAGGTCTTGTTTTGAGCAATTGATGGAATACATCCCACCAGATCATTCTTTCTTTGTGCACTATCAACAACAAGAGCTGGCCTTTAATATAAAGCTATCCACCATGGATTTGTATCCTTCAAAGAGGATGGATGGAGTGGTGCTTGGTCCTCAGATCTCCTAGCAGAGGTTGTCCAAATGGTCTTTATAGATTTAGTTATACCTGACACCATATTGATGTCTTATATGTATCTTAGAGGCGATCTTCTAATTCCAAACAATGAAGATCTATATTGGTATGTGAAGGATGTTATTTTTCAAGATGTTCTTTAAATTCAATATTTGGAGTTGTAGATAGATGAGATTTTTCAAGCCTATTCCTCCAAAGTGGCTACTTGCTCTGAAGTTTTTTGGCATTCCATAATAGAGTATGTTGTATTGAATCAACGCGATAACTGAAAGCCCATACATGTTTACAAAATGCTAACCAAGTTTTAGCCCATGTTTCTAAGCAATCCCCTTTTGACACCTAATCGCCAATCTATTCTAGGTTCATCAGTGCCTTCCCTCATTTATTATCAACAGATAGCCCACACATTTGATTCCTATTTTTCCATACTTCAATCAACTCCCCATGTTATTTCTCCTCTTCTTTTCCAACCACAAGGTGCTCCCCATATTCCTATTTTTTCTTATTGCCCATTCATTGTGGATCGTATTTTCTCCCCTACTCCTCCTTGTCCTCCACTATCTACTATACTCCTTTCTACTTTTCCAATGTATTTTTTAACTCCTTTCTTATCTGATTCTGTTAAATTACCTGAGTCTCCATCTTTGACCCTTTCCTCCTTTTACGATTTTTCCTATCCATCACTTCCTCCCTTGATTCTTGTTCCTCTTCCTCCATCCACATCTTTTATTTCTAGTCCCCCTTAGCTAATTAGTAGCCCCTTAGGTTTTGATTTGCAAATATCTAGACACAGAGGGTGGAGTCAAATTGATTCATTGACACACATCCTTAGATTAATTGGCTTGTGATTCCAAGAGATAGGCAAACTCCTATATACACTTATCAAAATTATTTACAGATCTATCATCAATCTACTAATCCTTTAGCTAGATTAACTGCTCATTTTGATTGGCACTTAGTGTACATGCATTTTCGTTCTCATAATAATTAGAAGTTGTCAAGAATCGCATGGTGGGGGGACTTGCTCAAGATGCTGCGCCGAACACACACAGAATGCACAAGGAGAAGCTCACTCAAGAGGCAAGAAGAGAGATGGAGGCCAAAACGTTTTCTTGTTGATTTCTTCTTCTTCTTCTTCCACACACTTTTCAATGTACACAAAGTATAGATAAGATACAACATAAAGGAAAGTGGCCTACTAAGTCAAACAATGCATAACCGACTACATTAGTCGACTGGTGCTATAACTATGCCAGCTGTAAATAGGTGTAACAACCTAAATATAATAAGTAATGAGTCAGTGGCCATGTGAGAGTCATAATGACCACCGACATACTAAGTGAAGACGTGTGGACCCATCTAACCAGGCGGTCCATCATCAATGTCCACATGTGTTGAGCTTGTCATCTCAATACTCCCCCTCAAGCTCAACTGCATCTCTGCAACTCCAAGTAAGCTTCGAAACTTTTGAAGCTTCTCTGTACCCAATGCCTTCATGAAGATGTCAGCTATCTGATCCTGTGTGCTAACATACACCAAGTAAATCTCACCTGCTAGTACCTTCTCTCTCATAAAATGGTAGTGTACCTCAATATGTTTTGTCCTGGCATGGAACACAGGGTTCCTAGCCAACTATATACTGCTCATATTGTCACAATAAATGACAACTAGACCTTCCACCTACACATCCAAATCAGCCATTAACTTTTGTAGCCATACTACCTCACATGCTGCAACAGCAGCACCTCTATACTCAGCCTCTGTACTCGACAAAGCAACTATAGATTGCTTTTTGCTGCTCCAAGCAACTGCTGCACTACCAAGAGAGAACATGTATCCGCTGTTAGATCTTCTATCAGACATACTACCAGCCCAATCTGAATCTGTGTATCCAAACACCTGTACATCTGTACCTGCCTCATAGAAAAGTCCATAATGTAATGTGGACTTCACATATCTCAATATGCGTCTGACTGCATCCAAATGTGGCTTTCTAGGTACTTGCATAAACTGACTCACAAGACCAACAGCGTAGCTCAAGTCTGGCCTTGTAATGGTCATGTAGATCAAACTCCCCACTATCCTCCTAAACATAGTAGGGTCTTCTATCTCATCCCCAACATCAGCACTCAACTTTACATTCTGCTCCAACGGGACTGAAAGTGGTTTGCATGCAGTCATGCCATACTTGGACAACATATCCAAGCCATACTGTCTTTGGGACAGCCATATACCATCATCACATTTTATCACCTCAATGCCAAGGAAGTACCTTAGCTCACCTAAATCCTTCATCTCAAACTTCTTCTTCAAGAAGTCCTTGACTTTAGCAATCCCACTATCACTATCACCTGTAATAATCAAGTCATCCACATAGATGACTATGATGGCTGAACTTGCATCTCCCTTTCTCACATAAAGTGAGTGATCAGCATCAGAAACATAAAAGCCAATATTGACAAGATACTCTCTGATATTGTCAGACCATGCTCTAGGTGCTTGCTTGAGCCCATAGAGCGCCTTCTTCAACCTACACACATACGTGGGATGCTCTAAATCTTCATAACCTGCTGGCTAATCCATATACACTTCTTCCTGCAAATCACCATGCAAGAAGGCATTCTTCACATCCATTTGCTGCAACCTCCAACCTTTGGCTGCTGCCAAAGCAATCACACATCTGATAGTTGCCATCCTAGCAACTGAACTGAAGGTTTCATCATAATCTATGCCATATGTCTGGGCATAGCCTTTTGCAACCAGCCTAGCTTTGTACCTACTAATAGAACCATCTACATTGTGCTTAATCTTATAAACCCACTTACATCCAATAGCTTTCTTGCCCTTTGGCAATGATACTAGATTCCAAGTCTTATTGGCCTCTAATGCAGCCATCTCCTCATTCATTGCTGCATCCCAATGAGCATGACCAACAGCCTCCTCAAAACATGTGGGCTCAACATCCTCAACTAGTTTCACCATATAAGCATAATGATGAGCTACATAACCTTCAAAACCAAATCTTTTAACAGGGTATCTCACCCTGCTAGACCTGCGTACCACTGGATCACTCAATGGAGTCTTTGCATTAACGCGTGCTCTCTGCACACCTGGAGTCCTCACTGAAGGAATGCCAAGCTCATCATCCAAGCTCTCTGAGCCACTAGAGTCTCCATCAAGAACTGTATCAATGCCTTCTGACACTTTATTCTTTCCTTTGTCTTTACCTATAGTGCTACTAGATGCACCTGAAGATATAGAGGTACTCCTTAGTCTCCCAAACCAAGGACTACCAAATGATGTCTCTGGTCCACTAAGAGTCCGTGATTCTTGCTTTTCAGCCTGCACATGAGTGTCATGATCATCATCATCATCCAATGCATCACCACTAGATGCATACCAACTGCTCATTTCATCAAAGATGACATCCCTGCTCACTCTGAACTTACATGTGATAGGGTTGTAATAGCAATAACCTTTCTGCTCTAAAGAGTATCCAATAAAGACACACTTTTCAACCTTTGGATCTAGTTTCTTCCGCAACTCATCTGGCACATGAACATACGCAATGCAGCCAAACACTTTCAAGTGTGAGACATCAAGCTTCTTACCTGTAAAACATTCTTCGGGAGTCATCCCATGGACTGCGGCTGTGGAAGTTCTGTTCATAATATAAACAACGGTATGAACAGCCTCAAACCAAAAATGCTTAGGCATATTCCTTTCAGCCATAAGGCGTGTGCAACTTCTGCAATATTCCTGTTTTTCCTTTCTGCAACCCCATTTTGCTGTGGGGTATATCTGCATGTGAACTGTCTCTTTATCCCATGAGACCTCAAAAAATCACTAAACTCATTCGAGAGGTACTCTCCCCCTCCATCTGACCTCAAGCACTTTACTTTCAAGCCTGTTTCTCTTTCAACTGCAGCCTTGAAAGTTCTAAAGTGCTCAAAAGCTTCACTCTTTTCCTTCATAAAATATACCCACAGCTTTCTAGAACAATCATCAATGAATGTGACAAAGTATGAACTGCCTCCAAGAGATACATTTTGTGTAGGCCCCCAAATGTATGTATGCACAACATCAAGGATATTTCTGCTTACATCTCTGTCATGTGAAAAGGGTTATCTTGCCTGCTTACCAAACTGACATGCTTCGCATACCTTATGAAATTCTGCAACTCTAAATGTAGGCAAACCTGTAACCAACCCTTTGGACTGCATTAATTTCAGCCTTTGTACATTTGCATGTCCAATGCGTTTGTGCCAAATTTCAATGTTTACAACAACACCTTTTCCTTTAGCATACATAGCAGCATTCATAGTAGGAATTCCAGCATCCAGAGTAAACATACGTCCAACTCTACTTCCCTTTGCAACTAACCTGCACTTGTCATTGAAGTCTTCTACAAAGCAGCCCTTTGCATTAAATCTAACTTGCAGCCCTTGCTCTACCATTTGACCAAATGACACCAAGTTCTTTGTAATAGATGGCACATGTAATACATCTGAAAGACTCTTTGTCTTACCATCATGCAAGGACAAGGAAACTTTTCCAATGTGTGAAATTGGGTGGCATGAATCATCACCCGTCTGCACATAACCTGCATTTTACAAATCTTGCATCTCTCCAAACCATTCTGCATGGCTGGTCATATGATTGGATGCACCTGAATCAATATACCAGACATCATCATGTGTTCCCTTTCCTGTAACAGCATTCAGCATATATTGCATAACAAACAGACGTTCATTTTTATCTTCATTCTGTCGTGAAGACGATGCATAGTTTCCTTACTGCAACTTATCACTACGGATATCATCTTTCTTAGCATAACATTGGGCTGCGATATGACCTGTTTTGCCACAGTAGTGGCACACAATACCAGAGTTGTTAAAACCTCTGTTCTGCCATCCACCTCTTCCTCTAAAGCTCCCCCTGCCTCTAAAGCTCCCCCTGCCTCTAAAGCTACCACGGCCTCCTGAAACCTACATATCGCCAAATTGCTGATTCAATCTATTTTGTTGGTTGTCACTACCACGTCCTGTACCACGGCCTCTTGAAGAGAACCTGCCACGTCCCCTTCCTGAACTGGAGTAGAAAGCTTGGATCTATTCACCACTTCTTTCAGATGTCTCACTCTGCATGTTGATCTCTTCAGTGATCATAAGGGAGACCAACTCATTGAAATCTAGAAATGGCTTTCTAACATATACGGAAGTTACAAAAGACTTCCAAGCCTTTTCATTGTTAAGTCCACCCAAGGTAGACAACACCAAATCATCATCATCGGACATTGCATCAATTGCTGCCAAGGCATCTGCAATGCTCCTTACCTTCAGTGCATACTCATTGATAGACATATTTCCTTTCTTCAATGTATTCAACTCTTGCTTGAGTTGAATCTTTCGTGCCTTTGTATTTACAGAAAACATACTTTCAAGTATGGTCCAACCTGCATATGAATTCTCTGCATTTCTAATGTGTCCCAGCATATTATTGTCAATTACTGCAGATAACCAATACATGACCTTTTTATCTTTTGCATTCCATTCATTCCGTGCCTTTGTCTCTTCTGCAGTTGGAGGATCACTCACCTCTGGCTCCTTTTCCTCACCTGAAACAAACTCGTAGAGGCCTTTTCCAATAAGGAAGTTCGTGACACGGAACTTCCATGAAGGATAGTTGTTCTTGTCGAGCTTCTCAATGATGGGGCTTCCACTATTCTCTGCCATTATCACAAAAATAATACCAAACAGCAAGCAAATCTTCTGCAACCCTCGACCTGTAGTGCACAGCAATACACCAAACAGCCTTTTTCACTGTTTGCTCAACAATACATGCAATCTGCAACCAGTTTGTAGATAGACATTGTGTTTACTCGCTGCTAAACACCTTTGAACTTACAGATCTGAAATCTGTAACCTGTGCACCCACTTTTGGTCAATACAGTCGAAGTCACAGTGTACCCTGAAACTGTTGTCCGCAACCTTGCGGCTCTAAAACGGGGCCTGAACCGGCCTCAGATGCCCAAAATAACTGCGGGAGAGTCCTAAAGGGCATATTTGCAGAATACACAGCGCTCTTCGCGCATACCAAATCTCATTGCAATCTGAGATTTTTGCTCGACCCTGCTTCCGGTGCCTCCACAGGCACTATCTAAGAAAGTGAGTGGAAGAATGGGAGAGCTTCTTACCCGTGGCTTGCTTGCTCGAACCTTACTTCTTCTCCTTTGCTTCAACCTTTGAAATCAGCCTCTCTCAGTGGCGCAACTCTGATACCATGTCAAGAATTGCGTGGTGGGGGGACTTGCTCAAGATGTTGCGCCGAACACACACAAAATGCACAAGGAGAAGCTCACTCAAGAGACAAGAAGAGAGATGGAGGCCAAAACGTTTTCTTGATGATTTCTTCTTCTTCTTCCACACACTTTTCAATGTACATAAAGTATAGATAAGATACAACATAAAGGAAAGTGGCCTACTAAGTCAAACAATGCATAACCGACTACACTAGTCGACTGGCGCTATAACTATGCCAGTTGTAAATAGGTGTAACAACCTGAATATAATCAGTAATGAGTTAGTAGCCATGTGAGAGTCATAATGACCACCGACGTGCTTAGTGTAGATGTGTGGACCCATCTAACCAGGCGGTCCATCATCAATGTCCACATGTGTTGAGCTTGTCATCTCAACAGAAGCTAGCATCAACGTTGTATATTAATGTGTGTGGATATTGATCCCCGTCCGTTGGATATCTTGTATTTCCATGCTCTTTGTCTTCCAAGCAAATATTTTGTTCTTCTGGAGAGGATGTGTTGTTTACAATTCTTTCAGAATCCTCCCAAGACATTTGGATGAATCCCTATCCATGGATAGGTTTAGAAATCATCATGCCTTTAAAAAAGAACATCTTCATTGATGATTTCTTTTTCTATGTAATTGGTGGTTGAGCTTTAATGGAATCTCTTTTTATCCTCCCTTACTAGGAAGTCATTTAGATTTCTCTGTGTTATGTGTTTATGTGTGGGTGTATTTGATTTGTGTCCTTGTGGCGATATGGTTTGAGAAAGCTAAAAAGATTCGAAGATGCTAATTTATTGATATGGCATAAGTTTTAGGACTTGCGATGAAAGAACCTCTTATATCCTTTACTAGTTTGTTTGGTTGTATTTTATAAGCTCAGAATTGGTTCGTGCTTCAAGGTGTTGTCCTTTAATACTATATTAGGGAATTTGGGAATTCCCATGCACTTTGGGAACCCCAATACCTTTATTATTTGACCACATGGTCAAATCTTGTTGGTTTACTAAAGGTGGAGTCTACCCTAAATGGTATATTATAAGCTACCTTTCCGAATCCCACTTTCAAATATGGATCAAGATTTAGCCACATGGTCAAATGTTTATCATTTATTTGAAATTGGGACTTGGAAAATTTTCAAATTCTCTAATATGGTGTTCTTTCATCAATCTTTTTTATAGATCTAGGTTATTTTGGAGCTTAATGGGATCGAGGTTAGTTCGTGGATACTAATTGATTGATTTTTGAGATAGTAGTGTCGAACTGGTTTTAGGCTTAGTATTCTTTCTTTTTCCAAGGTCACGAGAATGCTCCCTAATTAAGTGTAGGGATATATTGAGGACTAAATTGACTTGTTTTTTTGGGTTGATTTTTGTTGTCTTTGTGAGCTAAATATTTGATTTTGTGATGAATTGATTGATTTTTGTTACGTTGGGAAGTGTTTTGGATTAGATTGAGTAGGTTTAAGAAGCTCGTGATGGTTTTCGGTTGAGATATGATGTTCTAATAGTTTCTATGATGTGTATACTTGGTTTTGATAGGGTCTCTTTTGTCTCTAATTTAGTTTGTTTTCTTTCTATTTGAGAGGTTGAGATTGTGAATGAGTGTTTTGAAGAATGATTGAGAGTGCGTTGGAAGATTTTTTATGGTTTGAGTTGGCTTTGGTTTGAGCTATTGGTTTTTTTTCCTTTTGTTGACCTTCTGTGGTATTATGTACAACTTCTGTATGTGGTCTCTATAAGCCATTGTTGTCAAGATTGTGGGAGAGAAGGAAGGAGTCTCACTTGTAGCTTTCTTGCTTGCACAATGGGGGAATACACACAAGGGTGGAGGCTGAAAACAGTTTTCCTCTTCTTAGTTGTGTAAGCCAAAAGAACTCAAGTACAAAGAAATAGAAGAACCCTAGATATGGGTCTCAAACCAAACTCAACTAACTAAGGTGGCATACTAACTGAGCCACGAACTAGAGTAGATAAGGATAGCTATCATGTAGCTATTATTCATGGGCGGTGTACCAACCGCGTCTGTAACTGACAAGTCGGTGACATAAATACACAACGGTCACCCTGGCGTATCACGAGTGGAGCTCGATATCTCAACACTCCCCCTCGAGCTCAATCCCAATTCCTGCACACCAAGCAGGTCTCTGAACTTGCGCAGCTTCTCTACGCCCAATGCCTTCGTGAATATGTCAGCTACCTGATCCTCTGTGCTGACATAAACTAGATCAATAAGACCTAGTAAAACCCTCTCTCGCACATAGTGATAATGCACCTCAATGTGCTTTGTTCTAGCATGATAGACTGGGTTATTTGCCAAGTGTATACTACTCATGTTGTCACAATAAATGACAACTGGCCCATCTGTAGACTGATGCATATCATAAAGTAGCTTATGCAACCAAGCTACCTCACATGCAGCCATTGCTGCACCCCTGTACTCAGCCTCTGTGCTCGACAAGGCAACTGTAGGCTGTTTCTTGCTGCTCCAAGTGACTGCAGCACTCCCAAAAGAGAACACATATCCACTGGTAGATCGTCTATCAGAAATACTACCAGCCCAATCAGCATCAGTGTATCCATGCAACTGTATCTGAACCCCAGTCTCATAAAATAGTCCATACTGCAATGTGGACTTCACATACCTAAGTATGCGTCTAGCCGCATCCAAATGTGGTTTCCTTGGAGCCTGCATAAACTGACTTACCAATCCAACAGCATAGCTCAAATCTGGCCTGGTAATAGTCATATAAATCAAACTTCCTACTATGCGTCTGTACATAGTAGGGTCTTCTAGAAGCTCACCTGCATCTGTGCTCAGCTTCACATTTTGCTCCAAAGGAATTGAAATAGGCTTACAGCCTGTCATCCCATATTTGGACAGCATGTCCAATCCATACTGCCTCTGTAAGAGCTGTATCCCACTTGGTGATCTAATCACCTCAATGCCCAAGAAATAACGCAGCTCTCCCAAATCCTTCATCTCAAACTTCTGCTTCAATAGCATTTTCACATGAAGGATATCTTCATCACTGTCACCTGTCATAATCAAATCATCAACATAAATGACAAGTAGCATAATACCTTTCTCTGTTTTTCTCACATAAAGTGAGAAATCTGCCTTGGAAATCTGAAAGCCAATAGTGACAAGATAATGTCCTATCTTGTCAGACCATGCTCTAGGTGCTTGCTTCAAGCCATACAAGGCTTTCTTCAACCTGCAAACAAACTCAGGATGAACAGCATGCACATAACCTGGTGGCTGCTCCATATAGACCTCTTCTTGCAAATCACCATGCAAGAAGGCATTCTTTACATCCATCTGATGTAAAGACCATCCCTTTGATGCAGCCATAGCAATGATTGCTCTTACGGTTGCCATCCTTGCAACCGGACTGAATGTTTCTTCATAGTCAATGCCATATGTTTGTGCATACCCCTTGACTACTAATCTTGCCTTGTATCTGTTCACAGAACCATCTGCATTGTGCTTCACCTTATAAACCCACTTACAGCCAATTGTATTTTTACCTTTAGGCAAAGGTACCAATTCCCATGTAGCATTTGCTTCCAAGGCATCCATTTCTTCATCCATGGCTTTCTCCCATTTTTCTTTTCCCATGGCTTGCTCAAAAGAAGTGGGTTCTGGTTCCTGTATCACTTTGACCATATATGCATAGTGAATGGCTGTAAATCCATCATATTTCAGCCTATCCACAGGATACCTAGCTCTCGTAGACCTGCGCAAAGTAGGTTCACTCCCAGGTGCTCTCAAAACATCCCTGGTCTTCCTTACTCTAGGTGTAACAATAGAGGGAATACCCAACTCATCATCAATTCTCTGCTCTGAGCCACTGGATTCACCATCCACATAAGAGTGACCTGCATTCACATCAAACATGGGCTGATCAACCTTCTCTTTTCCTTTTCGTGATACCTGCATACCACTATCTGCATTGCTTTGAGAAGATTCTCCTGATCTCAATCTGCCTGTCCATGGCGAAGAATGTGAACCACTGCTAGAGGACGCTCCAGGTCCACTAATATTTTGTGACTGCTGCTGTGAATTCTGTGCAGCATTACCATTTTGTGCATCTACATCATCAATCACATTTACTGGTTTATACCAGCTACTCATCTCATCAAAAACAACATCTCTGCTCACTGTAAACTTACGAGTAGAAGGGTTATAGCATCTATACCCTTTTTGCTGCAGAGAGTAACCAATAAAGATGCACTTCTCAGCTTTTGGATCCAACTTGGATCTCAGCTCATCTGGCACATGTACATAGGCAATGCAACCAAAAATTTTCAAATGAGAAATATCTGGTTTCCTACCAGTATACCTCTCCTCTGGAGTCATTCCATGTATTGCTGCAGTGGGAGTCCTGTTCATTATGTAGACTGCTGTAGCAAGTGCTTCAGCCCAATAAAAATCTGGCAAGTCTTTTTCATTGAGCA